>NC_069657.1:100838160-101145008 GCF_027244095.1 Hemicordylus capensis
CCATTCGGATAGATGTGATTCAGTAAGCCACAAAGTTTCTACAAAATCTATGATTTGGCATCGGTGATGCAGATATTAAATAGTTATCAAACTCCTAGGGGGCGGGGTATGCTCCTAGCCCTTCTTGAACTCCAGAATGACTGGGTAAGCACACCAAAAAAGGTCAGCCTCAGGAACAGCCAGGGGAGGAGGTTAGCTTGTCACCTGAGTCCTTCTCCTGGTTTGCTACATTCAGCCAGTTCCCTCTCCTGGAGAACTCCTGGCTCCCATACTCAGAAGCAGCCCCTCATCATCAGCTGCCTTGGCTTTAAATACCCCAGTGCAGAGCTGACAGGGCTTAAAGCCTACTTCCAGCCCCACCCCCTTCCTGTCCTTGCATCCTGTTTCCTGTCACACCCAACCTATCTGTCTCCCTGGAGCTGTTTCCTGCAGTTCTCACTGCCTAGCTTTCTTAACTCCACTGGGATCCAACCAGCCTGGACCCTTCTCATTCCTACCACCCCCTGAAGGGAACAAAAGGTCCATAGGAGGATACCACACCCTTCTCCAGACTTCACAGGGCCACCCAAGCAACCAGGTAACATGGCATCCCAACAATAGTATTCTGGGGAATAGACTTTGAATGCTAATTTGTAAGTTATGCAGATGAACCAAAATATCTGTACCCAAATCCAGTGAGGGAGCAGCTGGAACCAAGAGCTCAATAAAGGATGGTTTGAACCAACAAAGGCTGGCTCCAAATGGACAGGCTATATAAGAGAGACAAATCCTATTCCTCCCTATTGCTCAGGCCAGCCCTGACCCAGAACAGATGTCTCCCCCCCACACACACACACCTTCATGGGTAGGCCCTGAGCAGCCAGATAAGCCCTTTGTGCTGGAGTTCGGCTTTGTGCTGGAGTTCAGCATTGGCACACTGTCACCTCTGCTCGTGAAGTCTCAGGGTGGTGAAGTGGGTCCTTGGGATAGGACAGGAGTCCCATTCAGTTCCAGGGCTCCTCTGAGGGAGCAACCACAGGGGAGGGGGCAAGCTTTGGCTGCTTAGGATCTATTAGATCTAGGAGACTTTCATCAGAGCCAGGGATCGCAGCTGGTTTGTGTTCCTCATCCTTCTCTGAGAAGGTGTTCTCTGGGTTGGAGTCCAGCTGTGTCTGGGTGAAAATCACAGATCTTATCAGAACAGATGGGAAGAAGCAGCAAGCCACAGAACTTCTACAAAATCCTGTTTCTGGTACCTATTCCAGCAAATAAACAGCATTGGGGGGGGGACACACCTGGAATGCCCACTTCTGAGGTATCCAGATTCAAAAGTCAAATTAGTATTTAGGTCAAGAATCCAGGAATCCTGTAACTCCAATTGGAATCTACCAATTTGTTTTTACTATAGGTATGTTTGTAGAAGAATTTCTGGCCCGTTGGTTTTAGAAATGTAAATTGTCTGCAACAGTTAGTGCATGTGTTTCCCTATCAATTGCATTTCTGGAAACAAGCAATGAATTTCCTGAATATCAGCCACATGAGATTTGCTTATTAAATGCTTATTAGAATCCCGTAGTAACTATTGCTGTTAAAGATTAGTAGGTCCCTGTCTGTGACCATCACTTGCACATTAAGCATCTAGAGGTTGCTTTGTACACTAACACCTGATTGTTTGGGACTCTTGTATCTCTCTAAAATAATATATTCTGAAGACAAAACACTTGGATTCCTGAGACAATTAAAAAGATGAATTGTATTATGCACACTACCTCTTAGTCCTGCTGTATTACAATTAAATGGAAAAGGAACAAAACCCACACATTTCAGACTATGGACAGAAATAGGTAAGGGCTCCAAATACACATCTCATAGTAGCTTTAAGTAGATGTGCAAGCATTCATTTGTTAAGGAAGAAAACAGAGATGTTGAGGTTGTTCTCACGACCATTTTTCCTGGGGCTGGGGCAGTCTGGGGGGAAGGCAGGATCAGCCCTACTTGCCCACACACAACCTCTTTTTCCTCCCAGCTGTGCCGCTCATCTGCCCACATGATTGCCGCTGTGGCAAGTGGTGCAGCAATCTGGAGGTCGGAGAAGTGAAGCCTGGTCTCCAAGAATCACACAATGCACCGCGTGAGGAGTGTGGTGCATTGTGGAAATGCTAGAGGAGGATACACTCCTTCCCCCAGAAAAAATGGCTGCTGGCAGCCTGGTTTTAATGGCTACCAGCAACCTTATTGCCCACATGACCAGCAGGTGGTGAGGGAGGAGGGTGTATGTGTGCTCTCCTACTTCACTTTTAGCCTGGCCGAGGAATGCTGGGAGCAAGATTGGTCCCGGCAGTTCTCATGAGCAGCTCTACCTGGGTAGGGTTGCGCTAGCCTGGGTAGAGCTGGTTGTGAGAAAAACCTTGTTATATATTATAATGGAATAAGCAATAGTATATATCACACATTTCTAATAATAATCAGTGGAAATATTTCAATAAATAAAACCAAATCAATTGTTGTTTCTTATATCTCTGACAGTTAAATGATGATCTATTTATTTGTAGCTAAGAAATTTCTTTTTGCTTTTAAGAAGCAGTTGTCATGACAGAGATCGAAGTATAATTTTATTCAAATAATAGTCACACACATCAACCTGAATGAGTGGTTTGGAAAGAAAATATCATCACTGTTCCTAATGAACCAGTCATTTTAGGTTGTGCTATCTTGATGCTCTGAAATATCATGCAGACCACTGACTATTACTGTCAAGGGAGCCAGATCACTTGTGGGCCAATTCTCCACAGTGCCCTTGGAAACATTACTGAAGACTGACCTCTGGTAATGTGTCTGCATGTTACAATATCTATGTGTCCTTAAAAAAGAGAGACTAAAGTCAGTGCATGCATCCTGGTCTTGTAGATACATTTAAGAGGTAGGGGATGCCTCACAAGTTTGTGCACTCCTTTCTATGTCCTTCTCCTTCTTGCATATATCCCCTTCCTCTACCTTTCCTGTTCAGCATTAACTATGATGCAGTATTACATCAAGGGATGTGCATGGAACCAGTTTGCCAGCGGGGGTGACTAAGGGTGGGGGAGGGTGCACTTACCCCTCTCGCCGCTTTCGCCCCACCGGCATCCGTTTTTGTCAAAGCCCATCAGGGCAGCAGCATACTTCCCTGCCACCCCATTGCTCTCGTTGTCCGGATATAACCGGAAGAATCTGACGTGCCTGTGCACACTGGCACCCGACGTGCATGTGGGTGGGTGTGATGTGCACGTGCCCACTGGATACTTACGGTTATATCCAGACAATGTGGCGGCAGGGAGGTACACCGCCCCAATGGGCTTTGACAAAAATGGACGCCAGCGGGGGGAAAGTGGCGGGAGGGGTAAGTGCACCCTCCCCTGCTCTTAAAGCAGCGCCCCCGTAGCCTTCGAGCCTCCCCTGTGTGGTTCCATGCCCATCCCTAGTTACATCCACAGTGATGTCATGCTAACTAGAGATACTGATAGAATTCACAAATAATGGCTCATTAATGCAATGTCTCAGTGTTAGCTGGGCACCTTTATTGTACAATTTGAGCAGGAAGGCATTTTCCACGTAACGAATGATAGCCATCCCTCGCTTTAAGGCAGAGATTGCAACTATGATTAGAAGTATAGTTGCACACTCTGGATTGCTAACCTTGACTGTGGCTAGCATTAATATTAATGCAAAAGTAAGTGTACCATGGCTAGCTCCAAAAGGAGAGGAAAGGCGGAATTTGCGTGTGAGATGGATGAATAAGGAAAGGTAAAAGCTCCTGTAAGCCTTTGGGATGTTCCCAATCTTCCAGTTAGGAGATGAGGAACATTATGGACAATCAATATCAGAGGGTTATATGAGGCCTGCTAACTTGCTACACCAGCCAGCATTCAACACATCTGCTGCAAACTGTGAGACTAGAGAGGGTCTTTGCCAGATAACACTTTCTGCCAGACCCTCTGGCCACTTAGATTATGGCAATTCAGTAAGAATCTTTAGGCTGTATTAAATCCCTTGTGATCACCTTCCTGCAAGCTTCTTACGCTTAAGGATAGCCTTCATGTTGTTAGGAAGGCTGTGCGGAAGTGGCTGTGTGACAGTTGATCTCTGCAGCAGCTGTGTATGTTGTAAAGTGGACTGCCATATGCTTTGCCCTTATTATCTGAAGAGTGTTCACACCATTAACTGGCAGTGCATGGAAACTCTTCATGCACAATATGGAGCAGCCATCACATGGAAAGCATTCAGCTGGCCTCAGCACAGTGGCTGATATCCAGTCTAACACTACACCAATATGCCAGGGTTTTCTGTTGCAAGTGGGGTTATCCTTTTTTTCCTCTCTAGCCACCTGCGCCTCCAGCAACTAAGGGCTGGAAGAACCCTCAGGGTCATAGGGCTGGAAGAACCCTCAGGGTCATAGTTGGAAAGTACCAGGTACTAGCTGCAGAGAGAAGGGGATCACCAAAAATCCTTCCATGACAGAAAACCTATGCAGTCAGCACAACATTAGTCTGGATATGGGCTAGTGTAGATAAGTTATGTGCCACTTATCCATGAACCTGTGGTTCATGAAGACCCAGTGCCAGCTAGCTCTGTGGTATGAGCTGTACATTTTTCTCTAGCAGTGAGATTATCTGATTTTAAAAGTGTAAGGCTTTTTAAAAAATAGTTTAACATCTTCAGTTTGCAAAGATATGTGGGTGGGTGGGGGATTAACTATATAATTAAATATTGATTCTTCAGTGTTAAGGATATAGAAGCTAACACCAGTCCTTCCTAAACTGCTTAAACTATGAATCTGATTCCACAGAGAAATGCATGATTCTACTTTCTTGCTTTGCTTCATTATTTTAAGAACGTTTTCTTCACTTACTGATGTCATTAAGAAAATTACAGGCGCATCATGTAAATAGCAAAGCTCCTATTGTTAGCACTCAGCAGGGGATAAACTCCCGGTAACTAGGATAATGCTCCATCATTGGTGAAATAAGCAAAATCTATTGCCTCTCCTATCAGCAAACATTTGAAGGAGCTTAAGCATTTCTGTCATTTGCTAAACTTCCATTCTATTTGAAAAGGGATATTGGAGCAAAACTTTTTTCTGACCTTGTTGTAAAAATGTATGGATAAAAACTAGGTTTTGATGACAATAAATTTGACTTAACCCAATTTCAATTTCCAGTGCCTGCAGAATTGGCTATCTCTGTGCATCAGAGTTAGATCTGTGAGGCAAGTTAAACTGATTTATGGGGTATAATACAATTTCTGCAGTAATAAAAAAAAATCTATGGCCTCTTGGATATGTAACAAAGGTGTATGTTGAATTGACTTGAGAAAGAAAGAACATGGAGTGGTTGTGTGCCTGCCAGAATCCTGGCAATTGGGGAAGCACTGTATCTTGTAGAGCTGCATTAGGCAACAATTAATCAGGGGCATCTCAAGCAAATTATTGCAGAAACTTCACCAGTTGAATTTCTGCCTGGGCAGTGTAAGAATCCCAAGCCCATCCCACCTGAGAGGAGACTACAGCTTAGTCATGCCTCACTGAGCATCATGGGCTGACTGAGTTTTTTTTTTTTTTAAATTAAGAATTTCTGGTAGATTGTCTCACTGCCACCAAACATTCCTTAATTAACAGAGTTGCCCCTGACTAGAATGGGGAAACTAAAACGTGCAGTCTCTTCTTTATTTTTCTAGTTTGCAAATATAAAAACGTGGTTCCACTTATATATGTTTAAGTTGGAAAGCAGCAGGTCTTGCTCTCCTGTTTGAGGGTATGTGAACTAGAGGCTTCCCACCCCCCCTATAGTCAGTCAAACCCTGTAAGAGGGCTTGTAAAAACAAAGAAAACAATTTATTGATATATATTTTTAAAAGAGAGAGAACAAGCATTTCAGGATTTCACGTGTAGCCATTGCAAATAATATTAGCTTAGTGGTTACAAGAGTTTTTCAAAACACCCAGATGTTCTCAGGCGGCACTTAAAAGTAATCAGTCCCTAGGTCAGGGTTGAAGTTAGTTAGTTACAAGAAGCAGATACCTGAGTATACAAAGCAACACATACAAAAGAAAATAAATCCAAATGCAAGTCTTACTGAAACACTTGCTCCTAAGTCTAACCTTCCAAAGCCATAAGCCTTGGCTTCCTTCCCTTGGATCTCACCAGGACTTAGGTGATACCAACCATGCAATCTCTGACCCCAGGGACTTGCAGAAACCTCACCCTGAAAGAACTTGGCAAGACTCCATTGCTCCCCTCTTACCTGGGCACACCTCTCTTCTTCCCAGATGACCCTCAGGAGCCCTTTAGACCCACCCAACTTGTTAACTGATTTGGTCATCCCCTCAGGTCTACAGACTGTCAATCAAAGAAAACCCCTTTTCCCAGTTAACCCTATAATTGCTGGCTGTTCATTCCGCTCCAGTCCAATATCAGTTTGAAAGACAAAGGTGCAGTGTGGGTGCATGGAGCCCTATTTGAAAAGCCAGCATAATATATATTTTACAAAGTCTTTTTTGCTTAAATGATGTAGAAGTTAAGGTGACCATGTTGACTTGCAATTTCCATGCTTATTAGGCACCAGTGAAAACTATAACCAGCTTAATTCTCATCTTAAACAGAAATGTTTAGTACTCTGTATGTGAGTATATGTGTGTTCAAACTGGACTTCTATGATTTTACCGTTCTTTAGGATGTTTAAACCACTTCACCTATATTACGTTAAACATGCACAGGATTGTGTTCTGCAGTTCAACTCAAGTTGAGCAGGAGGTTATTTGTAAAAATAAACAAACAACTGATTAAAGTGGGCAAGTATATATATGGATGTGCATGGAACCTGTGGGGGCCAGTTTGAAGGTGGGGGTGGGACAACTTTAAGGGTGGGGGAGGGTGCACTTACCCCTCCCTCCGCTCTTTTCCCACCAGCGCTCACTTGAAAACTGTTCCAGAGGGGCAGTAGTGTACCTCCCTGCCACCCCATCCACTCTTCAGACCCGAAGTAGGCGGAAGTAGCTCGCACAATGCTAATTATCAGTATCAGAATGGGTTCTGACCTGATACCAACAATGATTTTGCAGTAATAATTATGGACGTATCAAATCAACCTGATATATTGGAATGGTTCAGTGCACTGGAGTGGGAAGTAGGGGGCATACCTGTATTCTTTCTTTCAATGACAATTCAGCTGTCTTCCATGCAGCTGCAGCGGCAGCAATTTAAAATGCTGCCTTTGGGGATATTGCCC
Source organism: Hemicordylus capensis (assembly GCF_027244095.1). Lineage (NCBI taxonomy): Eukaryota > Metazoa > Chordata > Lepidosauria > Squamata > Cordylidae > Hemicordylus > Hemicordylus capensis. The sequence continues at coordinate 100,845,402 of NC_069657.1, forward strand.
CACAATGCCCTGGGGAGGGAATCAACATCATGACATTCTGTCCTTGCCTGGGGCATTACTGGGAAAATTGGCCACTCCCTATGGTTACAGGGGGTGGCCTTGTAAGGAACAAAATCCTTTCTATTCAGACCAGCTCTGTGAGGGAAATGATCACTGAGTCACTCCTGCTGAGCTGCCTGAGTGGACTCGTCATAAAAATTATTCTGTATTTCTGGTAGATTACTTTTCTGCCACCAAGCACTCCCTAAACAGAGATTGGACAGCCTGGTCTGGAATGCTACAGTCCAGGATTCTCTCTTTACCTTGTTGTTTGGCAAATATAAACCCCTGTTCCCACATGTGTGTCTGCACATGATGAGAGATAGCAATAGCTGGCTTAGTGGTCCTTTTGGAGATGGTTTGCACTAGAGGCATCCTATCCCTCACACTGAGAGTGAGAATTTGTCACTCTGTGAGGATTTGTCAAAACAGAAAATCAATTTATTTAGTTGCTACAAAACTAGTTGGTCCTAGGCTTCAGCTTTTTGGTTGCACTTAGAAACACTTAGGGGCTATTCCCACAATCAGGCGAAATCAGGCTAGGGGAGCAGCCAAGCCTGGTGGCTTCCAGGTGGTTAATCCACCAAACTACCCCTCCCCTTAAACCGGGTTTGTGGAGTGAGCGCTCCACAAACCCGGTTTTTCTTATCATGAGTTGCTGCGGCGCAGCTCCACACCATGGCTACTCGTGAGTAGATCCCCAACCAGGAGGCTTAAAAGCAGCCTCCCAGCTCGGGGGTCTCTCCAGTATGCCCTGCGCACTCGCACAGGGCATACTGGAGCTTCCGGGGGCCATGCAGCCCCCGAACTCTCCAGCCCCGGCCAGCTCCATGACGGAGCTGGCAGTTGTGTGGGCGGCCACCCAGAGCAGACTGCTGCTTGTGTGTGGCCCACAAGCCCCCTAGAGGCTCTTCTCCGTAATCGTAAGAAGAGCCTCTTAGTCGGTTAGAAGAGTATTTCAAAATGCCCAGATCTTTTTTGGGGGTAATCCAGTTTTGTGAACCAAGCCTGATTTGTATACTAGAAATGCTCAAGAGCTAGCGTGTGAAATTAGGCTGGTTTCACCAACGTCACAAAGTGACCAGTTCTTTATACAGCGACCATGTGTAGTCTGGGCACGAAGGTAGAAAAAAGACCCAGAATACTTCCAAATAATTCAGTCGGCTTTTATTATAGAAAGTTGCTCATCAGGATAAAATTCAAACAGGTCACCCAAATTAAACATGTTTCTGATTCAAGGTGTAGTGCAATGTGCCTAGCTATCATATGTGTGTGCAATCAATAATCACAGCTGTCTAATAAACCCTACTAAAACATTTAGAAAGAAACAGATAGAGAGGAAGAAAAGGGAGGGCTTAGGAAAAAGGGGTGGCAGTGATTAGTAGGGAGGAGGGAAGGGGAAGTAGGCTGAGTTGTTTGTTGAATAGGCATCTCACCAGGTTCACGAAGAAGGCTTCAAAGGGCTTGTTCATTGCTGGGACTTGAGAGTGATGCAGGCTTCAGATGGAAAAAGCCTGGTGCTGGATTTCACAGACAGTGTCAGCCCTTGGTTCTTTACCCCACAGCAAGAATAACTGAGCAGCCTCTTGTCTGCAGGTTTCAGGCCTCTCCTTCGCTACACAGCTAGGCATCAGGCATCTGGGATGCACACATGAGCAAAGATCTACTGGTTAGGCAAAGCTTGCTAGCTTTCTGTTTGGTGAGCTCAGTTCCTTAAAGTTGTTTCTTCCTTTTGATCTCCATAGAGTCTATTCAAAATATCATCCTCCTTCCTGGATCACAAAAGGTGTTAATTGCTGTTACCCTCTGGATATTGTCTTTTAATTATTAATATTAGTTCAGGATATTAGCTCAGTCCAGGGTGATCTGGATCTCATCTTCTGTTAACTGTCATTGGGCAGAGTATTGTTCTATTGACATTCCCAAAGCAAATCGACATCTTTGAGCTTGCAAATGGGCCTCTTTCGTCCCTAGATTTTTCTGGTGCCTTGCCCCCCCCCCCCCCAGAGTGTTAAAAGAAGAATCACAGCTATAGGTGTGAGACTTTAAATCATTTTCTTTTGTGTGCATCTACCTAGGGTGGAATTTCTAAAGACAGCAGTCAGGTACAAGAGTTCTACACAGCAAATACCTCTCAGAGAGAGACAGGATTATCCCCTTTGGGCAAAGCAGAGCAATCACCAATGATTAACACAGACTTTTTGTAAGAGGGAATGCGAGCTCAACTCTTAGCTTCCCCCAGAGATATTACCTGAAAGCAAGCTCAGGCAACTTTTAGGAGTTTAATCATTTTACTCCATTTGAATTCCTGTTGCAAGGAGTTCAGTAGTACTGGCAAAGATCAGAACCGAACGTGGCCCTCTGGGCTATGAGTTCTGATTCAGCATGAATGAGCTGGGCACCAACATATCCAAATTGCTAGTGTATGTAGATCTTCCTGCCCTGCATATGTAAAGGCATTCCATGGTGACAACATTTGGATATGTGTGAAACCGGAAACCAAGTCTGGCCATTGTCTCTCGATTACCCATTTCACAAACATTGAGAACAATGCTGGATTGCCTCTTCCTTTGCAGAGCAATTACCATCTGTCCAGAAGCGATTCATGAGATCTGGGTCAGTTCATCTGAATTCAGGCATTAACTGATTCCTTAATAAAATGGAATCAGCTGCAGGCCTGGATGCCACATAATTTTATTTATTTATTTATTTTTCTTTATTGTTAAATTTATATACCACCTTTCATTTAAAACAATCCCAAGGCAGTTTACAAAAGTTTAAAAACATACAATACAAATGAACAATAAAAATATTAAGCTATTCTGGTTTGGTAACCCTGGGTCCAATGTTGGAGTCAGGGTGTCCACAACACCAGTTACTCAGTTACAAGAAAACAGATACTTAGGTCTGCAAAGCAACACACATAAAGGAAATAACTCCTAACACAAGTTCTTACTAAAATTACTTTCTCCTGCCCTAAAATTCTGAAGCCACAAGCCTTGGCTTCCTTCACCGTTGAATCTCACAAAAATCCTGGTGAGACCAAGCCCCTGCAATCCTGTCCTGTGTCTGAGTCTGCAAAATCCTGTGATTTTGCAGACTGACCCCAAGAGAATTTGCCCAGCCTCCATTGTTCCTCTCTCACCTGGGTCACCCATTTCTTCTTTCCAACAGTCCCCAGGAGCCCTTTTGACCCACCCCACCTGTAAATCAATTGGGTCATGATCTAGGGTATCCAGTCTGTCTATCAAGGTCAACTGCTCCCCCCCACCCCCATTAATTCTATCAGTGCTGGCTGCCTGCCCAGTGCAGGCCTTTCCCTGACCCAGAGATCATTCAATTATTATCTCCCACCTTTTAAAAAGGATGGTTCCAGTATCAATACTTTTTCTAAATATGTTTTCTGTTATTTCCTGTGTTTTTACAAAGGATCTCTCCATTACTTGCTCCCCATGTCACTGTAGGACTTACTCTTGATTGCTGGGACTGGATTACCAAGATATAATGGTTCAAAGACTAATATCTCCATGGATTTTTTTCAGAACAAAAAAGAATGGATCTACTATGCATCTGAATTTTTGGACATGTTTAATGGGCCTAGGGCAAGGGGACAAACAAAGGTAGATTGGCCTTGACTACATAAAGATTGCAAACTAGTGTAAACAGCTCCCTATCAATTTTCAAACTTCTGTATCTTGGTTATTTCTCAGAAGATCTTCATGAAATTTGGAGAGCTAGTAGTGCTTGTTCCATAATGAATTTAAGTAATTTTGAATCATTGATGTTGATTTTCTTGCAATGTTCATGGATTATCATGGTGTAATGCAGTTTTTATACCTCACCTCTACTATGCAGGCACCCCCATGCCTGTAAAATAAGTAGAACTTTATTCCAGTTGTTTTGTTCCTTTATCCTCTGTATGTTAACACAGACATAAAAATGCTTTCAAAGAGTTCTGATCATGCATTCTGCTTGAATATGTGTGGGGGCTTCCTACCTATTGTGTAAATGTCCCAGGATACCTCAGCCAAACATTACAGATGATCATTATTTCAAGCCAGCAGGCTATCTCCATACAGTCCTCCTCCTTTATAAAACATGATGTGCGCCACTCTTGACCTATGTCGGGAAAGATTTCCAGGAATAGCTCAGTATACACAAAGCAGGGTAACAGGTCTGAAGTAGAAATGTGCCAGTGAACAAACTGAATGGAAGGTTTTCAATTTTTAATAGCCCAAGTTCAGATTATGCCTGCAGCCATAACAACAAGGGGGCTTTGTTCTTGTCAGATCTTGCAAGCTGAACAGGATCAAGACTGCTTAGTCTGTGAATTGGAAATCTCAGAGAAACATTCAGGCTGCAGCAAGAGGGTGCAGTAGGTGCCACTCTTTCCTTTTGAGTCAATAAGTGCCACCATATCTGCTCTCAGCTGCAGAAGGCCTTGTTCTTAAAGCTGCTGTCAGAAAACAGGTTTGCTGTGATTTCTGGTGGTTAAAGATTTAGACACCCCCCCCGCCCCCGAGGAACAATACAGGTGACTAAGAGCAGAACTGTAAATGACATGCGCATGCCTGCATATAGCAAAACCCTCGCTGGTTCGTGTATAGAAAAGCTATTTTAGCAGGGGCAGTTTGGAGAGGAGAAGCAGCTGGGTGGGGGGTGCTAGTGCTTAACCCACTTTGGTATTTATTCATTCAATCATGCACCCATTCATGTATCCATTTCTTTCTTTAATTTATATACCACCTGTCTCCGAAGGCTCTAGAAAAACACAAGAAAAACAAAATAAAGCCATCTGTTAAAAACAGGAATTTAAAAGATTCAGTGAGGCTCTTCCCACGATCGCCCAAAAGCGGGCTAAGGGAGCCCAGCCCCCTTTGGGGCGATCGTGAGCTGCAGTGGGAGCCGTGTGGCTCCCAGCAGCTAGCCACGCTAAATCCCCTTCCCCTTAAACGAGGTTAACGGATTGGTGCTCCTGTATTGCTGTGGCGTGCGGCAACACTCGAGTAGACCCCTGACCGGCTGCAAGCAGCCTCCCGGGCTCAGGGGTCTCTCCAGGATGCCCTGCACGCCTGCGCGGGGTATCCTGGAACTTCTGGGGAACACTCAGCCCCTGATCCCTGCAGACCCCACTGGCTCTGTCACGGAGCTGGCAGTCGTGTGGGCAGCCTATCCAGCCACCCAGCTACAAGTGGCTGCTTGTCTGCAGGGAGAGCAAGCTAAGCCCGCTTTCCCCGCAGAACCCCGTCACGTGCTTTGCATGTGTTGTATGAAGCGCCTCCATGATTACTTTCCCACTGCATTGCTCTCCCAAGCTGTTACCTTCCCATCAGGGTTGCAGACTTCTTTGTGAAGGTGAATATGCATCTTGAACTGCTTCAAACCCACCTCTTCACCCAAGCTTTTTTTTTTTTTTAAGGTTTTAATCTGTTTTTTATTTTTAAGTTGTCTAGATTATTTTAAGTTTTTGTGTATGTTTTTACTTGCTTTATGTTATTGTTAACCACACAGAGATGGAAGTTTGGGGAGGTGTACAAATTTGATAAAAAAAATATAAACATAAATAAACCTTGCTGGTGGTAACAGCTAGATTGGGAGTTTTAGTGGACAGCTGCATACGACATGCAGCAAGTCCGGTTGCCACGATCCCCTGGTTCCCAACAAGCGTGCACTCCTAATGCAATCTGTAGGTTCTAGTCCCAGTGTGTCATGTGACTAGCCAATGTCAGTTACCCAGCCACACTTCCCTCTACCACCCAACATCTGCCACCCAACTTCAAATCTTGGTTATAGATGTTGGGTAGTGGAAAGAGGTGCGGCTGGGGAACTAGGCAATAGCCAGTTTACACGACACACTGGAACAAGAACTTGTGGCTTGCCCTGGAAGCATGCACTTGTTGCTGGGAACCAGCAGTTCATGGCAACAAGCCTTACCACGTGATGTGAAGAAAGCAGCAAGCAGAGGAAGGATTAAGCAACCTCCCTGCAACTCCTTCACTCTGGATTGTTACTCTCACAGCTGTTTTTCCCTACAAAAGTATCTGTGTATTGCAATCCTTCCAATGTAATGCTAGTTCTGTCTAAAGGAAGTAGTGGAAATCTGAAATAGATTGAGATTAAGATAATCTTAAATAGATCTCGAGCCCTTTCTCACAATCGCGTGAGAGGGTGGAGGGCAGGGAAGGCAGCAGAAGCTCTCCTTCCCCGCAGATGATGATGATGATGATGATGATGATGATGATTGATTCGATTTCTATACCGCCCTTCCAAAAATGGCTTACAAAGAGAGATAACAAACAAATAAGATGGCTCCCTGTCCCCAAAGGGCTCACATTCTAAAAAGAAACATAAGACACACACCAGCAACAGTCACTGGAAGTACTGTGCTGGGGGTGGATAGGGCCAGTTACTCTCCCCCTGCTAAATAAAGAGATTCACCACGGTAAAAGGTGCCTCTTTGCCCAGTTAGCAGGGATATGGCACTGTTCCCAGATCCAGCCCTCCAACTCTCAGTTGAACTTGACCCTGCCTGGACTCCTCACTGCTGGTCAGCAATGCACAATTCTGTCCCTTCCTAGCTGCCGCTCAGCTGATCTGGCCCTGCCCAGCTGCCAGATGTTCCCACTAATAGCCATTGTTAGCTATATCTGCCACAAATACATCTAATCCAAGTCATCTACGCTAGTTGCTATCATCATATCCTGTGGAGGTGAATTCCATACATTAGTGAAACTACAGGTTACAATAGTTAGACAGAGAGTTAATACATACAATCAGTTTTGAAACCATTTTGAAACAAAGTGGTTCTTCAACCACTTATAAGAGGCCCTTCAATCTAATGGCTCCCAGTAAGCCAAATGCTAATTGTGTCGTTTTCCTGTTTCGTCCACACACTTTAATGCTTTCTTTGCAAAAGATTCCCCCCACCCTCCGAAGATGTATCTAAGATAGAGAATATCTTCTTCTTCCCCAGGCTACAAATCAGGGCAGCAGCGGAAGTGAATGGGCAGACTTGACAAGTGTGGCGATTGGTCAGGGTCTTGCTGTATCTTCACCCATAACCCAAGGGTACAGACAGTGCTTTGCAGGCCTTCTTCAGCTCTAAGACAGATGTCTCTCTTGTCTATCAAGCAATTTTCCTGAATATATGAATTAAGACAGACTGCCATTAGGATACAGGTCAGTAATTTTCAGAGCGCAGTTCACTACAGTAGACAACAGAGGCATGGCAGGGAAGGGGCTGTCAGATGTATTTTGGATACTCTGCAGTTTATTTGTTCCAAAGCAGAAGAGAGATTAGCCCTGAACTTTTAAGTTCTTTTATTTGCAGCTTTCACCAAATATAATACAAAACACGCAAGAATCAAATAGCCAAAGTAAACATACAGAAAAACCGTGTGCCCTGAGCCTGTGTGTCTAGTTCATAAAGAGAAACGAGAGCCCTATTCACATGTTGTGTTCAGCACTCATTCAACAAGTGTACAGTGCACAGGTACAGATTTGTACACAGGCATTCACATGTTCTGTTGAAATCAGGTATGGCAATATACCTCCTATCTGTATCCTGCATTTCAGGGGGCCTATACCCAGCTTCACTTTTTAAATGAAGGCAGATACAGTAATTCACACAAAGACGTGTACACGTGTACAGGCAGCTGTCCACTTGTACCATATAGTAGACTTATTCACACAAACCAAAACAGGGTCAAAAGAGCCACCAGCCAGGATACGGGAGACATGTGCACCCCTGATCCATAGTTATGTGAACTCGAAACTCAAGGTGGGGAGGGTGCTCGTGTGGGAGACAAGAGTTGCATAGGAGAGCTTTTTGTCCACCCTCAGTAAAAAAAATTGGGGCTGGAATGTGGGTAGGGTGTGACTGTCCTACCCACTCCTATCTCCCACACAATCACTGTTCCCACCTCCTACCTTGATTTTTGAGTTCATGCGGCCATGGTTTGGGAGTACACATGGCTCCTCTACCCTGGCTGGCGGCTCTTCTCACCCTGTTTTGGGACACATGAATGAGCTTAGTGTCTGAATAGGGCTCAGGTCAATGGGGAATTGTGAAGCTAGTTCTTCACTTAGTTGTTGGGGTTAGGGAATCTACTGGATCCACAGAATCCAGATTCAATTTATCTATGCAATCCATAGAATATGAATTCATTGGGTTTGAATTCATGGTGGTTCTTGTTTTTAAATGTGCTAAAAGGCTGGGAAAGACCCCGGCTGAAATCCTGAGGACTCATTGCCAGTCAGGCTACAATACCTGGCTAAAAGGTTGAATGATTTGACTTAGTACAAGGCAGCTTCCAGTAGCAGCCCCTGCAGGTGGAGTGGGGTGGTGGTAAATGAGTTGCAGGTGTGGCTCATTCATATTCCTCTCTCGCTGCTCCAGCTGCCTGGTTCTGCTTTGCCTCCCCTGCCGTCGTGTTGACCCCAGGCACATGGGCTGCTCATTTGCCCAGGTTGGGGAACTGAGCAAAAGAGCAGCCTGCGTGCCTGGGGTTAACATGGCGCTGGGGGAGGTGAGGCAGAACCAGGCACTGGGGTGGGAAAAGAGGTGAATGGGAACGAGCAGCACCCGTGGCTTCTTTACTGCCCCTCTCCCACTGTGCCCGTAGGGCTGCTACTGTCCGCTTCATACAGTCCTACAGAAGTCCCAATCAAAGCGACTGTAAGGCTGTTCACATGGGCTAGGCTGCCCGTGTGAAGCGCAGGGATTGAGCCCGATTGATTGCAACACACACACACACCCGCGCCTATCTCCACTTTTGAACCCTGGTGTTTGAATCTGTGGTTCGCTTAACCTTGGCCAGCGATTGTGTGAACAATTGCCGCAGTTTAATGGCTTCCCTCTGGCCTGCCATCACTTCTGACAGTGAGCTGGAGGGGAGTAGTGGCTGTGCTGAGTGTGGTGGCTGCGCTAATGTAAGCATCCGAAGGTCATGTGCACAGCCTTAATGTCTGAACTCCACCCAAAAAGCCAGAATCATTTTGTCAGCATTTCAGCTTTTCTCTGTTTAGGATGGACCTCCTGTGGCTGCCGGTTTTAGTTACATTGTCTTAATCTGGTCTGATCACGAACATATAGTCATGATGCCTAACAGCAAACAGGGATGTGTGAAATATGCCAATGAAAACAGTCTAAATGCCTAAAGTTATTTTGTAAAATGCCAGTTGGCGAGAGCCTGCCACTGTTCTAAGTTGTACTTAATACGTGGCACAGAACTTGCCATGATCTACACGGTTAGAAGCAAAGATACCATTAAATGGTGTAATCTCTGTGTGGATTTCTTGTATTCTGACCGAGGAAATTTAGGACTGACAAGAGGAAGTACTGTACTTTTTCACACAGCGCACAATTAATCTAGGAAATTCCTTGCATGGGATATGGTGATGGCCACCAGCTTGGACAGCTTTAAAAAGGGCTTAGACAAATTCATGGAGGATGGGTCTATCAATGGCTACTAGTCTGGTGGCTGTGAGTCACCTCCAGCCTCAGAGGCACGATGCCTCTCAATACCAGTTGCAGGGGAGCAACAGCAGGAGGGAGGGCATACCATCACCACTTGCCTGTGGGCTCCCCAGAGGCATTTGGTGGGCCACTGTGTGAAACAGGATGCTGGACTAGATAGGCCTTGGATCTGATCCAGCTTGGCTGTTCTTATTACCAGATCAATGAGATTTTATTATGGATCCAGATCCCTTGTGGTGATGATGATGATGATGATGAGGTGGATTTTACATTTATATTCCGCTCTTCCTCCAAGGAGCCCAGAGCGGTGTACTACATACTTAAATTTCTCCTCACAACACCCCTGTGAAGTAGGTTAGGCTGAGAGAGAAGTGACTGGCCCAGAGTCACCCAGCTAGTATCATGGCTGAATGGGGATTTGAACTCGGGTCTCCCCGGTCCTAGTCCAGCACTCTAGCCACTACAACATGCTGGCTCCCAGGTGATGGGTCAATCCATTTTCTGTCTAACCTGCCTATAAAATAGCCATCTTCAAATGACAACTGTAATTTGTGAAAAGTCTCCTAGATGCTCCTGTCCCCAGTTCAAATTGCACTTCTGCTACTATTGCCCCTAACTAGGCTTCGGCCATGGCAATCTCTCAGCTGCACTCCTGAACCAGGAGCATAATAATATAGATCTGCCTTCTTGCAGGATTGTCAAACAGATTAGTGAAATAATAATGTATACAAAACACCCTCCAAAGTGGTGCTTTAAAGTATTGGTCATAAAAATATGTGTATTTGTTTATTACATTTCCATACGGCCCAAAACTTGCATCTCTGCCCAAAACTTTCCCAAAACTTGCGACTATTATGATAATCATCATCATCATTACCGCCATCCTCACCCTTATCCTCATCCTCATCCCGGACTCCTTCACAAGGAATTGAGCCAAATGAGTCTGTAGTTCTTATCTCTATATGGAGCATGTGCTCTGTTACTGGGGCATTAGGGGTTTTTGTAACTCAGCTGTACAGTGCTCTCCCAAATACCGTGAACTTCTTGATTATTTATTAGAGCTACTCAGCTGAGCTTCTTCCTAGTTCAGCAGCAGGTATGCCCCAGGCTCTGCTATAGACAGACAGATATTCTAGTCACCACAGGCTTCTTCTTTATATTGTACACATTCACCTTGGGAAAGAATGCAAAATGTGCAATGTTTGTTATGCCTGCTTGTATAAGCTTCTTTTGAGGATCAGTTCTGCATAAACTCATGTTATCTAGAGAATTGTTCATATGCAATATCCCTTCCTTACAATCATAGGAACTCTTCTATACATTGGGCGAAGTTATTTTTTTGACAACTGTATTTTGCACTGAGAAACTACCAAGAACTTATATGTTCTGGCTACCAAATGTGTTGAAAGCAAATGTGCTGAAATGTGGGCAAAAACTATTATAACAAAAATGGTGTAGATGTGTGGCAATAAATTTCACGTGCTTTATTTTACCACTCCATCAAGCTGCTTCTTTGAAATATCTGTAGACAACATTGACTTTTTAATGGACACAAAGTTAATTATATGACGCCAACTTAGGGACATTTTAAGGGTACCACTGTAAGCGAAGCAGTAGCTGCTCTGCCAATATTGTGGAGTTGTGCAGTTCTCTTGCTGTAGTTACCTGTGTGTATTTCAGACCTGCATAAAAAGCAGTGGTGATTATCTGATATCTCGCAGGGGGGAAGCAATTGGCCCTATTCGGCCCCAGCTCAACATCTCTTCAGCGACTGTTACTGGTGTCTACCTGGTATTTCTTTTGGGACTGTGAGCCCTTTTGGGGACAGGGAACAATTTTGTTATTTTTCTTTTTCTTTGTAAACTGCTGTGAGTATCTTTTTGTTTAAAAGTGGTACACAAATAATAGAAGCAAGCAAGCAGTGTTCTACATTAGCACCTAAAGGCCTGCATGCCTGGGCAAAAATGAGCTTCATTTGGCAGGTTTTTTCTGAGTTTAAAGCCACAGAAAATATGTATTTTGTCATTCTCTAGCAGAGAACACACTGAGGCGCTTCACACGACACATGGGAAGCACCAGGAGTGTTTGTGCGGGGAGAGCAGGCTTAGCCCACTTTCCTCGCACATGAGCAGCCTCCAAGCTCTGGGCGGCTGTATCGGCTGCCCACATGACTACCAACTCCGTCACAGAGCTGGTGGGGGATTGGGGGTCTGCACAGCCCCTGGAAGTTCCAGAATGCCCCATGTGAGCACGCGGGCCATTCTGGAGAGGTCCCTGAGGCCAGGAGGCTGGCTGCAGCCTCCCAGTTGGGGGTCTACTTGTGTGTGGCTGCTCGCTCGCTGTGTCAACCTCATTTAAGGGGAGGGGGAATTAGGCGGGCTAGCCGCCTTGGAACCACCGGGCTCACCTGTGAACTCGGTGGGTCCCACAATCAGTAGAAAGTGGGCTAGGCTCCCTTAGCCCACTTTCTACTGATCGTGGGAATAGCTTCTTTGTCTCTCCTGCAGATTACAAATAACAAACAAGTTTGGGGAGGGAAGACTTTTTTTTGTAAAGTCAAGCAGGATTCCCTGAGATGAATAGCCAGAGAGAACCCTTCTGAGGCTGAGGCCCTTTCAGAGTGGGGTACTACAAACCTACACTTGAGCCTGGCAACTCTCAATACCAACCCTCCGTCCCCCCGATTGCTATGTGCAGAGCTACAGTCTTGAGTGCTGTGTATGCACTCCACTGCCTATCCTTGCCCTCTGCTTGGAAGGCCGAAAGCGGAGCGGTGGCATTGCACATGAGCAATGAACAGCCTTTGGCATTGCACATGAGATCAGCAGAATCCAGGGAAGGTATACAGAACTGTTTCTTAGCTTCAGATGTTGTGCTTGTTTACTCTGACCTTCTCTTCCCCATCCTCCCTTCTTGCCCATGTAACTGCCCTTTTTGGCTTGCTCTCCTAGTTGTTCCTAGTTGCATTTGACTTCTTTACAGCTCTGCTCACAGAATTGATCTGTATTCTTGGCACTGGTTGCCAAATATTTCCATTTTGCATTGTGCTTCTGTTATTTTCAGTTCTGTTTCCCTCTAGGTACTCTAATATTAATATTATTCTGTGCCTCGATTGTGATTCTTTGATATTGCACACTTGCAAATTGGTTTCAGAGCTGATTCCCCTCAACTATAGCAAAAGTGTAGTTACAGACTGTGATACCTGACGTTCATACAAGCAAGTGTAGTAATGCTGTCCCCATTCTCTCCTCTTGTACCTGGTCCCTTGCCTTCTCTTTCCCCTTAAATCAGTCTCTCAGCTCAACCATCTTGTTCATCTTACTCCTCTGTTTCTCAACCCCCCTGCTCAGCTTTCCTCCTCCATCCCTCCACCCACTTTCCTCTCCTACCTTCACTCAACCCGCTTCCCCCTCCATTTCCTCAGACTTCCTCTACAGTACTTAGATCCTGCGTTGGAGCCGAGGGGAGGAATTACTACATTTCTTAGGTCACAGGAAACCTATGACATTTTTGGCTATAGGTGGAGGAGCCAGGGGGATCCAGGCAAGTGAGATCCAGCCTGCTCTAGATGGGGTTATCTCCACCCTTACAAGTTAAGTTTGCAGTTTAGGTGTGTAGTATCTCCATTTCCCTCGGTGTGACTACCCCAAAAAATGTCCCCGAGACCCACAAAACTGGCTGGAGGGAAAGGGAGAGTGACAGAAATCACTCCTGCCCCCTAGCACCTGCACATTGTTGCTGCACCAGTGCTTTCAGAGTCTGGATGCCAACCACTGTTCTTAATCTGTCACGTAGAGCTTTTCATACTTAGAAAAAAATGTTTTGTTTTATTTATAGTATTAATTATTTATTGAAGTCCCCTGAAGCACATAGGCAGCATTTTGACAACTCCCTATTGTAGGACAGAGCCCTACTCTGCTGCCCTGCTGAGTTTGTCACTTTCTGGGTCTGCAGAGAGACAAACAGGTGTCCTCAGTGGTAGATTCAGCCCAGTGTTAATATAAATATTTGTTTCCAAGTAGTTTTAACTCGTATTGGTTTTATTTTGCTGGTTATATTTTTATTGTTTTGTGCAGCCTTTTAAATAATGATGGCATGTTTCTAAAAGTGTGTCCAACTTCTTGCACAGTGTTTGAGACACCCAAAAGCATAACTTGCTATTAAATGCAAAATACCTGTAATACTGGATAGAAACAAACAGCTCATTTGGGTCACCAGTGTTTTGCTGTAATATATGATGATACTTTTCTTTGCTATTTACATGGGAAGTGTTCAGGAAGAGAGTTTGTCCCTCTCTTCTTGGCATCATTAAGCCTGAATATGTGATTTCTCTTCCCATTGATTTCCAGTGTGGCTGCATCAAACAGTGCTGTGTCACCAGAATCACTGCCCAGACTAGATCTCTACTCAAGGGAATTAAAACATCTAAGTTTAATAAGGAAGCTTAATGGTAGATTAGTGCAAGTAATGATTCACAAATAATAGCTGAGCATTGCCCAGTTGTTCTTGCATGAGGTGACGGAAGGTCTGCTTTAGCCATTTCTGGATCCATTTATTAACTGAGTCACCATCATCGCTCCAAATGTATAATTTATAGCAATGCAGTTCAGAGAAGACTATCTGGCTTGTAAAACATGGCAATATATCAGTGCAGCAAACTCTAGCCGCTTGTACTGAAGGTTGCGTCCTCTTTATTCTGTGTGAAGTCTGCACATCTAAGTTTGGTGTATGAGAAGTCTATTTAGGTAATGTATTAGAGTAGCAGGGAGCTTCATGAATCCACATCAGCTTGCCTTGAGGGCAGTGATGCCTCTAAAGAGCAATCAGATAGCCAGGCCTGATTCCTGGTCTGCCATTTAACCTATGTGCTCAATTAATGTTGGGATGACTTAAGCTTTGTTTGGTCCTTGTTTTCTTGCTTTTGCTGATGCCTCCTTGATTATTGTTGCTTGGGCTTTTTCCTGGATTCCACCTGAACTCCTCCTTTGTTTTCTGTCCCAGTCTTGTTGCTCACTTACCAGTCACTGCAGCCTTCATTCCTGCCTCTCTTCTTCAGTTCTCCTGTATCTAGATGTCTTCAGTTCCTGCTGATCCTCCAGCCTTTTCCAAAGCGCTGGCTTTAACCTTCCGGGCCATATTCACTCCACACTTAACCCTTTCCTTAGCCTCTGCTTAATACTCTTATTTCCTGGCCTGGACCATGACAGAATTATTGGGAACTTGTGTACTTATGGGCTATTACATATCATTATCATCAATATATATTTACTGGCTGCCCCAGTCTGAAAAAGACTTACTCCAGCTTGATTCTTTATTCATCATTTGAAGGCCATAGCTCAGTGATAGCATATGCTTTTCATGTAGCAGGTTCCAGTTCCCATTGTTGTGATTTCTGTTTAAAGGGTCTAAGGAGAAAGATGCAGTTCAGTGTTGGCAAGTGTAAAGTGATGCACATTGGGATGAAGAACCCCAACTTCAAGTATATGCTGATGGGATCTGAGCTGTTGGTGACTGATCAGGAGAGCGATCTTGGGGTCATGGTGGACAGTTCATTGAAAGTGTCGACTCAATGTGCAGCAGCTGTGAAAAAGGCCAATTCCATGCTAGGGATCATTAGAAAGGGGATTGAAAATAAAACGGCTAATATTGTAATGCCCTTATACAAAATGATGGTGTGGCCACAGCTGGAGTAGTGCGTACAGTTCTGGTCACCTCATCTAAAAAACGACATTGTAGAACTTTTGGAAAAGGTGCAGAAGAGGGCAGCCAAGATTATCAGGGGCCTAGAGCACCTTTCTTATGAGGCAAGGCTACAACACCTGGGGCTTTTTAGTTTCGAAAAAAGACGACTGTGGGGAGACATGATAGAGGTCTATAAAATCATGCATGGTGAGGAGAAAGTGGATAGAGAGAAATTATTCTCCCTCTCACACATCCCATGAAATTGATTGCCAGGAAATCTAGGACCAACAAACAGAAGTCCTTTTTCACACAACGCATAATCAACTTGTGCAATTCTCTGCCACAAGATGTGGTGACAGCCAACAACCTGGATGGCTTTAAGAGGGGTTTGGATAACTTCATGGAGGAGAGGTCTATCAAAGTCAGAGGGCTATAGGCCACCTCCAGCCTCAAAGGTGGGATGCCTCTGAGTACCAGTTGCAGGGGAGTAACAGCAGGAGAGAGGGCACGCCCTCAACTCCTGCCTGTGGCTTTCAGCGGCATCTGGTGGGCCACTGTGTGCTGGACTAGATGGGCCTTGGGCCTGATCCAGCAGGGCTGTTCTTATGTTCTTAAAGGACCCCAGCCTGAGATCCTGGGTCACTTGCAGACTCAGAGGTCTGCTTCCATGTGCTCCTGTCTCCTTAGCTGTAGCTGTATGTCAACAAAAGTTTATCAGGTTGCAGATGAGAAAAACCCCCAAGGACCTGCATGACTACTTCTGCAAATCTTTGCCTTGTCCTTGTGAATAATTTATCTCCTTGTAAAATATTTGCATCTGCTCTCATCCCACCCACAGAGAAGCTCAGCAGAAGGAAATAGTAGCCAGATGGGCCTATGCCATGGTAGTTGCCTAGGGAGCCTGCAGTGGCTGCAGCAAAAGCCCTGTGAAGGGAGGAAGGTGATATTTAGTGGAGTGAAGCCTTTCCGGAACCACTGTAGCCTAATCTCTTGAACACCGTCTGCTACAAGTTAATCCTTCCTTACCGTATGCTCTCCCTTTATGTTTTCTCTTTCTGGCATTGATTGTGAATGCTCTCTGTAAAAACCATGTCACTTCAAGATATTGTCAAATGCATAACTGCATCTGCTTGGGCCTACACTAATGGTGTAGTGGTGTACAGCAGCAGTGGTTGTAGATCCCTGGTGCATCACAGGTGGCCAGCCTGAAGTAGACATTTATTTATTACATTTATATCCTGGCTCCTCATTCACCAGACTTATACCTGAGGAGCTTTAGCAAGGTAAATGGAGGTGGCAGAGCCGGTGAATTCCAAAGTAGATTGTGAGGAGCACCAAAAGCTGGGTGAGTTGACAACAAAATGGCAAATGAAGGTCCATTATTATTATTATTATTTATTTATTACATTTATAAACCACCCCATCCAAAGGCCCTGGGCTGTGTACAACAACTTTAAAAAGACATAAAAACACACAATTCAAAACACAGTGCTAAAAACAATATAAAAACAATTTATTTAAAACCAATTAAAATACTTTAAAAAACACTTTACAAACCTTGGAAGGCCTGGCCAAACAAATACGTTTTTAGGGCTCTCTTAAGTGAAAGTGAGGCCGACAGTGAGCCTAAACTGCAGATATCTGCCGGAAATGCATTCCATAGGCCAGGAGCAGCTACAGAAAAGGCCCAGTTCTGAGTCGCCACCAGACGTACCTGTGGTAACTGGTAACTGGAGACGAACCTCTCCGGATGACCTCAATGAGTGATGGGGATCATACTAAAGAAGATGCTCTCTAAGGTAGCACCTTCAATGTAAATAAATGCACAGTGATGCATATTGAAATCCCACCTTCACACATATAGTAGGAGGTGGCCATAGCCACCAGGCTAGTAGCCATTGATAGACCTGTCCTCCATGAATTTATCTAAGCCTCTTTTAAAGCCATCCAAGCTAGTGGCCATCACTACATCCCATGGCAGATAATTTCATAGATTATGCACTGTGTGAAAAAGTACTTCCTTTTGTCGGTCCTAAATTTCCCAGCCTTCGGTTTCATGGGATGACCCCTGGTTCTAGTGTTGTGAGACAGGAAGAAAATTTCTCTCTGTCCATGCATAATTTTATACACCTCTATCATGTCTCCCCATAGTCACCTTCTTTTCCAAATGAAAAAGCCCCAGATGTTGTAGCCTTGCCTCATAAGGAAGGTGCACCAGGCCCCTGATTATCTTGGTTGCTCTCTTCTGCACCTTTTTCAGTTCTACAATGTCTTTCTGAAGATACAGTGACCAGAACTGCCCACAGTACTCCAAATGTGGTCCTACCATAGATTTGTATAAGGCCATTATAATATTAACATTTTTATTTTCAATCCCCTTCTTAATGATATTTAGCATGCAATTTGCCTTTTTCACAGCTGTCGCACACTGATTCAACACTTTCAAGGAGCTGTCCACCATGATCCCAAGATCCCTCTCCGGGTCAGTCACTGACAGCTCAGACCCTATCAGTATATATGTGGAGTTGGGTTTTCTTGCCCAATGTGTATCACTTTACACTTGCTTACACTGAACCACATTTGCCGTTTTGTTGCTCACTCATCCAGTTTGGAGAGATCCTTTTGGAGCTACTCACAATCTGTTTTTGATTTCACTACCCTGAATAGTTTTGTGTCATCTGCAAGTTGGGCCACTTCACTGCTTACCCCAATGTCTAGATCATTTATGAACAAGTTAAAGAGCATTGGTCCCAGTACAGATATCTTGGGGATCCCACTTCTTAGTTCCCTCCATTGTGAAAACTCTGCATTTATTTCTATCTTCTGTTTCCTGTCCTTCAGTCAGTTACCGACACATGAACCTGCCCCCTTATTCATTCATTCATTCAGTTTTTTTACCGCCCTCCCAAAATTGGCTCAAGGGGGTTATCCCATGACTGCTAAGTTTACTCATGGGATAAGGGGACAGGTTCATGTGTGGACTGGTAACTGACTGATTGGGTCTGAGCTGTCAATGGATAGGATAGGATATTGGGGGCATGGTGGTAAACTCAATCACAACATCAACTTGGTGTGTGGCAGCTGTGAAAATGGCAAATTCCATGCTATGGATCATTAGGATGGGGATTGAGAATAAATGAAACTGCTAATATTATATACAAATCTATAATGCAACAATATTTGGAATACATTGGCACACATTCCTAATGTGTACAACTGTACACATTCCAAAGAGGTACAGTTCCTTCCATCACAACTCAAGAAGGATATTATAGAACCGGTAAAGATGCAGAAGGAGTCCCAATAGAAAAGTTGGAGTTGTCATTCAGGTGGTCCAAGGCCCAGTTCATCCATCCAGCCCTTCTGGTCATGTTATTAGAGGCACGAATCTGCAACCCGCCTTACACTACATTAAAACAGTGTTTAAATCATATGTAAGAATGAGTCTCGGATGAACTGGCCCTGAACATACTTTATATTAAGGCTGTTTGACACATTATATAGGGCAGACTTAGGTTTGCCTCCCGTTCTGACTCTGCAGAGTGGAGTTCCATGACTGCAAATGTGATTCTCTTGGCTTCTCCAAGATAGGGCTGAGAGAGATTCCTGCCTGCAACCTTGGAGAAGCCGCTGCCAGTCTGTGAAGACAATACTGAGCTAGATAGACCAATGGTCTGACTCAGTATATGGCAGTTTCCTATGTTCCTATTGTCACATTTATTTATTTATGTATTTATTTAACATATTTGTATACCGCCCAAAATGCAAGTCTCTGATTTACACTTCACATCTGTAGCTGTGAACTTAAGTTAGAAATGTAATGTGTGTAAAGGCTTGCGGCTATTAAAAAAAAAAGATTCCAGCATATGCTGCAAAACTCCATCCTGAATATGTGTCCTTTCATGGATGGAGTCAGAATCAATTCCTTGGAGTGGCAAAACTGCCAGTTGCATGGTTATTTAGTTTCCCAGGAAGGGACAGGTTCTCATTACCTCAGAGTTGGGGATATCCCAAAACTATCCTTCAAGTGTTAATAAGTGTTACTTCACTTGTCAGAGCTGGCTGCTTGTCACATCAGCCTTAATCCTTTTGAACATCAAACATCAGATTCATTTCCCTAATGCAGCATTACTGCTTTTTTTTTTTTTGCATTTAATAAAAGATAAAAATTAAATAATTATTTGCCCAGCAGTGCAATGACTCACCAGAAGAGTCAGAGGATTTACTGTTTAACTGACTAATGCACTGCCTGTTTTCTCAGATGTCTCCAGCACACTTTAGCCTAAGCAACATTCCTGGATAATTTGCTTTGATTTAAATTATAGAAATGTCAAATACATTGTAGCCTCCAAATTATAATTGGAAGTGGTGCAGTCATTGAGCAGCAACCAACCATATGTAATCTGATTTCACTTTGCAGCCATTTCTACGTGCTGGTCCCCACCCCCCAATGTTATCTATTAATACTGTGTTTTATTATTATCATCATTTAATTACTAAGATCAGTGCTTTAGAAAGGTGCAGAACTCAACAGCTCTGGAGACTGAAATAGTTGGGGAGAGGGACATGCATGCATAAATGTGCGGTGGTGGTGGGGAACTACCTGTTACATGGCAAACGAGGGGATCCCAAACCTGTGATTGCTACATAAGGCAGTTCACACATTTTCTAAGAGGGTAGGACAAGTGTTTTACCCAGTTGCATGTGTTGTGCATGCAAACAGCTAGATGGGGGAGGGCAGAGGGGAGTAATTGTCTGCGAAGGAGGACCTGGGTAGGATGGGTTTTCCTCCTCCCTGGTTAAGGTGCTGGGTACAAGTGCGGGCTAGAATGGTGCCATCCTACCAGCTCCAGTGTCATAGATGATCAGTCTCCTGTCCTCTTCCCTAGTTTGCTAGCAGACAGTCAAAAATCTGGAGCATGCACAGCTCCTAAATCTGGATAGGACATTTGCCCGGCCCTCTTAACAATAGTGAACTGGCTGAATGCATAGTCTGGGGTATTTACAAATGAGAATTGCACAGGAGAGATGCTTAACATTCCCCAGCACAACCCTGGCCTTGTTGTTTGTGTGTGTGAGTGAGTGCTGGTCTTATGGTAGCAAGCAGGGTCCGCCCTGGTTGCATTTGAATGGGAGACCACGTGTGTGAGCATTATAAGATATTCCCCTTAGGGGATAAGGCTGTTCTGGAAAGAGCACTTGTATGCTTGCATGCCCTCCCTGGCATCTCCAAGATGAGGCTAAGAAAGACGCTTGCCTGCAACCTTGGAGAAGCCACTGCCAATCTGTGTAGACGATACTGAGCTAGATGGTCTGGTTTGGTATACAGCAGATTCCCATGTCCCTGGGTTCCTCCCTGATTGTTTCCTTGTCCCTATCCCCAGACTCTGAGACCAAAAATTACACAGTTGGGAAAAGACCTGGGGTGAGAACTGGTAGATAGGGAAGAGTTAAGAACCTCCACTCTTCCTACACAAAGAGTCATCTGGGAAACATATGGTTGTAATGTGTAGTTGTGTTCTGAGTGTCTGTTAGTCTCTCAATGGTCTTCCCAGACCATATCTGAGGCAGCTAATGAATTTGCAGACTGGAACTCACCTTTAATGACAACATGAAGTATGGGACCTCTGCTATAATGGAGTTATTTCACTTTCTCACTCAACCACATTTCTCATTCCCTGGCTACCCCAAGAAGTTTAACCATTCCATTTGATCCTGGCAACACCATGCTGAAGTATCAACTAGGGGTTTAGTCAGAGAAAAGCTTGAGGAGACTGTGTGCTGTGTGTGTGTAAAAGACAGTTTGTGGGGAGAAATATGTGCTTGGGGGGTAGTTTAGTGACTCCTCAAATGCTTAGGGAGTGTCTCCTAAATATAAGGGGTGACTCCTCAAATGCTTAAGAGAGGATCTGCACCTGTTACCCAAAGAACCAGATCTTCTTTTGTGAAAACAGACAGTAAACCATGTCTAGGAGTATTTACAACTTCTCATGCACTGAAGCTTTCATTAGTTGGCAACCTGAACTTTCCAATAGTATACAGCTTTATTTCTGGATCCATATCTTTGTGTGTCAGTATTTAGACAATGATGCACGAACACTCCATGGAACATAAGAAGGCTTCTGCAGGATCAGACAAAAGTTAAACTAGTTCAGCATCTTGTTTTCCACAGTGGCCAATTAGATGCCTCTGTCAAGCCCACAAGCAGGACATGTATCTATTCTATATAGTCATCTTCCACTGTGTCTTCCCAGCAATTGTTATGGAGGCACATTGGAATGTAAAGATGCTTCCCAAAATGGATAAAAAATTATGTAGATGTTTTTCTGCCCAGATACCAACATCTGTCCTAAAGATATCCAATATGTATAATTTCTGAAATATTGCATAATATTGTGATCCTATTAGGTTTTATGACATGGAAAAATACTGCTCTAAAGGTTTATTTTACAATTGTTTAAAAGTTCAAGCTAGAATTCCATTGTTCACTGAATCGTGGTTAATAACATTTGCAGAGCTAACAGTTAAAGAAAAAGCATGCTCTTAAATAACCTTTCAGTATAGGTGGCCTAAGATGGTTGGTGTGAAAATTTAAATTTACAAGAAGTTGGAACAAACTTTCTCCTTGGATCAGAGTTTATGGTATTTCGTCTAGCTTTTTATATGCCAAGTATGTACTTTCTCAATGTTTTTGATCATATACTGAAAGTCTAAGACCATAATAATCAAATTACAATACCAAAGTGCACTCACCCCATTACTTTTTAGACCTTACCTAGCATAGGAAATAGCCACCTAATGGCACAGCGGGGAAGTAACTTTCCTAGGGAGCAAGAGATTGCCGGTTCGAATCCCTGCTGGTATGTTTCCCAGACTATGGGAAACACCTATATCAGGCAGCAGTGATATAGGAAGATGCTGAAAGGCATCATCTCATACTGCGCAGGAAATGGCAATGGTAAACCCTTCCTGAAGTCTACCAAAGAAAACCACATGGCTCTGTGGTCGCCAGGAGTCGACACTGATTCCACAGCACAACTTTACTTTACTTTAGCATGGGAAATGCAATCACAGTTTGTATTAACAAATGCCATTTAGGAGGATAGAAGTTGGCAAAACACACTAAGAAGCAGCCAATACAACAGGAAATACCCACATCTGGCAAATGAGCCCCATGGTGTTGGATAATTGAGCTGGTTTTTCTTAGCTTAAGGATGCTTCACATGGTAATTTTGTTAACACTTGACGTGTATGTGTGGATGGCCTTGCAGGTGTTTCTGAAGCTGCAATTGCTTCTACAAGGGGAAATTATAGGATTTACTGCTGGAAGTCCCACCAAATCTGAACCTGACCTCAACCCAAAAACCAATTTTCACAACTGAAGTGGTAATCTGTTCAAAATAAAGGACTTCTATAATCAGGCAGTCAGCACTCAATATGGTATTACTTCTTTATATTGCTGGTTCTTTATCTTGTATGTATTATGTTTGTACACACATTCCAAAATGCAAAATGCAAAATAAAAATTAAGTTTTAAAAATGGAACATATCATGGTGTAGTGGTTAGACTTCAAGTGTTGGACTAGAACTGTGGAGATCGGAGTTCAAATTCCCATTCAGCCATGAAACTCAGTGAGTAAATTTGGGCCAGTCACTTATCTCTCAGCCTAACCTACCTCACAGATTTGTTGTGAGGATAAACCTATCCATATATGCCACTCTGGGCGCCTTGGAGGAAGAATGGAATATAAATGTTTTATTATTATTATTTCTTGTTTACACAGTCAGACAGATGTTATTGACTGGTTTGTTTTATCCAGACATTGAGTCCTTCCCAAGGACCTGGGATGGCTGAATTTTATTGTCAATTGTTATAGATATCGTCGCAGAATATAGGCTGTTCCCAGTAAAGCTGCTTATTGTAATTGGCTGATGGTGATTTCTGTGGCCCCTATGGTGTTGAGGTGCTCTTCAAGGTCTTTTGGAACTGCACCCATGGCGCCAATGACCACTGGGATTATTTTGGTCTTTTTCTGCCACAGCCTTTCAATTTCAATTTGTAGATCTTTGTATTTGGTGATTTTTTTCTATTTCTTTTTCTTCTATTCTGCTATCCCCTGGTATTGCTATGTCGATTATTTTGACTTGTTTTTCTTTCTTCTCGACTACAGTTCTATCTGGTGTATTGTGTGGCAGATGTTTGTCTGTTTGTAGTTGGAAGTCCCATAATATTTTTACATCTTCATTTTCTTCAACTTTCAATTTTATGGTCCCACCAATGTTTGGCTACAGGTAGCTTGTATTTTTTGCAGATGTTCCAGTGTATCATCCCTGCTACTTTGTCATGCCTTTGTTTGTAGTCAGTCTGTGCGATCTTTTTACAACAGCTGATGAGGTGGTCCACGGTTTCATCTGCTTCTTTACAAAGGCGGCACTTGCTGTTTGTGGTGGATTTTCCGACTTTTGCTCTTATTGCATTTGTTCTTAGTGCCTGTTCTTGTGCAGCCAGTATTAAACCCTGTGTTTCTTTCTTCAAGTTGCCATTCTTAAGCCATTGCCAGGTCTTGGTGATGTCTGATTTTCCACTTATATTGTGCAAATATTGACCATGCAGTGGCTTATTTTTCCATTTTTCTGCTTGGTTCTTGACTTGTTCTTTCTTGTAGGCCTGCTTTGTTTCATTGGTGTTGAATAGTTTCACATTATTGACCATTTGAAGTGCATCTTATTCACTGTCCTTGATATATTCTGCAAGGCCACTTTTCTCCCCCTCTACTGTTTGTTGGACTTGCAGCATTCCTCTTCCACCTGAGCTGCGAGGGAGGTATAGCCTATCGACATGCAGAGCATGTTGGTGCAGAGCATGATTGATGGTCATTATTTTCCTGGTCTTACAATCTAGCGTCTCTAGCTCTGCCTGGGTCCAGTCTATTATTCCTGCAGGTTATTATTATTATTATTATTAATAATAATAATAATAATAATAACATTTATATTATTTGGAATAATAATAACATTATATTCCAAATAAATAAAAATTAGCTGACCTGGCACAGAGCATCTGCACCCCTAGTTCTCCCTGTCTCTCACCCCCCCATCTTCATTTTGTTCTCCCCCGCCCGCCCATTCAACCTCGACGGCCAGGCTGCTTCTCCTGGCCCACCAGCTGCCGTTTCTCCTCAGGCAGCCTGGCGGCGGCTATTTCTCCTCCACAGTCACCTGCCAGTTTGGTGGCCACCACTTCCCCTGCATGGCTGTTCTGCCGGCCTGCTGCCACTTCTTCTTCGCAGCCGGTGCGCCTGTTGCGCCGCTTCTCCTCCCGTCCCCGTCACTCTCACCAGAGCTGCCATGCATGGGATTAGCAATGAATGTGTTGAAGAGAATAAAATATATACAGTAGATAGATGATAAAAATAATAAAAATAGTATTCATGTTATAGACTTACACTGCAAGCAAAATAGTTTGATATTGTTCTGTTTGCAGTTTATCTAAGCTGGTTCAAATTGCTCAAACTGTCTCAACTGGTTACTGATCCATTATTTAAAAGGCTAATATCTGAATTGGAATGGAACTGGAGGGTAAAAATATTTATGAGCATGAACTGGAATGGAACCCAAATGTTTAATGATTTGACTTCCTGCTCCTCAGAGTATCTGTACCAGTTATGTAGAATTGCCTATGTTGTCAGTATGGTGGAATTTGTGGAAATGGAGGGGATCTCCAGGGTAAAAACTGACCTTTTTTTTTTTTAAGGGTGGGGGCTTCCATCACTTCTGGTGTAGTGCTTAAATGCAAAATGCAGGAAGCTGCCCTAAGAATCATTTGCCTCCTTGACCCGTAGAGAGCATTCTCAAAAATGCTTTAGGAACCATGGTATTCAGTCACCCCTTGGTATTCAGTCATCCCCATCCCTTGTTTTTGTTAGCATTGGCATTTAGTATCCATAGAAGGTTTGCTCTAGTTATGCATGTTGCTTGTTATGCTTAGGCTGCTGCTTTTTTATTTAAAAAGAAAGCAAACATTTGTCTCTTGTATCTCCCCTCTTGAATGGTAACACAGGAAGTGGGATTAGCAGGTCTCCCCCACAGTGAGATCTGTGATTCTCCAGGTGGGTTTTGGAGCTCATTATTTGTTTATCTTACATTTCTATCATGCTCTTCCTCTAAGGAGCCAAGAGATATGTTTATTCCCATAGCAACCCTGTGAGGTTGGGCTGAGAGATAAGTGGCTGGCCCAGAGCCATCCAGTGAATTTAATGGTTGACTGGGGATTTGACCTTGGGTCTTCCTAGTTCAACACTCTAATGTGGGCTACATATGTGAGTCATAGAGTTTGTTCTCACACCTGCCAAGGGCAGGCTAAGGCAGCCAAGTCTGCTCTTGCCCGTGTGTGTGTGAACCCGTGACAGCCGAGCGGTTGTTGGTGGTGCTGCAGCAACAAACCCACCTGAGGAGTGAGTGTTCCCTTAGCCTGATTTTTGTAATTGTGTGCAGTGCTGGCTGTTTTTAGTCGGTGCTGCAACATGGATGGGCACCCACCCAGTGTTCCTTCTAATAGAGACTCCCAGACGTTGTTGACTACAACAACTCCCAGAATTCCCAGCTATAATGGCTTTTGCTTGGGGATTCTGGGAGTTGTAGTCAACAACATCTGGAAATCCCTGTTAAAGGGAACACTGCACCCACTCTTTCTGGTGGCAATCCCCACAATGCACCACACACTTGCACAATGCATTGTGGGAGTTCTGGGGGCCTGCATGATGCGTCCCAGTCCCCAAAAGGCTCACAATCTAAAAAGAAACATAAGATAGACACCAGGAACAGTCACTGGAAGTACTGTGCTGCGGGTGTATAGGGCCCCCATTGAATCAAATGTCCTGAGCATACAGCACTAAAACAGCAAAGAAAAGAACTCTGCTGAGCCATCTTTTTAATAAGCCTTTTTTCTATGTGCAGTCGACTTCATTTCAGAAGGACCCATTCAAGCATATAGCATATAGCGCCTGATCTGCATTCTAAAGTGGTATAGTTCTGTATTAATGCTTAAAGGTAAAGTGTGCCATCGAGTCGGTGTCGACTCCTGGTGACCACAGAGTCCTGTGGTTTTTATTTGGTAAAATACAGGAGGGGATTCTTTCTTTCTTTGTTTATTTAACACATTTGTATACTGCCCAAATGCAAGTCTTGGCTTTACCATTGCCATCTCCTGCGCAATATGAGATGATGCCTTTCAGCATCTTCAGCATTGCTGCTGCCCTATAAGTGTTTCTCATAGTCTGGGAAACATACCAGCAGGGATTTGAACGCTTGCTAGTCAAGTCATTTCCCCACTTTGCCATTAGGTGGCTACTGTGTTAATGCTTAACACAGCTTCATTCGGTTAAATATATTAAGTGATTGATGTTTATCATACGTTACAGCCCACTCAGATTCAGTGAGGCTAAGCAATCTTATATTCACATCTTCTGGCTTAACTGGTATATGGAAAGGAATTTTATTTTTTTAGAATCTCATAGCCATTCCTTTAAAATGTACAACTATAAAATTGCAGGCTTTATGCTGAAAGGCTTTGCCTACTGCTTTTGGGGCCTTGGGATGTACTGTCTCTAAACTAGGCTCCCTGTCACTTACGAATGCAATGTGTTGGCAGTAATGTTCAGTTACTTGGTGGGCTGAATTTAATGGCAGAGGCTATTTTAAAGACATTACAGCTGCTGTATACAGAACATTGAAGAACAGTTTAGGCTAATGCAGGGTTTACAGAGAGTTATTTGTGGGTAAAATACCTAGACAACTGGAATGCAAAGCCACACTGTAAAAATATTTTACAGTTCATCACAAAATGTGATAGTATAAAAGAATTATATGGTCCATGCAGGATCCTTTGCTGTTGGTGTAATTGTACAACCAAATTTTTAATCATCGGCAGGTTTTCTTTTTAAGGTAGTGTATTTCTTCTCTACTAACTGATCTTCTAATAGACAGATGTATAGATTAATATTATGCTACTACCGCAGTAGAGAATTTTCTAGAATTCTAATGAGAGAAAGGCATATGATCATACTTTTAAAATTGTCTTTCTACCTCCAGGGAGATTTCCCTCTCCCACCCCCGCCTGCCCTCTCTTTGAAATAGATGAAGATACTAGAAATTTCTTGCTGCGGAGGCTGGAAGAGGAGCATCGCTGAAACAGATGCCTGTTTATGAGCAATGTTGACCACAATGTTTGTCCACAAGTTTGTACTTGTGGACAAAGAGTCCAAACTAATTGTGCAAGTAATATGCCCGCCAATCACCTTTCTTAGGATAAGGAGGAAATAAAGAGGCAATTCATACGATTGCCCTGGACAGGCAGGAGGGCGCAGAGGGAAGGCTACCTTCACCTTACCTTTCCTGCAGACGGCCAAGCAGATCCTCTTTGGTTCACCTCCCGTGCACCCACACAAGCAGCTTTGCTCCATGCAGCTCCATGAAGCAAGGAGCAGGGTGGAGGGATCAGGGGCCAGAACTTCTTCCAGCCTCCAGGCATCCCTCAATGCAATGCATGGGGGATTCTCCCCTCGGACGGGAGCTCTATGCACCAGTCTCTTGTGTCTCCTTGGGGTGCATGCAGCCCGCGGAATCACACGGCACCCAGTAGCTGAATTAAGGGTGCGAGAGCAGTCTTAACCTCAGCTAACAGCCGGGTTGAATAAGGGAGTTAGGCAGGTGGGGAGCAGAGGGATCCACAAAGATCCTGCTGCTTCTCATGACCAGCCTAACTCTGCCTGGGGCAGGGTTAGGCTGGTTGTGAGAACACCTCATAATCTCTTTGAGCTGGTCCCAATATGCATAGTACCTCCAGCATTTCAGTGATGGAAATAGGGACATGCTTGTAGCATCTGTCAGTATACCAAGGACCACTTCATGAGCCAGACCTGTAGGGCTCAGGACCCCCTCCTCCCACAATGCACTAGGAAAAGAACACAAGGTTGTGACATGGCTTCCTACCCTGGTGCATTCAAAAGCAGGAAAGTGGAGGGAAAGGCAGCAATTTAAAATACCACTGCTTAGGCTGCCTTCTGAGCAGCCAAAAAAACCTTTTCTTTCTTTTTTTTGAGCAGCCAGAAATATAGGTTCACCTCCACCCTCCACGAGGCAGAGGGGAGGCGTCTGCAGCAGAGAGGAAGTGTGGTAGTATTCCTTTCCCTGACCTACACATATTTCGTAGAAAGAGACTTGAAGGCAAATAATGCGACATTCTTTCTTTAGCACCTGTATCAAGGCAGTATTTTCAGATACCCATTTACCTACACACAACTGCCTCTTATGCTATGGTTCTTGGCACATTCAGCTTCACAGAGTTGCAAGGAGCGGGCTACACCTTGCAGGAAGAGTAGCATGTCTAAGGTAAAGATAAAGGTAAAGTGTGCCGTCAAGTCGATTTTGACTCCGGGCGCCCACAGAGCCCTGTGGTTTTCTTTGGTAGACTACAGGAGGATGTAACTAATGAATTTTCCATAGATTCTACTCTGCTTGCATATATGTATAATCTAAGATGATACGTGCGTAAGATATTCTGGGAATCACTTTGAAATAATGAGAGGACTGTGACAGAATGTTTAAATCATTCTCTCTCTCTCTCTCTCTCTCTCTCTCTCTCTCTCTCTCTCTCCTTTATTGCCAGTGCAAACTGCCATAAGAGCTGCAGCATGTAAATCCACGTTCTATGTTGGGTTTGGTGGCATGCCTTGCCAAACAATGACAGAGACATTAGCAAATAGTGATAGAAGCATTAGCTCTCTCTCTCTTCGCAAAGCACCTTGGGTATCATGCTTGAGTAAATTTTGAATATTCGTGTAGAAGGCCAAAAACTGGTGCATACCAGAGAAATTATGAAATTTGGTGAAATATGTAAGTAGCATTGTGCCTGCCAAACCCATTCAGATGACCAGTAAGCTTCAGTGTAGATACACCTCTGGTATATATCAGCAACCTACATGCCTAGATAGAAAATAAAGTCTGTATTGCTAGCACCATATTTAAGTGCTGCTTCTGGGCAATTCAAGGGCTAAAGCAGAAGAGCTCGAGCTTTGCCTGTGTTCTTTCATTCACCTCATTCATGTGTAGAGTTTGAGAGGCACTTTTCAGAGTGATTCTGTTTATATTTAGCAGAGAGGAAGCAGCTATCCCTGTTGGATCCTGGCACAACATTCGTCCAGTGGTGTCCACCTTTTGTTTCTTTTCAGACTGTGAGCCCTTTCGGGACAGAGAACCATTTTCTTATTATTATTCTTTTTCTATATAAACCATTTGAAGAACTTTTGTTGAAAAGCAGAATCAATCAATCATCATCATCATCACCATCATCAATATGGGAACCACATGGGAGGGCTCCATGACATGCCTGCAAAGGGGTCAGCTGAGGACCCATGAAGCAAGTGCTGGCATTGGTTTGAAGTTCCTCATTTCTAAAACTAAGCTGGAAGACCTGAGCAGCATTACAGCTGAGTTAGCTGTACTGCATTAGAGAAGCAGCTGTGAGCACAAGATTGGGTGAGGTGTGAGATCTGGCCCTTCATAACAAAAGAAGAAAGAATCATGGTGAATTGTGTGTTAGAGGCATTGTTTGGGAGAAGGAGGTAGCGATGGCAAGGCTTGATGCTCACCTGAATCAAGATTTTATGTATCTGAGCCATACTTCAAATACAGGCACAATATTCCCCTCCACCTCCTCCATGATCTTTGATCAACAGAAATATTAACATTTCTGCTTAACATTTAAAACAAACATGATAATCGGCATGCTTAACATTTGAAACAAACTATTCAGTTACTCCTGATTTATTCCAACAAATTATCCCTGTACAGTATTACTTACCTGGTTTAAGGCTTCAAGCCTAGGTGCAATAACAAGGAAATAAACCCGATTTACCTCAATTTGGTTTATGAGTAAACATGCATAGGACTGGACCATACATCTCCATTATATTTGACGAACAAGAGAAATTCCTTCCTAACCTAAATTTAGCTATCTTGTGCGTGCAAACAAGGATCACCATGGATAAAGCTATGGTTAATCCTATTTATACCATAAGATATCAGAAAGTTCTGTGTCATTATCCTTTTTTGATCTATTTTCCTTACCATTTCAAGATTGTCATTTCTTGCTGGAGATAGGAATTTGGTATAAGATACGAATGATATTATTCTAGAGGGACAAATTGTCGGATTTAATATGAATATAATTAATTTCCATGCTGTCCACATGTCTTACTGTGGCTACTTAGTTCAAACTTATCCATTCCCAAATCCTTGTGATCCCCTTTAAGATACTTACATACACAAGTCGATCCCCCCTATAGCCTTTTCATCTTCATACTGTGTCGTCTTAAGATAATTATTGTAGTTCCCATCAACACAACACAGACCTTCTGGGCCTAGTCCAGCCTTGTAGTTCTTCCCTCTTATACAGATGGTCTATGAAGTTTCTCAATAGTGGACTCAAAATTACAACGGAGTCCTCAAACTTGGCTTTGTACCATGACCTTATAATTCCTTCCATCTTGTTCTTAAAATTAATGCTGGCGGCACTGCTGGAAGCCAGTCAGTTTCTCTTGGCATGCCAGTTGTGTGCTCTGAACCCTTTGCTCTTGGCATTAATACTAATGAATAAAGTCCATCTGCAATGCAGTCAGGAGGTTTGAGACTTGCGGGAGGTTTGAGACCTGTAAAATCTGATGAAACCTACTTGTGGAGTAGAATCCAGCAGTAATTGCAGCTCATAGGACAGATAAATACAAATGCTGCTTGGACTAAAGGTTTTAATTGATTGTTTGGTTTTATTGTGAGAGTTCCTTGGATTAATTTTATATCATGGTCATGAACCATTCTGTAAATTCCAAGCCCTGTACACAAAGATAGCCTCCTGTGTCTCCAGTGAGAGGGCAATGCTAGCATGACAAGAACAATGCTTCTGTGTGCAAAAAGACTGGGAAGCCCCCACTTATGTGGGGTTTGAAATAATGACTAATGGGTATTTAGATAGGTCTGGGGAAGTAGGTAATCTGCAAAATCTCCAAGGAGCCTCTGCTGAAGACTTGGAGATTGCTGTGATCTCACTGGGGCTTGGCCTCCTTCTTACCCATGCTCGTTCCACCTGTGGGATCTTCATATTCTCCCAGCAACCTTTTCTGAAGATACCAGAGATCTGAAGATACCAGCACTTGCCATGAGCACACTGTGTCTTGTGCTTCTTGCCATCCTGCACACTCTCCACTAGTGGGCTGAGATTAATGCCAAAACATGTCCTACATAGCACCACAGGCAAATTTCAGGAAGGAAGGGTGGGTCAGCACAGGTCAGCTAGGGGCAGCAAGAACAACAGCAGGAGGACCCTTTGAAGGAGGAAGATGAGATCTGTAAGGGGAAGAAAATGCTTGGAAGAGAGTGACTGTCGGGAGCAGGAGGACCAGAAGGCATTCTGGGTCACTAGAACATTGAATACTAATATTACTACAAATATCTATATATTTAATTCTCCTGGGTGTGCCAGGGAAAAATGCGTCCCAGCAGCCCAGCTGATTGGCTGGGCTGCGGGGCGCCTGATTGGCTGGCGCACCCAGGAGAACAGTGGCGGTGGCGGCCATGGCCGGGGAGCCAGGTGGGCCCATCCGCGGAGGCAAGGCGGCGGGCCTGGCTGGGCCCGGCCATGGAGGCGAGGCGGCGGGCCCGGCGGCGGCGGTGGGTCAGGCCACTGCGGCGGCGGGCCAGGCGGTGGCGGGCCAGCTAGAGGCACAGATGCTCTGTGCCCGGGCCCACTAGTTTATATATATTTTCCAACAAAAAGTTCTCAAAGTTTGATAAAATCTTGATGAAAATGCTTTGATTAATAGACGCCAATATGGATGTGTCAGACTATTCTTACCTCTTGTTTTGATCAGGTTGTTGGTTTAATGCATTGTGGCTATGCTGTGGACACAATTTATCTTGATTTCAGCAAAGCTTTTGACAAAGTTCCCATGCTGTTTTCATTTGCAAATTGGACATATGCATACTAGATTATAATACTATCAGGTTAAGTCAGTCAAACTGAATATGAATCAGCAGTGTGAAGCAGCTGCTTAAAAGGCTAATATATTTTAAGGTTATTAATAGAATTATAGCAGGGGCAGAGCTATAATTGAGCAGACAGGTTCACAGAACCTGTGCGATTCCTGCCTCCAGAACCGCTGGCTCTCCTCCCCTCCTTTGCCCAGTGATGAGGGTAAGGATTTTTAACATAATCAGTCGCAAACTTAGCTGCTGCCAATATCCTGAATGCAGGTGGGATGGAGGCTCACAAACTGGCATCCATTGGGGAGGCTGGCCTGCCCCCAGGTGCTCAATTGATCTCCGCGCATGCACATGGACCATTTAAGGGGTTAGTATGTACTAGCCCCTCAAATGGTCCCTGCACATGCATGGAGATCAACTGAGCAGTGGGGAGCCTCTCCAATGGATGCCAGTTCAGGAGCCTCCATCCTACCGGCATTCAAGATACCAGTGGCCACCGGTTAAGTTAAATATCCCCACCCTCACCATGTCTCCCTGGAGTGGCGCTTCTGAAAAGAGGTGGCGCCATCGCCACCAGGGTAGGGAGCATGCTGCCACTGGTGGGGGTGGGAGTGGGGCAGGCACCACAACAGGGGCCACCTATGCCCTCACTATGCCACTGAATGATAGCTCCAAGTCACAAGAAATAAGAGTTGCATTTTATTCTACACTTATCCGATGTAATCTGGAGTACTGTGTCAATGTCTGAAGCTAGGTAATTCAAGCCAGGCTGAAAACACAAGCTGTAATGGGGGTTATTGAACCAGTGAAGAGCTACTGATAACTGCAGTCTTCTAGGTCTTGCAAGGGTCTTTCACCTTCCTGAAATCTTAGGGTAGCCCTCCTTCTGAGGAGGCACTCAAGCTGGTCTCTCTTTCCTCTTATACAGAGCTATTGGGAGGGAAGCCTTGAGTAAGTGTGCATTCCTGCCTTCAGAACTAGAGCTCAGTACAGGATCATCATTGCCTCTGCTTCGGGGGACCCTGGGGCAATGAAGAGTGCTCTAGAGAGGGATCCAGAACCACATTGAGTGGTCCCGTGTCCCCACTGCTCAAGGACACTTCCATGGCAGTAGTGGCTGGCTCTGGCTGCTCCAGCTCAGATGGTTTGAGGGGGCTGTTGTCAATGGCAGGGATCCAGGCTGGGGTGGACTGCCCCTCTTTTTGTGATTCAGCCTCCCTTGGAGCCTTTATAGACAGGGCTGTTATCCCAAATCTCCTCCAGAAGAGAGTGTGTGCGTATTCACACACCAGCCAGACTTACTCTTTAGTCCATGTGAGGACTTTGGAAGCAACCCACACACAAATCAGACTTTCTCTTCTGATTTCTAGCTTGTCCTGTTGTATTTCCAGTTATTTAAAAGGCTGGTTTTAAACGGGTTTTTCTGAAAATGCCGGAGCAAATAGGGAGAGAAACTGATGTAGAATCGGTAACATGATAGGATTGAAACACTCTTTAGGCTTGAAGATATATCTCTTTAGAAATGCAGATTGAGCTGGCTTGAATGGAAAAACCAGTTTTGAGGAAGCAAACTCTTTAAGTTCTAGTTACAAAAGTAAAATCTCTGTGTTTGCTCAAGTTGACTTTTTTGAACAATATTAGTCTGCTTGCTTAAGGTTTCTGCTGGTTAGAGCACCTCACATGTGTTGGAAAAAAGGGAAGAAATCTGTTAGTGTTTACAAATGCTCCCAGTCTAGGTTTTGAAAGCAACACTGAGGCGAGTCTCACGATAGGTGAGATTCACCCAGAGTGGGTTTGTGGGGAGAGCGGGCTTAGCTCGCTCTCCCCGCAGATGACTGGAGGGGAAGCCCTGGGTGGCCGAATCAGCCGCTCACACAACTGCCAGCTCCATCACAGAGCCGGCGTGGGCTTGGGAGTTCGGGGGCCACATGGCCACCGGAAGGTCCAGCATGCTCTGTGCGAGTGCTCACATCATGCTTGAGAGACCCCCGAGCCAGAAGCCTCCCGGTCGGGGGTCTCCTTGTGAGCTGCCACGGTGCGGAGCTGTGCCACGGCAACACACGATACGGAAACCCCAGTTAGTAGAGCACTCACTCCGCTAACCTGGGCTAAGGGGAGGGCTTTGCAAGTGGGTTACCTGTTTTGAGGCAACCAGGCTTGCCTGCGAGCCCGGTGGTTCTCACATTCTGCTAAAATCAGGGTAGGCTCCCCTAGACCGATTTTAGCTGATCGTGAGAAAAGCTTGACTGTGTTCCTACCCAAGGAGCTCTCTCTCTCTCTCAATCTCTCCCACCCCATTGGCAAGAAGGAAAACATGGAGGCCTGCAATGTAAACCTGCACTATAAGAAAACCGGAGAACAGAGGCGAGGGGCTCCTTCTCTCATGCCACGAGTGTAATTCAAAGTGGCTTCGCTTAACATTTACCCCAAGAGCTGGAAGCTATGTGTGGGAAAGCTCCTGGGTTGGCATCCAAGTCAACCTGGACAGTCCTGGACACTGCATTAGAAGCTCACAGTTATATACAAGTCTCGTTTCAGTTCATCAGCTGAACATGTGTAGGTTGGAGGGTGGAGCTAGTGGAAGCAATTCCACTCCTCCTCCATACAGTCACTGAACACAGAAATGAAATTGTACCCTCTTACTATTACAAATATGAATTGGCGCTCAGAATACAGAAGAGAACTGGGGGGAAATCATCAATATTACCATAAATGTATCATAACATACTAGTATCTTTTTTGTCCTTAAGACTAGTACAGCACACATACCCAACCAACTGCAAATTATCCATGTTTAGCATTTCTGATTTTTAACACTACCTGGGGTGGAGGGGACATGCTGCTGATTCTGTTGTGAGGTTATCAGTAATAATCTAGCATCACTTTGCTGGGAAGAGCTTCCAAGTTACTTTCTCAATGTTTGGCACCAAGGATTCTAGGACACCTTTTCCTAATTTTCTAAGTCAGCTCTTCTTATGACCTGCCTCAGAGCTGGGCTTGTGCCTTAATTTAGAGCATGATTTGCAAAAGTACTGTACAGGTTCCTTGTGCTTCTCATTCTCTGCAATTAGAATAATGATTGAAGTGGGGCTCATGAATCTCACCAGCTGTGAGATTCATGAGCACCAGCCTCAAGGTGACCTTCTCTGAGATCTGTGTCCCATTTCAAACATTAGTATCACTGAGGGGAAATTAACTTCATAGGGCACTCGTTTTAGAAATTGTGCAGAGGAATTACTGTATGGACCAGCTATAAGTAATCTGGTGTGACCATAGAAGTCCATATCAACCACAGATGAAGTTTAAGACCCTGACATCTAAAAGTGGCTTCAGATGTTACCTTGCTGTGCAGCATCAGGATGCACACATTTTCCACATTTCCTCGCAGTCTATTATATCAAATCCAGGCTTTGCATTTCCTCTACCTGGAAAATGTGCAGGGTTTTTTATTTTAGATAGGAGCACAGACATCTTCCAGGTGTGGGAGAAGCAAACATCTTGTCCCTGTCAGCAGTTTAGATACTAGGGTTGTTCTCATGGAGCTGAATAGGATAGGAGATGCCTCCTACCTCGTTTAGGAACTTTGTACATTCCCATTTTCTGCTCATGTGTGAGTAAAAAACAAGTTTGGCAGGGGAAGAAGTGGTCATCTATGAGGCTTGTGCTTGGGTGGAAGGCTCTGTCCTACCCAGCAGCTGTACCCAACTCTTTAATGAGGTGGAAAGAAAAGCCCTCTGACCAAACACGAGCCTTCCCATCGGACCTTGTTTTTAACTTGCACAAGAACAGAAACCAGGGGTATGCACGCCACCCAAACTAAAGTAGGAGGCATCTCCTGTTCAGTATAATGAGAACAGTCCTATTGTGTTTTGAACTCACATGTACAATGCATTGCAGTGATTGCCCAGATGTTACCAGCTATGTTATCTATTTTCTGAAAGATTTGCAGCTGGTACATCCTACATTTCTTCAAGCCAAGGCACAATGGGATATGGAGGCTATCTGGGCATCCATGAAAAAGCTGGGACAACCAACACCCTAAAACTGTATACTTGCTCTTTTGAGGGGAATGCAATCCCACCCAGAACCTTCTCAGGCAGATGAACCACCTACCAACAGCACCTCTGTCGTGTGGATTGAATATTAGTTCTTTGCCCTCATCCATTCCATTATCAAACTCACACATGGATTCAGCGCTTCTACTACCCCACCTGTCTCATAAAAGGAGAGGTAGAGCTGGGTGTCATCCACAGACTGGTGAGACCTCACTCCAAATCCCTAGATGATGTCATTCAGTGAACATAGGAACATAGGAAACTGCCATATACTGAGTCAGACCATTGGTCTATCTAGCTCAGTATTGTCTTCACAGACTGGCAGCAGCTTCTCCAAGGTTGCAGGCGGGAATCTCTCTCAGCCCTATCTTGGAGAAGCCAGGGAGGGAACTTGGAACCTTCTGCTCTTCCCAGAGCAGCTTCATCCCCTGAGGGGAATATCTTGCAGTGCTCACACATCAAGTCTCCCATTCATATGCAACCAGGGTAGACTCTGCTTAGCTAAGGGGACAAGTCACGCTTGCTACCACAAGACCAGCTCTCCTCTCCAAATCCAGTGGCTTTATGTAGATGTTAAACCGCATGAGAAAAAGTACTCCCAGTACTATTTTCTGGAATCACGGCCTCTGAAGTGCAGTGCCTCTTATCCCTTGTTCCAGATACCTTATTAAGAACACTACATAGTCAATGCAGGCGCAGCTCGTGAACTCTCCTCCGGGGGGGGCGGCTTCTTTAAGGTAAACGGAGCCAGTGCTCCGTGCTGCCCAGCAGCCCCCGCAGCGGGGAATCGCCTCCGCCACTCACCTGGCCGCTGGCAGGGGCTCGCCTCCGCGGGAGCCAGGTGAGTGGCGGAGGCGATTCCCCTTAAAGAAGCCACCCGCCGCCCCGCCCCCTGGAGGTGCGTTCACGAGCCGTGCCTGAGTCAATGGTATTAAAGTCTGCTGAGAAATCCAGGATAATTAGCAGGGTGCACTATCAGGGTTGGCCTAGACACTGACTTGGAGGAGCTCTGACTCCAAGGATGAGGGGAGGGGAGTGGCCCTGGCCGAGGGCTCCACCTGCAACTGTGAAGCTTAGAATCACCAGCACTCCAGCAGCCAGAGCCTCCTATTCCCACAGAGACTTGAAGAAGCATTGAGAATCTAGTGCCGCTGAGTGAGAGATCAGTTCCTGCCCTAGAATCACCCCCTTGTCCCTGGGAGAAGAAGCGTTGCTGAGCCCAGGCCAAACTCCAGCTTCAGAAGTGGAACACATGTTCGACTGCTCAGAACTTTCCCTGCAATGCATCTTCTTGGAAGGAGAGGGGAGCCAACTCTCCTTGGAAGCAAAGCATCTCTAGGAAAAGCAGAAAAGGGTGGAAAGCTATTAACGCCCCCAGATCCAGCTTGCTTGTTCCTGACTCAGCAACTCCTCTTGTGGACCTATGATGGCCCAGGTACCTGTAGACTGGCTCGCTTGCTACCTGACTTCTGCATGGGTGCTTGAATCCTGCCTTCTTCCCTGAGATCTACTGAGTTACCTGAACTATGATTCACTGCCTTGTGGTCTGAAACTAGCTTAGCTGCTCACCAGACCCTGAGAGCAGGATACACTCCCCCCTGTCCTTCTCTTGGGATAGGTCATCTGTCAGGATAACCAAGGTAGTTTCCCTGACAATGATAACAACCACCAATGCAGCCTTATACTGCATCAGATCTAGCCCAGTTCTGACTGTCAGGAACTCTCCAGGGCTTCAGGAAAAAGTCTTTCCTATATCTGACTCAGTATAGAAAGACATAATAATTATGAGGTGCCAAAGTGGCTGAACCCAATTGGAACCAATCTACTGCTGCTCAACATGTGTATTAAAGAAGGAGTGTTAGCAGTAAATTATATGGCTGCTTTTTAGTATTGGACTATGTTCTGTGAGAGGCATACTCTGAACCCCACCTCTGACACTTATCCCATGGTAAACACTGATACAACATATGCACTATATGAACTCTTCTCCTTCATCACCGTAAAACCAATTAATCCCTTTGTTTCATACAGTGATGAGAGCTTGAGCTATTTATTATTATTATTATTATTTATTTACACAGTCAGACAGGTGTTACTGACGGGTTTGTTTTATCCAGACATCGAGTCCTTCCCAAGGACCTGGGATGGCTGGATTTTATTATCAATGTTGATTGCTGTTATTATAGATATCGTCACAGAATATAGGCTGTTCCCAGTAAAGCTGCTTTTTGTAATTGGCTGATGGTAATTTCTGTGGCCCCTATGGTGTTGAGGTGCTCTTCAAGGTCTTTTGGAACTGCACCCATGGCGCCAATGACCACTGGGATTATTTTGGTCTTTTTCTGCCACAGCCTTTCAATTTCAATTTGTAGATCTTTGTTTTTGGTGATTTTTTCTATTTCTTTTTCTTTTATTCTGCTATCCCCTGGTATTGCTATGTTGATTATTTAAACTTGTTTTTCTTTCTTCTCGACTACAGTTATATCTGGTGTATTGTGTGGCAGATGTTTGTCTGTTTGTAGTTGGAAGTCCCATATATTATTATTTTTTTATTATTTCTTGTTTACACAGTCAGACAGGTGTTATTGACTGGTTTGTTTTATCCAGACATCGAGTCCTTCCCAGGGACCTGGGATGGCTGAATTTTATCATCAATACTGTTGGTTATTATAGATATCGTCGCAAAATATAGGCTGTTCCCAGCAGGGTGGATTTGATTTAAATCAAACTGATTTAAATCACGATTTAAATCATGATTTAAATCACTAGCAGGGTGGATAAAAATCAATGATTTTTTAAAAAAAATCAAAAAATCCAATTTAAATCAAAAATCTGATTTAAATAAAAAAAAATCCGATTTAAATAAAAAAATCCATTTTTTAAAAATCATTGATTTTTATCCACCCTGCTAGTGATTTAAATCGTGATTTAAATCGTGATTTAAATCGTGATTTAAATCAGTTTGATTTAAATCAAATCCACCCTGGTTCCCAGTAAAGCTGCTTTTTGTAATTGGCTGATGGTGATTTCTGTGGCCCCTATGGTGTTGAGGTGCTCTTCAAGGTCTTTTGGGACTGCACCCAGAGCGCCAATGACCACTGGGATTATTTTGGTCTTTTTCTGCCACAGCCTTTCAATTTCAATTTGTAGATCTTTGTATTTGGTGATTTTTTCTATTTCTTTTTCTTCTATTCTGCTATCCCCTGGTATTGCTATGTCGATTATTTTGACTTGTTTTTCTTTCTTCTCAACTACAGTTATATCTGGTGTATTGTGTGGCAGATGTTTGTCTGTTTGTAGTCGGAAGTCCCATAATATTTTTGCATCTTCATTTTCTTCAACTTTTTCAATTTTATGGTCCCACCAATGTTTGGCTACAGGTAGCTTGTATTTTTTGCAGATGTTCCAGTGTATCATCCCTGCTACTTTGTCATGCCTTTGTTTGTAGTCAGTCTGTGCGATCTTTTTACAACAGCTGATTAGGTGGTCCACAGTTTCATCTGCTTCTTTACAAAGGTGCTGTTTGTGGTGGATTTTCCGACTTTTGCTCTTATTGCATTTGTTCTTAGTGCCTGTTCTTGTGCAGCCAGTATTAAACCCTGTGTTTCTTTCTTCAAGTTGCCATTCTTAAGCCATTGCCAGGTCTTGGTGATGTCTGATTTTCCACTTATAAGGTGCAAATATTGACCATGAAGGGGCTTATTTCTCCATTTTTCTGCTCGGTTCTTGACTTGTTCTTTCTTGTAGGCCTGCTTTGTTTCATTGGTGTTGAATAGTTTCTCGTTCTTGACCACTTTAAGTGCATCTTCTTCACTGTCCTTGATATATTCTGCAAGGCCTCTTTTCTCCTCCTCTACTGTTTGATGGACTTGCAGCATTCCTCTTCCACCTGAGCTGCGAGGGAGATAGAGCCTATCTACATCACTGCGGGGGTGCAGAGCATGATTGATGGTCATGATTTTCCTGGTCTTACGATCTAGCGTCTCTAGCTCTGCCTTGGTCCAGTCTATTATTCCTACAGTGTATCTGATTACAGGTATAGCCCAGGTGTTTATGGCTTGTATGATGTTCCCGCCATTGAGTTTGGACTTGAGGATTTTTCTAACTCTCCTGATGTATTCACTTCCAATTTTTCTTTTAACTTCAGTGTGTGCAATGTTATCAGCCTGGAGAATGCCCAAGTATTTGTAATGCTCTTTCTCTTTCAGGTTCTTGATCTTGCTTCCATTGGGCAGTTCTATTCCTTCTGTTTTTGTTATTTTCCCTCTGTTCATTATTAATGCAGCACACTTGTCTAGTCCAAACTCCATTGCTATATCGCTACTGAATATACGGACAGTGTTTAGCAGTGGTTTGATTTCTGACTGGGACTTTCCATACAACTTCAGATCGTCCATGTACAGCATATGGTTGATTTTACTTGATGTTGTAGATGTTTGGTATCCGAGGCCTGTTTTGTTTAGTATTTGTGAAAGTGGAGTCATGGCAATTACAAACAACAGAGGGGATAGTGAGTCCCCTTGGGAAATACCTCTTCTAATGCTAATCTGTCCAAGTGTCTCGCCATTGATTGTTAACTGTGTACTCCACATGCTCATTGCTTTTTAAATAAATATCTGAATGTTTTTGCTGACACCAGTTGTTTCTAAACATTTTAGTATCCATGTGTGAGGCAATGAATCGAAGGCTTTCTTGTAGTCAATCCATGCAACACTTAGATTGGTTTTTCTTCTCTTGCAATTTTCTAAAATCATTTTGTCAATCACCAGCTGGCCTTTTGTGCCTCTGGTGTTCGGACAATTTCCTTTCTGTTCAACTGGAAGCTGTTTGTTAGTTAATAAGTGTTGTATTACTTTATCTGCTATTATTCCAGTTAATAATTTGAACATGGTTGGCAGGCAGGTTATCGGTCTATAATTACTTGGAACTGCACCTTTTGCTGGGTCTTTCATGATGAGATGAGTTTTCCCAGTTGTTAGCCATTGTTCAATATCACCTCCTTGCAAAATGTGATTGAACTGTTTTGATAGTTGTTTATGAAGGCTTGTTAGGTGTTTAAGCCAAAAGCCATGCAGTTAATCGTCACCTGGTGCAGTCCAATTTTTATTTTCTTTGCTCTTTCACTTATTAATTCTGGTGTTATTTTTAGATCTTGCATTTGTTGGTTACATTTTTCTACCTATTATACTTCAGCTATACTTATACCTATTATACTTATACTTATTATTATTATTATTTTATTAAGCTTTGAACTGAAACATCCATCCAATTACGAGAGAGAGAGAGAGAGAGAGAGAGAGAGAGAGAGAGAATTATGAACATAAAAACCTTTCTCTTCAACAGAAAACATCCTGGCTGTTTCCTGGCTGAAGTATAATAGCTGTGATTAGTAAGTGACTGTGTCAAAGCCCCTGAATTTCCATTCTTTAATATATAGCACTTAAATGTGATGTAGCAAACCCATGCTTTTTTGAATTCAGCTGTTTCTAGGAATTTGCAGATATTATTCTTTCATGAGTACAGTCATTGTAGGGTATTTAAGATCTGGCCTGATATGTAAGTCGCCAACTGAGGCTCAGTTTTTTGAAGTCTCTACAATCACAGGTCAGTTGGAGTTGCTTTTCCAATTATATGTTATTCTCCGATGTATTATATGATGCCTGCTTTATAGAGATGTGTACAAAATGGATTTTGCTTTCTGTTTTGAGCTCAAAACGAACAAAATGTCTGGTCGAAACAGCAGTCAAGTTGGCTGTTTCAATGGAACAACTCAAAACATTTTGAGAATTACAGCCATAGGGAACAATAGGGAACCTGAAACACCCCATTGTTCCTAGGGTAGTTCCTAGGGTCATAAAAGGATCCTGTGGGGGTTTGGGGAAAAGGTTAATTTTTTAAAAATAAAAATCGCTCCTTTGTCCATTTCTTTTGTGGGTTGGGTGGTAGGTAGCACACACCATGCCTTACCACACAACCCCCTTTGGTGTCCCTAGGAGCTATCCATGGGGAACAATGGAGTGTTTTGAGTTCCTCATTGTTCCCTAT
This sequence comes from Hemicordylus capensis, assembly GCF_027244095.1. Taxonomy (NCBI): domain Eukaryota; kingdom Metazoa; phylum Chordata; class Lepidosauria; order Squamata; family Cordylidae; genus Hemicordylus; species Hemicordylus capensis. The sequence continues at coordinate 100,887,735 of NC_069657.1, forward strand.
GGCCGGAACAATCTGCATTCACAGATTTCAAACACAGTCCAAAATCACTGACCCAGAATCCACTGCCAGCCACAGTGCCTGCACTGCTTTAAATCCATTGGCACAAGTTGCTCTCTCTCACACACAATTATGATTCATTGCAAACATTTCAACAGCTACCACAGCTGCACCCTTAGCAGCAAGCATAGTCATGAGCTCAACTAGAGCAATTTCAGCCACATTTTGACTGAATATACCTTCCAATGCAGATTGCAGAACAGAACAGAGCAGTGAATGAAGCACAAGTTTTTCTCAAGGCCAGACATGGAGCTCATCACAGTAATCACCAAGAAATATTTTACACACACACACACACAGAGCTGCCACTGTCCATTTCCTGCCACCACACTATTTCACAAACAAAACAAACCACAACTCAAGGAAGGTACCCAAGTTCTGCCTTTGTCAATCTGATATCCAGCAAAACCAGATAGTTATAGCAGCAATAGCACAGCATATTATACTCAGTGCTGAGAAAAGAAAACCACAAAATCAAACCTTTCTTGATTCCTTCCTCCTCTCCTGATGTATCCTCTTAAAGAGACCATAAGGGCTGTATGTGCCTCCCAGTCCCTTTGAATACATTTTGAAATTCTGTCCTTTTGTGTTTCCCCCCATCCCTCTTCCCTCCCCCCAGCCAATAGGGAAACAATAGTAGCCACTTTCTTTCACTAATCTGTTCATTCTGTCCACTAAGCCATTCCCTCAAGGATGATATAAGAAAAGAGTCTTGTGTTTTATCCCATGGTTATGCAAGTATTGCTTTGTTTCAAATGAGGTCAGCTGTGTCCCGTTGTCAGTCACTAGTTCTTTAGGAAGACTTTCCCTCACAAAAACTACAGCCATGTACTGGATCACCTTGTTTGTAGTAATGTTGCCTGTAAATGAAACTTCTGGTCACCTGGAATAGTAATCCACCATCACTATAACAAATCTTTATTTTGCAGGTTGGTTATCAAAAGGCCCAATTATATTCAGAGCAACCTTTTCCCTGGACCACTGGGATATTCTACTTGAGTCATGGGGGTGGTAGAAATCTTCTGCAATTTGTTGTGTACAGCACAAGCCATACAGTGCCTAATTACATTTTCAATATGTTTGTCCATACTTGGCCACCAAAAACTTTGTGATTTGCCTTTTAGTCAAGCTTATGCTCAGATGACCTTCATGGGCAATTTTGATCACTTTTGCTTGTAAGGAGGTTGGCACCACTAAATGATAAATCCTCATCACAAGTTCATTGAGAAGAGACTGTTCACTTGCTACGTGCATGTATGGTTGAAGATATTCAGGTACTTTGTTTTTGCATGGCCAGCCATTAGTTACGTTAGGCTCACGTTCAGTAAGCACTTGATCAGCACTGAGGGCTGCTTTCCATTCAGAAGACGTGATCATTTCATGAGTGGATGAAGTTATTTGCGCAGTTACTCATCCTCATTTTCTGCAATCTCCTCTTGGCCTGGAAATGGAAGTCGAAATCCACAGTCTGCAGTTGTATTCCGAAGACCTGGAAGATATTCCTCGTGGAAATCAAAATCCATAAGTCTAGTGATCCATTTGGCAATTTTGGGGGTTGCTTAACTTGATCAACCACCAAGTAGTAAATAAAGCAGATAGGGGTTTATGGTCTGACTGCAAAGTGAATTTTCTATCCCACAAGTAAGTCCTGAAGAGCCTCACCACCCAGAAACATACTAGAGCTTCTTTTTCAATGGCAGAATACATCTTCTCAGGAGCAGTAAGCACTCTGGAAGCAAAGGCAACTGTAACTTTCTTGCACCCCTTTTGCTGGGTCAAGATGGCACTCAGACCATATTCAGAAGGATTGGTGGTTACAAAGTGTGCCTGTTGGTGTCAAAAGAAGTGAGAGCAGGGCTTTCAGCAGTGGCCAATTTGATAGTCTAAAAACAAGCTTTGCAGGATGCATCTCAATGAAATGCCACATTCTTTTTCAAAAGAAGACTCAGTTGAGCAACTTTTGAGTCAAACAGTCTTAACAAATTTAGAGTATTACTCACAGAGTCCTTTTAAAAAGGATCGAAGTGCATCCTTGTTGTGTGGCTCTGGTGCTTCCCAAATAGCTTTCGCCAAGTCTGTTTTGGGATGTATGCCACTCTGAGATACTGTGCATCCCAAGTATGTCACTGAGTGTGTGCAAAACTGACATTTTTCTTCAGAAATAGTAAGTCTGCATACCTTCTAACTGCCCCAATTTACCTGGGACAGCTACTAATTCCAACCATCTTTCCCGGTTCATGACCACGCAGTATAACATCTCAATTTCCACCACCTCTCTCTTCCCCTCTCCCTTCAGAGAGTTTTCTGCATCTGGACGCAGCTTTGAGGGACAAGACTGACGTGAAGAAACATCATCTCTCTGAAGGAAGCCTGGCCATAAGGTCTCCTTGACTTTCAGAGTGCACAGATTTCCCTGCAGGGTCTGATTCATTTAAGAGAGCACTTGCTTCATATCCCTGCAGAAAGGGTAGGGTTATTTGATGGAGCACTAACTTTTTTGCTATTCAGAATATTAATTTCTTCATTTTATATATATTCCTGCAGAAAAGGGTCAGATTATTTGACAGAGCATTGACTGCTTTTCTGAGATCTTCTTCGATAAGATGGTCGCTTTGGCTTGTTACCATCTACTATCTATGCACAGAGTGCCTGCCTGATGGGGGGGTGAGGGGGTAAAAAATATTGGTGCCCACATCTCTTAAATCTATGCACATTTGAAGTGTACCATTTGATTTCCACACAAGAGCAATGGAAGAGACTCATTCTGATGAATCAACCAGCTCTATGATGTCAACAAGCGGTAGTCTTAAGAGCTCAAGTTAAGAGTTTACCTTGACAATGTTGAGAAGCAGGGTCTGATTCTGACACACAAAATGTTTCAGGAAGCAGTTCATCTCCCTCATCCTTATCATATGTGAATCAGTAATGGAGTGGACGGCAGACTTGCAAACTGTAGCAAAATGTCCCCTTTTCTTGCACCTGTTGCTGTTGGCTTTGTGGGCAGAGTCTCCACATCAGTAGCATTGCTAGCTCCTCCTTTCTTGTGCTTCCACTTTCTGGTGCAGTGCCATATGAGAAGATTGGGTTTGGAAGGATTTAGACTGAACAGCCTGGATTTCAGGAGTTTGGTTTTGGGGTACCAAAGAGAGCAATTTGGCAGAACGATTTGGCAAATTTCCCACCCTTCTAGCCATCTCTATCCAAGGTATGTTTCCACTCCAATAGCAGTTTCTCACACAGTTTGAAGCAGTTTGATGCCTCATTATTTCATCAGTAAAGTTGGCCAACTCACAGGTTACGCTTAAGGCATGCAATGCTGTGACAGATTGATCGATAAATTCACCAGGCAGTTGCGATCTAGAATAGAACTTGTAACGTTCAGCAATCACATTCAAAATAGGGTTGAAATGATCATCTAAGGCTTGAAGAGCAGCTTCATAAGGTTTGGCATCCCCTTCCAAGTTGGTAGGAAACGGCAAATGAGTATATATTATTTGGTCTTCAGGGCTCAGGTAGTGAAGCAAGATAGCATTCTGCTTTGCTGGAGTAAAAACAGGGTTCTGTAAATAGAACCTCCATTGTTTCCAGGGAAGAGCAGGTTCTCCTGAGATAGATAAAAAAAGTGTGGTGGTGGGATTTGAGCCATGCTGCAGTAGGCAGCCAATGGATCGAGAAGGAAAAAGTACCTTCAGAGGTTGTGCAGGTCAGCTGGAGAAACAATCAGCAGCAGCCATTGTAGAAAACAGTTCAGGAATGTCGGCCCAGTAATGCAATGAAATGAGGTTGCAGGAACATTCACAAGCTTTGCAGACTCACATACTCAGCTGGTTCAAAATCTCATCACCAAATGTTTTATAGCTACTTCACTCATAGACACAAAGAAATCTTAGGTATCTTTCTCTCCTCCCCCCCCCCAACTCTACAGGATCCCCACTGGGACAAACTTCTCAACAACACAACATTAAGTATTACTAGATAGACTAGAACAGTCCTGCTTTGGCGAATCATATTTTGATAGCTTTGTAGGGCAGCTGTAGCCTTTTAAGCAATTGCTGAATGGCACCATTGCTGTGCCTGCATTTCAGTGAGTGATCTTGTGGTTTGTGAAACTTTAATTAGTTCATGTTCCAAAAGCTCTTTTTTAGATCCTGTGATGAAAGATATAATGTGAGTACAAAGTATTATTACTGCAGTGATCATATTCACAGCTGACTCTGAACTCTTGGTGCACATTTTATCTGCTCATGTATTGACAGGGGAAACTGACTGCTGTCCTAATAATTGCTTCTAATCTTATTTTTGTGTATTTATAGTATACAACACTTTCTCTCAAGTGGTCCCTCTTGCTAGTCTCTGGCCACAGCGAAGGGACTCTTTCACAGTGGCACCTTATGAAGTCAATAGTCTTATCGCACTCAGTCCAGGAGGTGTTGCTGACCCCTTACTAGGTTTCTGTTAAGTTACTCATCAGGTTGGGCCTCAGTGGTTTTTTTGATGACATGTTAATAAAACACTTTGGAGTCTTGTTCAGACCTTTGTGAATGTGAAGCCTCATGAATGCTACATAATGAAAAGCCTCTCTGGGATAGCTTACACAGTGTGCCATAATATAGGCCTTCATGCTGCCAGTTTCCCAGATCTTCCTTGTGTGTATTGCTCTATTATTTGGTTGGCACAAGCACGATAGATAGCGGTAACGTACAAAATCCTTGTTTCTGAGAGTTGATTCACACTAATCAGCCAAATGTCCTTTAATGCTGCATTTGCGTTCTATTTCATTATAGCCTTAGATTTAATTTTCCTCGGCTTCACTTATCTTTTCCTACCACAGCTCTGTGACACATACAGCTTCAAATATCATTTCAAACGGCTGTCCTCAGTTTGATTGATACCTGTTGGTGTGTTTAAAAGAGCAAGAGAAAGCAGAGAGGGCATATTTACTAAGCTTTGTTTTGAAGCAGAATGGGCGGATTATCTGATGACATTTCAAACTTGACCGCTCCTATTGCCTTGTTTTTGGGGCAGGGACTGAAAATACAGCAGAGTAAAAGGAAAAACAAACAATCATTTCCATTTGTTTTTCATGGCCTTGTCAGTGCTTCTTTTATGATGTCTCCTCATTTTCATCTTGTTTGTCTGTGACTCAATTCCCCGTTAAACATTAAGCATCCCATCAAGGCAGATTTCCACATGAAAAGAGGCAGCTGTTAAAACTGTTTTATATAGGTTTTTATACATTTGTTTTCCCTCTTTATTGGCTATAGCACCCTCTCAGAAACTGGGCCATATTTTAGTCCCTAATGTGTTAGGTCTCTTTCCATTTGGCAGGCTTTAATTCTCCACCTCTTTTTCCTGCTGTGTTTTTGTGTGGATCAGATATTAATAGGGCTGTTTGTTTAACTACCACATTGTTTTGCGTAGCTCCCTTTGGGATATCCACAGTCACCTCTGTTTATGCACCAGTTCTGAGGATTTATATCAGGAGCAAAACATAAGCCTTTACTGAGCCACAGATTTGTGGGAACCATATACAAATGCTAGTTTAATATTCTGAGGTTGATAATATTTTTACGACAGTAAGTTTAATGCTTGCAAATGTGATCACACCATTGCATATGATTTGAACATGTTTGATAGCTGCAATGAACTAGGCATTAATGGATTATCCATGAGCAGAAAAACGTATTCTTCAGTTTCCATAATCCACTGTTTGAATCAGTTGTAATACCAGGGCCCATTTTAAGATGACAGAGAAACTTACTAGGATAGGCCCTAGCCTTAGATCCTGACATTTCCAGTTCAAGTCTCAGAAGGATCGTTCCCGAAGATCCGCTTGTGATTATTCTCCAGGGGCATCTGTGTTTTGAGGTGGCTCACTGGTTAAGGTTGCCAGCTAGGGACTTTATAGAGGACATGTGACTATTTTGAGGACCAAAAAACTTTTTTTGCACATGTTGTTGAGTCTAAAGTTCTGAGGAGCATATGGAACACTTTGTTTGCTCAGAACGTCTTCCAACTGACCATCCATCCAATGGAGGAAGCCAGAGTGGAGGTTCTGCTGCAGTGGCAGGTTACAGAGTCACATGATGCAGGAGCACAGATGGGTGGGCCCAGCAGGTATAGCTTGCTTCCTTCAAGGGTGGTGGTGGAGGCAGCAGTGAGGGGTTAGCAGTTACAGTATCTAACTAAGTTTACTCAGCAGTTAGCTTACCAACTTTACTCAATTAGCAATTTGTCTTTACATTTCATTGATATCCATGATTCATCCATATCACTATATATATATTTGATTGTTTCTCTTTCAGTATAATTTATATTCATATATTTAGTAGTCTGTTATTTTTAGTTACGTTATTAGGATCTGTTGTTTCGTTTCATGTACGACAATGGAAAAGTACCCAGGGCACAGGACAGTTACTTATGGTACAATATCACAAAATGTCCATACAAAAAACCAGTTAATTTGACACGTCCCAAATAATACAGAGATCTGGAAGTCTGCAATATTAAATGAAAACCAAATTTAGTGATGGCTTCCTAGTATCTGGTCACTGAGTCATTTCCCACAAAACTTTAAGCAAGAACTGTATTAAAAGTGAACCTTAGCCATCCATATGAATCTTTCAAACATTGAGGCTGTTCATATGGGCAGGCTTGGGCAGTCCTACCTGGGTAGGGCTGCTCGTGTGAAGTGCCAGGATCAAGGTCAATCCCGGTGCTGCCCTCCCAGGTAGTCTGGGATTTTTACCCAACGGTTTACCTGGGTAAAGAGGTGTGGGTGCTCCTTTTACCCAGGTATAGGGTGAATGCAACCTAAGCAGACACTGAGCTGGGCATCTAGTGTGCCTGACTTGCGGTGGAATCCCTCAGTGCACCATGCTCATTGAGTGGTGCAATATGGGATATCTGGAGGCCAGGGTGCATTTTCCCAGCCTCAAGAATGTTGTGCAGATTGCAGAAGCACTGGTCATGTGGGCACAGAAGTCACGTGGCCTGGAACCATGCTGAATCATCCAAGTGGAAGGTAGGTGCTATCCTGCCTTCTTCCTCCTACCCTCCTCGGTGCTATCAAAGGTTGTGCGAATGTCCTCATCGATTCAGATTAAACAAGTACAATGATTGATTGATTGATTGAATGAATTTCTATACTCCCTAATCTAGAAATCTTTAGGCAGTGTACAGATTAAAACAGAATATAAAACATTTAAAATTCATAAAACAGATAAACATCATAATAGATAAAAACACATTAAAATTTAAAAACTAGATTTCAGTTAAAAGTCTGGGAAGGGCTGGACCCAAGTTGCCACCAAATGAGTTTGACAGCTGCTGTAACCGGACTTCTCCAGATGATCTTAATAGGTGACAGGGTTTATGACAGAGAAGGTGTTCTCTTGAGTACCCTGGACCTAAGCCATTATGGACTCTATAGGTAATTACCAGCACTTCGTATTTTGTTCGGTAACATATCAGCAGCCAGCGTAGTTCTTTATGAATCGGTGTTATATGGCCCCTTCGGGTAAACCCAAAGACCAATCAGGCTGCCACATTCTCTACCAATTGTAGTTTCCAAACTATGTACAAAGGCAGCCCCATGTAGAGTGCATTACAGTAGTCAAGCCTAGAGGTTACCAGCATATGCACCACTGTGAAATGGACGTATTATTGCAATAATAACCCTATGGTTCCTTGATTTATTATTTATTTATTTTGATGCTTTTCAGTTGGCCAGTGTGCAAAATCTTTATTTAATGAAGGCTGCACAAGAAGCAATTGTCAGGAGCCAAAGGGCAAAATAACTTATAATCTGTAGTAAAAAATGCTTTTCAGATACTTGGGGGCACCAGTATATTGCTTCCTCAACTATTTATGCTAGTGCTAAGAATGTGATACAGGTATAAGGCCTGGAAAACCTGCTTTAATGTAAACCTGCATATTAAATGCATATTCCCTTCCTTAATGGGTTGTCTTTGCGCCATACTTCCTGCTTCTGTAAAACATAACTCATCTATTATTTTTACCGATGCAACAGCTCCAAGATTACCTTTATTTTCACAAAGAAATACTATGCAAATAAGGCTCCCATTTGATTTTCCTTTCTGCAGTTCTAAGCTTTAAGGCCTGCCTTATCTAACAGTGTTCTAGTCTGATGGATAAAATGAAATTTGGATCAATACTGGAAAAAGCTTAGAAATAAGAATTCTGCTTGGGAGAAGCACACATAATGAGTGTTTAAAATTATTCTGTTCCTTAAACCACACTGGGGTTATTTTTAGGATGACATATAGAGATTATCCTTACAGTTCTTGGAGTTACACCCCCAGCCCCCCAGCTCCAGTATCATCTTTAGCTTATGAAAATTACCACACAGGGCATGGCCAGAGTAGTGTGACATCTCTCTGACCCTTTCTTCCCTGCTAGACATACTTAAGTAAGGGGATTCCCTCCTTACTGGCCACACAGGTCAGCATGGCATGGATGGATTAGTGTCAGCTTGAAGAAAAGGAGCTCAAACCTTTAACTATGTTGATATTTGTCTCTTTTTTAAAAAAAAGCCATCAGTGATCTGGAATTACATTCTAGTACTTTGATTTGACAGCTGTTCAGAAAAAGGGCTTAGTATTTTATTGCTTTGCTAAAATGCCTGACCAAATGAATAGCCTTTATTCCTGAAATTTTAGCATGGGCAGGAGGATAAACAGGTTCTGCAGGAGAAACTACCATTCAGTGCATACGTATGATTAAACTTTAGGGTGAGGTTTCTTATATTTCTGCCTTTATTTGGTCTAATAACAAACGCTATCCCCAGGAAGTGTTTATACTTTAATGTGTGTATGAGGTCACACCCATGGATTTAGTTTTAAGTATCTTCATGCTGCCTTAAGTATCTTCATGGTGCTATCCCCCAATATGGTATAGCAGATATTCCAATTCCCATTTAAAAAAAAAAATCCTGAGTGTACGTACGTAAACACAACACTGCTCTGCATCCTTCTGCAGCAGATACAAATCAAATGAGACAGTAATGTAGTGTTTCGCTACCTTGGAAGTTGTTAAACTGAAGGTGAGAACTAAATATTGTAAATACATAAAATAAAATAAATACTGAACAGTCGCTCTCACAGAGTCCTGGAAAGGGAAGCAAGAGCAGAAACAGACTAAAGAGAAAGGGAGGGGAAATTGTTCACTGTTTGTGCTGATGTGTGCATGAATTCTTACCATTAAATACTTTTTAATGCTGCTCTGAATGAGAAGCTGGGACACACAATGAACCAGGCCACTAATACAAAAAGCCCACACCACAACACAGAGCTGCCTTTGACTGTTGTGCCAGCTTTGTGCAGGCTCACATGTTAGCCTGTCAAGATCTTCTTCTCTCCTTCCAGAATTTGGGGTTGTCAGGGGCCACCAGCAGTGGGGCTAGAATCAGGAACACCCAACTCTGTGTGTGGTTGCCACATATGGTGAGCCACCAGGGCGGCAGTTTGGAATTGGAACTTTAGTTCCATGAAGTGTTTTCTTTAGTAGATCGTAAAGTGTTTTCAGGCTCAGGACTTGCCCACCCACCCAGGCTGTTCATTGGTCTCTCCCAAACAGCAAGATTTAGAAAAGGCTTCCTGTTTAGACTGGGACTTCACCTGGGCAGCAATAATTCCCTTGCTCTGTTGTGTTCCAGTTTGTTTCTGAGTTTCTCCCATAGCACTGGCTCGTGGCTTATCCCTTGGTTTTATTCCTTCTATCTATACTCCCCCACCTTGCATGTTTCCTGGCCTCTAGCTCCAGTCTGAGAGCTTCCTACTAGGGGTGTGCATTTTGGAATTTTCTTGTTTCGATTTGTATCCGAATCGAAACATCCCCATTTTGTTTTGTACCCAAATTTTCTGAATCCGAATCAGCCCTGTTTTGTTTTGTAGCCAAATTTTCTGAATCCGAATCGATTTGGATTTTTAAAAAGGGTCCCAGGGCAAAAGAGTGGGTGGTGGTGGTAGTGTCCAATGGGTGGAAGCTACCACCCAAATGTCAAAGGAATTAGGCAAAGGGCTGATTTTTTTGTGATTTTTTTTTAAGTTTACACATCTTTAAGAATTTTCCCATGGGGAATAATGGGGATTCCAGCAAATGTATCGCTTCAAATCAAGGGGAAAGGGATGACCCAGAGCAGAGTGTGGTGGGTGGTAGTGCCCAATAGGGGCAAGGAAACTTCCAGAATTATTTCAAAGGAATTGGGCAAAGGGCTGGTCTTTTGTGATTTGTTGAAGTTTACGTGTCTTTAAGATTTCTCCCATAGGGAATAATGGAGGTTTCAGCAGCCCCATAATTCCACTTGGGGGGCCGAGGGGTTGTGTAGTGCACATAGGGTGCCAACCACCCCCATACCCACAAGCCTGTGGGGTACTGGGTTTTGTTGTTTCTGAGGTGTTCATTGTAGATTCTCTGGCAGCATATGAGATTTTCAGTGAAAAACAAGAATCCACTCTCATATGCTACCAGAGAATCTACACTCAGAACACCACAGAAACAACAGAACCCAGCACCCCATGGGTTAGCAACCCTTCCCCTGGCCAATGTGGGGTCAGTAAAGAGTGGGAAGAAGCAAAAGAGCCAACAAGGAGGGCATTGTCAGCAGGTCAGCCCATGATTTAGGTCACCGATCAGAAGGCTGGAAGGGTGGGAAATTCAAAGAGATGTCAAACACAAAATGGAGACTGACTCAGAGATCACCACAAAATGGAGGTCCGAAACAACAAAACGTTTTGTAGCTGAAACAGGGGCGTTTTGTTTTGTATACAAAACTTTTGGATCTGGAAAATGGGTGTTTTGTTTTGTCTACAAAACACCCAAAACAGGCTGTTTTGGGTACAAAATGTTTTGTATCTGAAACGTTTCACACATCCCTACTTCCTACAGGTCACTCCTGACAATAGTAAAACTTCTTGAGTGTCCTGATAGGCTCACAACACCTTACACCTTCTGCCATCAGCATCAATCCATGCCAGACATCTGTGCTAGTACAACGAACAAAGATGCAACCCTGCAAGAAGGCCATGTAGCTCAACTTTGCTCAGTTTCTTGCACTCTTCAGTGACTGGCACATCGAAGATAAGTGGATAGTTTTGCATCCTTGCATCAACCCTGCAACTTATATGGGTTGAGGAAGATGTGCAAGAACACCCTGTTGTAGCAGTACAGCACAAGTCTGGAGTGCAAGCGTAGCAGATCAAGCTGACTTAGCTGAGCAAGCTAGTGCAACTTCATTAGTCTGGATGTCAGCCAGCGAAGTGGGGCAGGGCTCAGAAACAGGCTACATCTTGATACCAAGTGAAGGGATAAGTGCTGTTGTATATTACAGGGGGAGAACAGAGGGAGGTTTTTGTAATAGCGCAGCAGGGAAATGACTAGCAAGCCATAAGTTGCTGGTTTGAATCCCCACTGGTATGTTTCCCAGACTGTGGGAAACACCCATATTGGGCAGCAGTGATATAGGAAGCTCTAAACATGGAGAGGGATTTCACACTGTGTGGATAACCCTTCCCTGTGTTTGGTGCTGCCCTGTATAGGGAGTGTCAAGTGTAAGGGTCCCCCAGAGGACATGGCCAGTGAGCACATGGTTGTGACTAGCCAGGGCATCCCACTTCCCTTGTCTCCCATTAAATGAATACAGGGTCAATGTTCATGCATTGCTCTGATCCCATTTTAGAGCCCTCTAAATTAGTGAAGATGTGGATCTGTATGTGGTAGCTCATGCTGAAGTGAATGAAACAAGATCAGGCCAGTAGGTTCTGACTCAGGAGTACATACTCTCTCGGTTGTAGCCCGGCTGGTGCAACACTTTTGATTGTCCAGCCCCTTTGTGTCCAGTACTGTCCACCCCTTTGCCTTCAGAATCTGCTTGCCAAGCTAAATATTGTATGCAAGCCTTGAATTCTCTACTCAGCATCATGACTGTGTGCATCCCACACCAAAGAAGTTCCCCAAACTCCCATTATGTTAGAACAGCAAGTATCAGGGGTGGCCTTAGAGTTCTGTTTTCTCATTGATCTTTGCTAATACAAGGTTAAAGCTTTGGTATTTGTCAGTGATCTAATTTTTGTGCAGAATGTTAATTAGTCTTTTGATTTGTTAGTGCCTGTTCAGCACAGTGAAAGAGAAAGCTCAAATGACATTGTGGTACTGTGCTGAATTGCCTCCAACCTTTTCCCTCTTACACTATTAATAGTTTCTTAGGCACGACTATGCATCAGTCACATTTCTCTTCTATATAAGATAAACATACATTTACTGTTTAACTGTATAAAAGCATGAATAAAAACAACTCTTTTCTTTCTGTTTATTGTTGGATGAAGGCAGTTGGTCACTTGGAAATATTTTTACCACTCTCCTGTGAGAGATAACTTTACCATACAAAGGTGGTTTCATATGAACTGTTCAGGTGGTGGAGAACCTGAACACATGGTTGAAATTTAAAATGATTGGGTTATTGTGGGATAATTGATTTGGTTGTTTTAGAAGTGTGTTGAATATATCGAATGCTAATTTAGTCTTACTGGGAGATTTTAATTGAATTGTCTCTACATCCTTGGATAGAAAATCTGATACGTCTGAAAGGAATCTGCAAGGCAGGCTACCTAAAGCTTTTTTTGATTTAGTAGAACATATGGATCTCTCTATGACTTGTGGAGAATCAAAAAAACTCAAATGCAAAGGAATATACTTATTTCTCTGAAAGATACAAATCTCATTCAAGGATAGATATGGTTTGGACATCTAAATCTATTACGCCATGTATAAAAAGAATGGATATTTTGCCCAGAACCTTTTCAGATCATAATGCAATTTGCTTTACATGGAAGAAGAAGGGAACGGTTCCCTTTCACTGGAGACTGAATGAATACTTGCTGAAAAAAGTGGAAGTTCTGGAGAAAGCCAAAAGGAAGTTAAAGGACTATTTTGAATTGAATTTAAACCAAGGAATGGACAATAAAATAGTTCGGGATGCAGGAAAAGCGGTTATGAGAGGTTTTTTTATACAACAAAATTCATACCTTAAAAAACAAAGGGGATTGAAAAAAGAGGGATTATTGATGGAGATTTCTAAAAAAGAAAGAGAACTTCTATGGGCTAAGGACAAGAAGAAGACTATTCAAGTCATTAAAGTGCTTCAGCAGCAGCTCTCTATGTTGTTATTAAATGAAGTTGAACAGAACCTAAAATATGCGAAGCAAAAGTCATTTGAATTTGCAAACAAACCAGGCAAGTTGTTGGCTTGGAAAATTAGAAGTGAGAAAAAGAATAAGTATATATCCAAGATATTAACAAAAAATGGGCTTTCCTATGATGAAAAGGAAATAAAAAGGGAATTCTTTAGATACTATTCTGAATTATATAAAGGAAACAAAGCAGAAGATATAAAAATCAACAAATTTCTCAAGACACAAAATATTCCAAAACTTTCTAAGGATCATATAGAAATTATGAATGCACCGATATCAATAATGGAAATAACAGAAGTAATAAATCAAAGCAAAGCTAATAAGGCGCCAGGGCCCGATGGGTTACCAGCTTTGTACTACAAATCTTTTAAAGATCAAATATTACAGCCTTTACAATGGACAATGAATGATATTTTGCAGAGAGGAAGTATGCCAATATTGCAGTAATTCCAAAACCGGATCAAGACTTAACGCAAGTCAAGAACTACAGGCCAATCTCACTCTTAAATAATGATTATGAACTTTTTGCCGCCATTTTGGCAAGGAGAATGAAGGTTGTATTAAGACTTTTTATTCATGAAGATCAAGCAGGCTTTTGCCAAAACGGCAATTAAGAGATAATGTGAGAACAGTCTTGAATGTATTGGAGTATTACGAAAAACATAATGATAAACAGATAGCTATGATCTTTCTGGATGCAGAGAAAGCATTTGATAATGTCTCCTGGCAGTTTATGTCGAGGCTACTGGATGTAATAGGAGTTGGAAATAATTTTATTAGGGCTATTAAGACAATAAATTCGGAGCAATTATTATAAATGGGGAACTATTAGATAATTGTAAAATACAAAAAGGAACTAGACAAGGCTGTCCACTTTCCCCATTACTTTTTATATTAGTACTGGAAGTGCTTTGTAAAAATATTAGAGAAGATGATCAAATACAAGGCCCGAAAGTTGGGAAACAGGAGTATAAACTTAGAGCCTTTGCGGATGATATAGTGTTTTTTCTAGAAAATCCATTAGAGAAGATCGGAAGACTCTTGGAAAAAATACAACAATTTGGCCAACTGGCTGGGTTTTATATAAATAAGATTAAAACGAAGGTGTTGAGAAAAAATATGGACCAGAAATCTAATGAAAGGTTTTTTGAAATAAGTGAGCTGAAAGTGGAGAAGAAAATTAAATACTTGGGTGTCTGGTTGACAAACAAAAACTCTTTGTTGTTTTCAAATAATTATATCACAATATGGAATACAGTAAAAACTGACTTGCAAAGATGGACTAGAATGAACTTATCTTTAATGGGAAGAATTTCAGTTGTGAAGATGAATGTTTTACCTAAAATGCTCTTTCTTTTTCAGACTATTTCTATAATTAACACCTTAACTTGTTTCAAGCAATGGCAAAAGGACATAACCAAATTTGTTTGGCAAGGGAAAAGACCAAGAATTAAATTTAAAAATTTAACAGATGCTAAAGAAAGAGGTGGTTTTACCCTGCCAGATTTAAGGTTGTATTTTGATGCTGTTTGTTTGACGTGGTTAAAAGAATGGATAACATTAAGAAATCACAGAATACTTGATCTGGAAGGATTTGATAGAAGGTTTGGATGGCATTCATATCTGTGGTATGATAAAAGTAAAGTACATAAAGATTTTCTTAATCACTATGTAAGAAGGAGTCTAATGAGAGTGTGGGTAAAATATTAAAAATGGTTGGAATTTAAAACTCCATTATGGCTATCCCCGATTGAAGCTTTAGCACATAGAGAGATAAATATGCAACCTGAATGGGGTACCTATAGGGATTTGTTATGTTTCCAAGAAAAGGGCTGTAAGTTAAAAAACCTAACTGAAATACAAAATCTGGTTAGTAACTGGTTTCAGTACCATCAGTTAAATGAAATCTATAAGAAGGATCTTAAAGTTGGATTTGAGGATCAGATGTCGAGATTTGAGAAGGAGCTGTGTGAAAATGATGAAAAATTAGTTTCTAAGATGTATAAGCTGCTGCTTCTGGAGGAGACAAGAGATGAAGTGGTTAAAACCAGTATGATAAAATGGGCTCAAGATGTGGGTCATAATATAGATATGGCAGCTTGAGAAAAATTATGGAAAATGGATTTAAAGTTTACTACATGTTATACTTTAAAAGAAAATTATTATAAGATGATGTACAGGTGGTATTTGACACCCAAAAAATAAGCATTAATGTATAAAAATGTTCCAAACAAATGTTGGAAATGTGGACACTGAGAAGGAACTTTTTTTTCATATGTGGTGGTCTTGCGGGAAGGCAAAGGCCTTTTGGGATATGATATATAATGAGTTGAAGAAATTTTTTTAAATGACATTTCCTAAGAAACCAGAATAAGCCCACTCTACCCACAGACCCGGAAGAAACTCTTCTCACCGATCATGAGAAGAGCTTCTTCATATGTGAGCATGGTAAGTTATTCCCCTTAGGGGATGGAGCTACTCTGGGAGGAGCATCTGCATGCTTACATGCCAATCTGTGCAGACAGTACTGAGCTACATGGACCAATGGTCTGACTCCTATGAGAATGTTTTTGTTGATATGATATGTAAATATCCTAATAACAACAGACTTATGGTATATTACACGGCTGTCGAGAGATAATAACCTGGACTCCGGGCAAAACATAATCTCCTTCTTCACCCCTGAATACTGTTAATATGACCCAATACATTGGGGGCCCTCAGCCTTGTGGGGCTCCAGGGCAGTTTGCCCCATTTCCCCCCTCTTTTTAGGCAAGGCAGTGTTCATCAGCTTGAGTGGAATCCTGTTCCAAAACAGATCTGCAAGATCTGTGGGAATGGAAATTGCATAATATAAGAATATGAAGTAGCTCTTCTGGGAAGGAGACGAGAGAGAACCAGCAGCCAAGATTCACAGCTTCCATAATTCAGACTTGACCTTATCCTGAGGGTTCTCAGCACTAAGGACAGTTTATAGTATTTGGCTCATTATTTCAGTCTCTTAGGCTCTGTGGTGGTTTCTAAACGTTTCACTTAGTTTTTCCAAAAAATAAAAGTAATGGGCAAATTCATGTCAAATGCTACATAAATATAAACTAAACCTGCAGATGTGGAGGTTGTGAAGGGCATAGTCCATAATGTAGTCATTATGATAATGACTAAATATGTTTCCCCATTAGAAGTGAGTATAGCAGAATAAGCAAGGGATCAAAAGAGTTTTGTAAGATGGAGAGTGAAAGAGATAAGGGGAAGATGCCAAAGGAGATGAGGAAATCATGGTTAGAGAGAGAAAAGAAGACCCAGGAGAAGGCAATTATGATAGGTTCCAGCTTAATAGGTTGTTTAAGTCACTTTCAGGGCAGCTAAATGGACAAGACTGAGCTAAGCAACTTGCTCTGTACTAAGAGAAGTTCTCAGAGATCTGGCTTTGGGAGAGCTCTGGGTTTGGGAGACCCTTGTTCAAACAAAACCTCCAGTATGGAGTTGCTAAATGGCATTAGACATTGACAATTTAAGGTAAAATTAAAGTGTGCCATCAAGTCAATTTCAACTCCTGGCGCCCACAGAGCTCTGTGGTTTTCTTTTGGTAGAATACAGGAGGGGTTTACCATTGCCTCTTCCCGCACAGTGTGAGATGATGCCTTTCAGCAACTTCCTATATCACTGCTGCCCGATATAGTACCAGCGGGGATTCGAACTGGCAACCTTCTGCCTTAGTCAGACTTTCCCTGCTGCGCCATTAGGTGGCTGATACTGACAATTTACCATCTGCCAAAGAGAGAGGAGGAAAAATCTGAAATACCTCATACATACAGTGCAATGAAAATGGGCGAGACAAATAGTGTAAAGAACTTGGCACAGAAATCTGTGTGCTCCCATGGGATCTTCCACAGGAGAAGGAGGATAAAACCCATAATGAATGAGGGATGAGTGAAATCCCACAAACTGTCCACTAGATTAGCCCCTTTTACACACTAGGCGACTGAGGTATTAGTAAAACGCTGGAAGCCTGAGAAGATTCTGGGCAAGTGCAGATGCGTACCTTTCTCAAGTCAGCTGGCAGAACAACTCTGTGTTGACAGACTCCAAGGAGACAAAGCAATGGATCTATTCCAAATGTAGCAGAATGTAGGTAAAAGTTCGATCAAGCCTCCTAATTGCAAAGTACCAAAAGAAACCGATCTCCAAATATGAAGGGGGGGGAGAGAAATTCCTCACAAGTGTCTGTACATTGTGTGCTTTTTATTAGTCAGACTTTGATTGTTTTGCCTTCCTTGTGTTTTGAATGGAGCTGAAATCAACACAGCTGTTTCTGTTTAATAACTTCCTATTAAAGAGCATCTTATGCCTAAAACAAGCTGTCACCAGCCTCACTGATTACTCTCCACACGGTTCTGGGAATGGCTCTTCTCAGATAACCAGCACTGCACACAGAGGAGAGGTATCAGAGATAACCTGATTACAATTACCAGGAATGTGCTGTGCCCATT
The DNA here is from genome assembly GCF_027244095.1 of Hemicordylus capensis. Classification (NCBI taxonomy): domain Eukaryota; kingdom Metazoa; phylum Chordata; class Lepidosauria; order Squamata; family Cordylidae; genus Hemicordylus; species Hemicordylus capensis. Next base: position 100,905,493 of record NC_069657.1, read on the forward strand.
GAGAAAAAAATTGGTACAGTTTGACCTTGCCTGACTTGGCTTTTGCAAATCCTAGACACTACCAGTGACACATGGGACAGTTTCCGGTGCCTCCACTTCAAACCTTACAATAAACTCAGTAAGTGGTGTAGAAGTTACTTGTTTCAGCCTTCATTCCTGTTTGTAATGGGTGATCATAACACTAATCTAATTTACCAGGGGCGTAGCAATGTTGGAGGGGGGCCCAGAGACAAGATTTTAAAATGGGCCCCTCGCTGATATACACACACAAACACACTTCACAATATATAGTGCACTCACACTCACATCCCCATTATGAATACGGTGAATACTTAGTTCACATTGAATCTAGTTTTTTTACTCTCTGCTCCTGCCGATCTCCAAGAGACTCAACATAATTCATAGGGGGTGCAACATGGGCGGTTGGGGAGTCATGTGATGTGCCTCTGGGGGGCCCCTCGAGGCAGTGGGGCCCCAAGACGACTGTCTCCCCTTGCCTAATGGTAGTTACGCCCCTGTAATTTACAGCAATTCACATGAAGCTACCTTCAGGAAAAATGGTAAAGGACTTTTGGAGGTAGGGAAGAGATGTGAAAATCTCTCCCCTTCCCCTTAAGTCTGCTGTGCAAGGGAGCCTTCCCTCCAGCATAGGGACACTGAAGGCAGCACTTCTTCCACTGTGGAGGGCTGCACATCCATGTCAGTTTTAAGGAGCAGTGTATATATTAAGGGTAATGTATAAATGTTTGTGAAGCACCTTGAAGTAGAGTCTTGTGTAATCTCCTTTCTTTTTATTAGAATTAAAATTAGAAATGCAAATGTGTATTACATGTACAGTGCAGAAGTGCATGTTTGATTAAGAATCTCATAAGGCTTTAAGTGATCCTGAACACAACAACAAAATTTATATATCGCTTTTCAACAAAAGTTTCCAAAGCAGTTTACATAGAAAATAAATAAATAAATAAATAAATAAATAAATAAGAAAGATGGACGCCTGTCCCCAAAGGGTTCACAATCTAAAAAGAAACATAAGACAGACACCAGCAACAGTCACTGGAGGGCTACTGTGTTGGGGGTGGATAATAGGGCCAGTTGCTCTCCCCCTGCTAAATAAAGAGAATTACCATGTTTAAAAGGTGCCTCTTTCAGGGGCGTATCTAGGGTGGGGCAGGCAGGGCATGTGCCCTGGGTGCCACTTGAAGGGGGCACCATTTCTTAAAATTAAAAAACAATTTTTAAAAGGCTGCCGAAAACAAAATGGCCACCTCACATGCTCAAATGGCCTCTGTGAAGCCCTAGGCCATACCAGGCCTCACAGAGGCCATTTGAGCATGTGTGGTAGCCATTTTGTTTTCAGCTGCCATTTTTAAAAAAAAAATATTTTTAAAAATGGCCACCGCACATGCTCAAATGGTCCCTGTGAGGCCCTAGAGGCCAGCAGTGGGGAGGAGAAACCTTTGCAGACCCTGAAAAGATGGGTGTCAGATGTTTGGACAGGGGACACAATTTCAATGCTTGCCCTAGGCACTATTTTCCCTAGATACGCCTCTGGCCTCTTTGCTCAGTCAGCAGGGGTTGAATAGAATAGATCAAGGTCCACCTAACCGAACCTTCTTTGCAAGCGATTCTGCAATCAGCAGGCTCCAGGGGGTCTACCTGGGATTGGCCAATGCTCCATTTGACCTATCTCCTGTCCAAACATTTTCTAAAGCACCTTGTACATGTTAAGTGTTATGATGGTTACGTGAAGTTCCATCACCAGCAGTCTCTGGGGATTGCACCACAACCCCAGGCATGTGTGGTTTTCTAACTATTGCTGCCAGCTCTATCCTTCTGATCCTCTTTCTTCCTCTGCAGAAGTGCCAATTCTCTAAATACTGTCATGTGTGCTGTTTTGTTTTATGCATATGATGTGGAGATTTGACATTACAATGTGAAATACAGCAGTGCACAGTGAGGTCATTGTGGTTAGCAAAAGGGTCGTGCATTTTCAAGCGGAAAGAAATTGCCGAAAAGGTGGAGCAAACTATATTAAATACTGATGAAGGCAGTTTAGGAAAAACAGAATCCTGAAAGTAACCAAAAGCTCAGAGCAGTTTCACCCTCACATATCCTTTCGCCTTAATAAACAGAAGCGGCAACTGACTCTGGTAATAAAACAAAGTAAGCAAAACCACTTAGCTTAAAGTAGTTATGTACCACATCTGCTGTAAGAGGTGAAGCTAATTATTAAAGCTTGAACTACTAGTGAAATGCTATGCTGGATCCTTTTAAAAGGAATTTAATCTTCTCTCATCCTGTAAAAAGGAAACACATGGGGAGACAAACAGGGCATGCAGACTACAAGTGTCTGCTGGATTCTGGAATGAATTCCTTTTGGAACGTCTGGGATGCAGAAGCACTTGACCATGGTCTCTGGACAAGTACAAAAGCAGAAGGTCAGACACTTAAGAGTACATGGTGGTTTCCTTAAGTAACTCAGAGGTCAGCAAGAACTGATACTGTTAGCTGCCAATTACACTTTGGTCTCCAAGGCACAAGTTTCTCTCTCATCAAGATCAGAATACAGCACATGTTAATGGTCAGACTCTGCATCTGGTTTCCAGAAGATGGGTGTTTCCAGCAGAGGCTTCCTGGGATTTCTTCTGGGAAACAATGGTTAAAAGGATGCTGCACCACTTGACGCTCTTCTTGGAATGCTTGCCTTAGCATAACGCAATGGGCAACCACTCCAAAGCAATGTGTACCCACTTTTGCCTCTTGGTCTTCTTGTCTTCATTTTTTGCTTCTTATTTTTAAAGGAGAAATGAGCACATGAACTGTGTCATTTCAACTTGTGTGTATATGGATACACTGGTGCTATTCACACAGCCACACTCCCGCATGGTCAGGCAGGTGAAGGGTAAGCAGATGACTGCTCCAAGCCCTGGCATAGGCAAGCTGTGCACCCACAGGACCAGCACTGCCAGGAGCTGCACGGATGGTTCTCCTAATTGAAAAGCCTCATTTTATATTGTTTAATTGATTAATACACCATATGGATTTCTTTAAGAGAATTTCTATATTGCCTTTCAAATAAATTCCTGAGGTAGTTTACAAATAAAACAGTACAGTAGTGTAGCTGAAATGGCTCTGCATAGTTAAAAGGACGCTCATCCTCAATTATTAATCAAAACTGATTGTTAGAGAAAAACCCTTCTCTGAGTGGTCTTCAGATAGGAAACATTTTAGTTAATGCCATGTCATTCTCAACTTTATGGGATCCCACTTGAAGAACTTGTTAGGATGGGCTCTACTACAGCTATGAAGGTTATTAAACAGCGAATAATAGATACTGACCTACAGGTTGAAGCCTCCAAAATACCTAGAGGTTTGTATATAGGTAACCAGCTTTACAATCTTAAGCCTGCTGATTACCTAAGTAACATAACTTTTCCTAAATTTAGGCGTGCCTTGACCCTTGCACGTCTTAACGCTCTTCCAACATCTGTGCTTAAGGGAAGGTTCAAGGGGATTCCTTATGTTTTGCGCCTCTGCCCCTGTGGCTCAGGTGCTATTGAGTCGACTGCACATTTTATTCTTTACTGTGACCTCTACAGGGATGCCCGTTTAGATTTTATTTCACCCTTGTTGAAGCCTTTTCCTGGCCGCTCAGATGATTTTTATCTTGATTTATTACTGTCTAAATTTGATAGTATGAGTACTAACTCTGTGGCCAAGTTTTGTTATATTGCTTGCAAGTTGCGTATTACCATTTTATGATGTCTTACTCTCTCCTTTTTTGCTTGTTTTCTGTTCTGGTCATTGATCGAAATAAAAGCTGATTCATTCATTATGAACTTGCAACAGATTATGTTAATCATCAGTTCCACACATGACTTTGTGGACATGGGTAACATGGGCTTCTTAGACCGGTGGTGGTTTCCCTGTAACAAACAGTGGGCTGGTTCAGGAGCATACCACCTCCCTTCATGGTCAGGGGATGGAATGACCAAACAGGTCCCATTCACCCAATAATATATACAAGACTACAATCAATTTGTATTATCACCTGCACAATTAGGGGCCAATTTGTACATTTATTTTTATTGATTGATTGTTAAATTTGTATACCACCTTTCATTAAAACAATCCCATGGTGGTTCACACAAACATTAAAACAAGACTATAAAAATCACACAATTAAAATATTAATATTATAAATATTAATACAAAATATTAAATATTAAGCTAAAATATTAAAACAGATCTGACTAAAAAGATTTCAGATACAAGCATAAGATAACCATACAAAATACAAAGAAGCAGCTGTAGAGATAATCATATAAAAGCCTGGGTAAAAAGCCAAGATTTCACATGCTTTCTAAAAGTTGTGATGGAGACCGAGGAGTGAATAGCCAGCATTCCAGGGTTTGGGGGCAGCAACTGAGAAGGCCCTGTCCCATGTGCACAACAGCTGTGCCTCCCTCATTGTCAGCACCTGGAGCAGAGCCCCCTCAGATGACCTCGTCAAGCGGGCAGCAAGTCTTGGGAGCAGCCAGTTCCTTGGGTTAGGTTCCCTAGCCAGCGAAAAATGAACAAAGAAGGGGAGAAAGTGGGTGAAATTGGGGGTGCCCTTCCATGCTCTATGTGTCCCCAGCTGTCCAGCAATGCTCACTGGACAATGCTAAAATTTTTGGGTTTTCCCCATGGGAAATCACAGTTTTGTTTTTGTTTTTAACAAAAACGAGCCAGAAAATGGCTCCCTTACTTAAAACGACTCCTCCACTGGAAAAAAAAAATCATCCTCCATAACATTTCTCCTCCACAGACAAACATTCCCTTGTTATAGAAAACTAGAGATCAATGAGAGGGTTAAACCTGAGCCCTTCTCCCTGACACACCAGCTTTCTATGTGCAGTGATGGTTGCTTTGGTCTGGAGGAGCACTCTGTCATCTGAGTTCCCACTCATAGTACAGCCTAGATACTGGCTTACCAGCTCAGAATGGGCTAGAACTCTGCCTTTGCATTCATGTTTCCATGAAGCCTGAACATTAAAGCCCTAAGTTCATGTCATCACCATAGTGTGAACCAGTGGTGTAGGTAGCCCATGTTCTTATGGGAAGCCTGTCTCTGCTCAGCCCACCTCCGTGTGCTCCCTGCCTCATTCCCTTCTGGGGGCCTCATCACATACCCCATTTCCTCCCTGCGGCTCGCCACCGCAGGCGCCTGGTGTTTCCCCCTGCAGCAATGGGCTCCCCGACTCAGCAGCCATGGGTTGGCTGCCCTACTCCTGCTGTTCAGCTGGATACTGCACATGTGTGACAGCCATTTGAGTGGTTGGCATGGCAGCTGAGTGCTGTGCTGACAACTCAGATGGCTGTTACACATGCACAGCGTCCAGCTGAGCGGCAGGGGTAGGGCATCCTCCCTGCAGGCTGCTGGGGCAGGGTGCCCATCGCCAAAGGTGGGGGGCGCTGGGTGCCCACAGGGGTGAGCTACGGGGGAGGAGAATGGGTGAGCGAAGCAGCCCCCAGAAAGAACAGGGGCATTGCCAAAGGCAGCTTGGCATGGGTTATTTAAACCCATGCACAGTTTTACAGCTCTGCCCCTGGTATGAACACACAGAGAAGGGGAGCAGGGTAATAGTAGCAACCCCCACCCCCTGGTCTACCAACATTGACTTAAGGTTCATGCAGTTGTCTGTAGAGGTAGGGCTGTCTCTCATACAGGAGGAGACACAGCCATAGAGTGTGCCAGCATGGAAGGGCATGGCCCACCCGTTTACACAAAGTATAATGCCCGAGGGCTACTGTCAGATACAAATCTGAGGTTGCCATCAATTGTACGCTCATCAGGGAACTGCACCCTATCACAGTCCCCTGTAGAATAACATTTGATTAATACTTACAGTTGCCAACATATTTTTGGCACATTTACACTTCATATGTTGGAGTACACTTAAAACTCTTTTAAAGTACATCTGAAACGTAATGTCTGCGCTTTTGTCTTATGGTTGATTAGGGGTTTTAAAAGTTGAAAAGCAGCCTTAGAAGCTGCAATCAGAGCAAGAGCTATGGGGGCTATGGAAATTAACCTTTCCCTTCTCGCCACTTGTTCACCATTTCCCTGCCAGTTACTTTTCTCCCCATGGGAAAAAAGATGCAGAGACCTTTTATTGTTTCCCCTGTTAACTGGTAAATGGGTGGGGGTATTTGAAGGCAGACAAATGGCAGGTGGGGTGGGGAAAAAATAATTATTCAGTCCCTCTCCACACCATTCTTCCCAAGTAGCCTATGAGGCTGCTTTTAAGGACAAAACAAATGGTTGTATGAAATACACATGGAACTGAGTGTACTGTGTGTTTTGGCCCTGATAATGGTAGGAAAGACCAGTATGCTTTCCAAAGGCAGACAATTGCCATCACTTGTATTTATTCAGAACAAACTACATGGTGTGAAACCTGACAAGGAGACTACTGTTTTCGAGTTTAATGGCTTCCTGGCTTTGCCAACCTATTCATTGTATTCCTGCATTGCATTCATTGCAGGTTTCAGGTTGTTCAAGAGGAAGGAAAAAGAGTCACCCAGACCAGATTTTTATATCATTCACAAGATCCAGACTGTCCCTATTAAGCTATAGAAACTGTCCGGGGAACACATTAATCTTAGTTTCTATCATCATTTATTAGCAACAGTATCCATTGTTTGTGTATAATTACTTTGTCTCATTTAAGTGATGATTGCCAAACAATAATAAAGTTTAACTAGAATTAGCATCAAAGTCATAAAGTACGTACCCCTTCAGCTGTGGAATCCACCAAATTCCTACAAAATTATGTAAACTGAGTGAATTATGTAGATGTATATAAATTAACAGACATGGAAGAAAAGCTGCCTTGCCCTTGGAAAAGTGTGTCTTCGATTTCCACAACTGAAAATCCATGCTTTTAAGAAGCTATCAGAACAAATAGGTATTGTGAATAACTCTTAACATATGTCTTAGCTCCCACCACCGCTTCCCTTTTCATCCGGCAAATTGTGACACTGGCTTGTCAGGTTTATTAAAGCTTTGAAATCTTTGTTCAAAATAATTTTTGCTCAAAGCTGAGCTTCATGCTGTGGCAGGAGAGGAAAACATGGGATGGATGGTCTGTCTCAAGGAAGAACAGAGATGAGCACTTGGTAATCTGAGATTAGTGGATAAAGGAGACTAGAGGAAAAACACATTTCCTGTTTTAAAAAATTACCCACTTAGAGTTAATTCAAGGCAACCCACTGAGGTAGCATGGAGACCAGGATTAGGGATCGAGGTTCATAAAATGAAAAGAAAGTGTGTGTGTGTTGGTTGATTTGTTCATTCTTTGGAGATGGACAATAGGAGATAGGATGATAGAAGCATTGTTTCCTTTTGTACACACACCATTTCTTTTGAAGTCGCTGCTTAAGCAGGTTTCACAGGGGATGAGTGTATGCAACACAAATAGTGATGCCTCTATAATGCATTTTTCAGTTCTCTGGGTGGGGTTGGGAGAGAGACTGCCTTATATTATCAGCCCAAGCAACAAACAGGACAGCGTTTGTGCTGCAATAAAATTACCAAACTACATATTCGCCTATTAATAACATAGTTACCATAAATGATGATACACCTGTTGAAGCCACTCTACCATTAATTACAGTTTTCAGAGTTTAAACTGCCAGGTAAGGGATAGCCAAGAAGATGTGCTTTTTATTGGGGGCCAGTTCTAGCAATCTTCTATCGTTCTGTGTGGAAAAGTTAAAGATGGGCAATTTGTGAGCAGTCTTTATGGTCATCAGTCAAAACTGGGGGACTGTCTGCCTCATTAACATCTCCACAGTGGATAAATCTATGAATGTTTTAAATTTTTAATTCCTGTTTAAATTTTGTAATTGCTATAACCTTAATTTTTAAAAAATTGTTGTTTAATAGTTGGGTTTTTTTTGTTTTTATTGTGCTTATTTTGTGAACCACCTAGAGCCTTTGGAGTCAAGCTGTGTATGTATAAATTAAGTAAATAATAATAAATAACCTTGGGGGAAAGCAAGGCATCCTTGAGTTCTTCCAGCTTCCTTCTTCTCAAATTCCTTTACCCTCCCTTCCAACTTGCTGGAAGAAGCAGCAGGATCCCACTCCACAGCAGGTGGAAGGAAAGGGAGCAACAGATGGAAGAAATCATGGTAGTGGGCCATTAGAGAGGCATGGTGAGCTGCACAATACAATTTGGTAGAGAGAATGCACCTTTCTGTAGGCAGTGCAGGCACCAGGCTGTGGAGAGGTCCTGAGGCAAAGGTCTGTATTGGGCCCCTTAATGGTGTGTGTTGGGCCCCCATACTGCATGTCCCTACCTGCCCCAGATTACTTGATTAGCAAGCCAGAGGTTGCCGGTTTGAATCCTGCTGGTACCTATATTGGGCAGCAGCAATATAGGAAGATGCTGAAATGCATCATCTCATACTGTGCATGAGGAGGCAATGGCAAACCCCTCCTGTATTCTACCAAAGACAACCACAGGGCTCTGTGGGCACCAGGAGTCGACACCCCCACTCCACAGCAGATGGAAGGAAAGGGAGCAACAGATGGAAGAAATCATGGTGACCAAGGCAGTGGGCCCCCAGACAACTGTCTCCCCTTGCTCTATTATAGTTACGCCCCTGCCCCCCCATATGGGGAGAACCTTTGAATCCTCCCATATGAAGATATAGTCAGCTGGAAAAGTATGCTTTATCCCTTATGCCACAATAACTATGTTTGTCTTTGTGGTGCTACAAAACCATCATTTTAATAAAACAGACCTACATACTCTTCTGCTGATTTTGGAGCACTGATGCCTAACCTACCTCACAGGATAATAGTGGTATATAACCACATATACCACTATGGGCTCCTTGCAGGAAGAGCAGGATATAAATGTACAAACAAACAAACAATAAATAAATGACCAGTTATTCTGAGACAAGAGCTGTACTATGTTCAGACTATGATTAGTCACATGGTCCAGGGATAAATCAAGGGTTGAAATAAATTGAAAGCATTATCTATTTTCTGCAAGAACAGGAACTCCTAGGGCTGCATAAAGGTAACCCAAGTCTGGGGCAAAACACAATCTTGGGATCATGCTCCCAAGTGCATGCTATCACAAATGCTATCAATGGATACCAATAGTAATAGTATGCTAGCAATAGCCTTGTGGTCACCTTAAGTGGTGCAGTGGGGAAATGCTTGACTAACAAGCAGAAGGTTGCCCATTCAAATCCCCGCTGGTATGGGAAACACCTGTATTGGGCAGCAGTGATATAGGAAGATGCTGAAAGGCATCATCTCATACTGCATGGGAGGAGGCAATGGTAAACCCCTCCTGTATTCTACCAAAGACAACCACAGGGCTCTGTGGGCACCAGGAGTCAAAATTGACTTGACAGCACACTTTACCTTTAGTAGCCTTGTGAGGCTCTGGGGCAGTTTACTCCCTTTGCTCCCTCCTGCTCCCCCACCCTGCTCTCTACACCCTTAGGAACTCTTATCCTGCCTCATTTTCATCTTGGCTTCAGTAATCACAAAAACAAAAGCAATATTTTTTTTAATCTGATGATTGGAATTTCCAGTAGGTTCAGGACTTTTCAGCCATGCAAAAAAAAAGGGGGGGGCACTGTGCTTACATACAGCATCCCGAGAGGGCACCCCCAGCCTTCCAGTCATAGAGACATCTGCCATCATGCTTCAGACAAATGCCATATGCATGGAGGGTAGAGGGAGGGTGATGCTTCTTGGCATGTCAGTGCCAGGATGGGAATCCAGATGTGCTTTTGGGGCGCTGATGCTGATAGGCATCATCTCATTCTGCGTGGGAGACGGCAATAGTAAACCCCTCCTGTATTCTGTGGTAGAAAACCACAGGGCTCTGTTGTGGAGTCAACGTCGACTCAAAAGCACAACTTTACCTTTTCATATGTATAGCATGCATCTATCTATCTATCTATCTATCTCCTTCCCTCCCTCCCTCCCTCTGCCCTCCCCCCTTTTTTGCATGTCTGAAAAGGGCTCTTGTAAAGGGGCACATTGCTTTAAATTTACCCATAAGAGTAAAGGGTCTGTATCTGAACTATAAACTGGAGATGCTCTTATGACAGAATTGACCCAGGCTGTTATTTGGCCATTTCCATTAAGTGACCAGAGAAGGATACATTGCTTCCCACTCCTTTGCATACTTACCAAGCAAACTTTGTTTATTTACATCATTGGCACAGAAATCACTTTGCTGGATCATACCAAGGTGGTCCATCCATACCAGCATGCTGTTTCCAGCAGCACTTCTCTCATAAAACTGATAGCCATTTCCTCTCTTTTGTCCCCAGCATTTAGTATTCAGTGGTATGCTACTTCTGCTCTGAAACTGGTGGTTCTGTTTAGCTGTCATGGCTGATGACTGTCAATAGACCCGTACTTCATTAATGTGTCTATTACACAGTAGCAAGTGCATGTATATAGGCCAGGGTGAGCAGTGACCTGTCCTGTCTCCCTGAAATAATCCAGGCATTTTCTGTTTGTTTTTTGCTTCTTCTTTTTTTAAAACAGATGTGTTTTTGTAGTGTCCAGTTTCGCAAGAACAGCCCTGCTGGAACAGGCCCAAGGCCCATCCAGCCCAGCGTCCTGTTTCATACAGTGGCCCACCTGGAAGCCCCTGAGAAGGCCACAGGCAAGAGGTGAGGACATGCCCTCTCGCCTCCTGCTGTTGCTCCCCAGCCTCTTTATTATCTCTTTAAAGATTCAGAGGCATCTTTATGTAAAAATCTTTATTTTTAATGTCAAGCACCTTAGAAAGACACCAAGTAAAAAAAAGAATGTGTGCAGCAGCCTTTCACCCACTGCGAACACGACACCCCCAGGAAGAGAGAGAGAGAGAGAGAGAGAGAGAGAGAGAGAGAGAGAGAGAGAGATCGCTCTGGATGGCTGGTGGCCACCTGTTTGTGTGTGCGCGCGCGTGCAGAGCTCCGCGTCTTCAGCTCTCTGCCCTGACGGGGTTAAATTGCTCACTCCTTATTCACTGGCCTTTTCCGCGGGAGGTTTCCTGTATGAGTAGTGAGTAAAAACGGGATCGTGATTCACCCTCATGTGTTTTTGTTAGAAAGTGCCTCCCATTAAAAACACACACAAAAAACACATCGATGGTTAGGAATTTCCCCTTCTCTGTCCGCCGCCCGCCATCCCCCCTCCCTCTCCTGCATCCTTTACGCTCAGCCGAGAGACCCACCGTGTTGCCGCAGAGCTGCTACAGATTGGGCTTTGTACTGGAGCGGAGGCAACAGAGTTTCCTGCCAGTCACTTGAGTTGAAGCCACGCCTCTTTTGCAGAGATATTTTGTTTCTGATTTGAGTCGGGAGGACCAATCAGGCGCCTCGCACCGTTTCCCCCCCTGTACTGTCAGACTGCAACCTTCTCCCACTCCTGCTAAACGGTGTAGCCTTCTTTGGTGTCGTCCACGGCAGGCTGCCTCCACACGCACGCAAGCACACACACACACACACCCGCTCCTTCACTCAGCACTGCAACCTGTTTCACTGCTGAGGTTTAAAATGAGGTGGGAGTTGTTTTCTCTCCAGCTTTGACAGCTCCATTCTCACTCTAGGCTTCATGAGCAGTCTCAGCAGCAGCAGCAGCAGCGCTGGGAAATCTCTTTGCCACCAGCAGATTTGCCATGTAAATGTCATAAATGGACATTTCTCTCTCTGCTCCAGCATCTTGGGTCCTGTTCACAGATATTAAGATTAAGGAGCTTGGATTCTCTGAGGCTCGCATCCAAAGGCATCGGCTGTTAACATACTGAGCTACATCTGCTTCTTGGCTAAGGCTGAAGAAAGACATCTTAAGCCTGGAAATCCTGCCTGTGCTTGCTCTCTAGCACAAGCCCGCGCGCACACACACACGAAGCGCAAGAAACATATGCTGCAGCAGGTTCTTTTTCTCATTCCAAAAGGCTGCTTCACTTTCCCAGTTTCAGTGACAAGATAATGAAGTAAAAGTCTCCCATCTCCAAGGAGGAAAATTACAGGAATCAGCTGCTGAACAGAAGGGGCAAGTTAAACCGTCACACTAGAGGCGGAAGGACACAGGTTGAGAATTAAGAACCGAAATTAAAGGAAACAGGTGGAAAGGCTGTGACACACTTGCTCATTCAGACTTTACAGCATCCTTCATTTTCCTCTGACTATTTATTTTTGTCATTCAGCAATTCTAGCTTGCTTCTTTTTTTCCTGCTCCGGCTGCTGCTTGCTGCTAGCACTGTTGCTGCTACTAACAGAAACGTGTTAACAAAGCTGAAAGAGAAAAAATGCCAGCCATCCTGGTAGCCTCCAAAATGAAATCTGGACTACCTAAACCTGTCCACAGTGCTACTCCTATTGTTCATGTTCCGGCAGCAAGAACCATCCCACAGCCCTGTTACCTGAAGTTTGGAAGCAAGGTGGAGGTGAACAAACCCTCCTATTCCAGCCAGATCCCCCTCAAATCTCCTAATGGTCATGAGAATGCAGGCGATGGGTTCCCTCCAAAGAAGAGCAGCTCCATAGAAAATGGCTTTGACACACAGGTCAGCAAAAATGGTGTGAGCATGGTATCGGGGCGTGTGGGTTGTGTTGTATGGGATCCTGTTGAGCATGTGAGTGCTGCTGGCTTTGGGGGTTGTGTTGTGATGCGAAGGAGTGTGTATTGTGTTTCTGGTAGATTCAGATGCTGTAGAGGGAAGTGTATATTTGCATGTGTACACAAATGGTACAGGGAATTGGGTGCTTCTAAATGTGCTTATAATACTTCTTGGTTGTGGTGGGTGTGCCCGTATTTGTGGTGGCCTGATAAACCTTAGAAATGGCAGGGCTGTTGGTATTGCTTTGTTTGTGATGTGTGCTTGGCCGTATTGCTTTTCAAGAGGGGTGGCTTGAACCCCACATTTACATGTGTCTTTGAACATAAGAATAAGACTACTATCAGTGATGGGTTTGTTGTAGTAATGGTTGCAGTGGGTGTGTTGGTGCATGTTGCTGGTAATACAAGGAGAGCTGCTTGTGGAGCCTGCATGCTGTGATTATACAGCTGTATGTGCCTGAGCATTATTTATGGGAGTGTATTTGGCAGTCATGTGTGAAGTGATGGTGAAGCATGTTCTATACGACAACGTACCAGAAATATATTGATGCATTTCGTTACAACTTTGGGATGATGCAGTGACATTGTCCATGCCTCACATGCTGTTGTCGGGGGTGGTGGGGGGAGGTTAATTGGAATTTCCTCTCTGCTCTATATTCCTGTCATCCTAGATTGTAACAGCTTCTTTTTTAATATGCAGTGTTTAGATTTTCCTTGATTCTATATTTGGGTGCCTGTTTCAATGATGCTGCTTTACATGGCAAGAGACTGCAACTGTGTATTCATTCGGACCTGGTTTATTTTTGTGAATGTATTAGTGTTTTCAGCATGGATCAGATTGCTTCTGTATTGCTGGTACCTTAATATGTTCAACAGCCGCGTAAGCAATAGTAAATGCTAACACACTACTGGGTGAGAGAAACAGATGGTCTGCTGCTGCAAACGGGACTAATTAAATCAGCTAGAGGTTGCTGTGTGGCCAGATCATGTATTCTGGAAACAGCTTTGCATGCTACAAGCTTCTTCTGCAGCTGCTTGGACCTGGTAGCAAGTGCTGCAGCCATGTTGAGAGTGGGAAGTTATCTGCTTGAGGAAGAATTCTATTGGTTTATTTTCCCACCACCAGGGAATACTGGGTCATTCCTGCAAATCTAGGTTTTGCTGTCTGTGGCCTCGTAACCTATTCTGCTAGGGAATAGCACAGCTGCCATTTGATTGTATTTGGCCTCCTGCCCTGCATTTTAGGGGACGCTGCACTTTCCATCCTAGCAGACAGAGTGACGTATCGGGCCCGACTCATGTGGCTGTACCAGTTCCTGAGGGCTCCAGGACCAGGAGGGAGACATTTGAGCACTGGTTTCAGTCAGGGCAGTGGCAGCAGACAGACTGACCTTTGCATCACATCACACTCTGGAGGGAATCACAAATGCCATTTCGATTTTCTATATTTCATTTTAAAAACATCAGCAAACCCTCAACCTTTACAAAAAGGATCGTAAAACAATGGCATGGGAATGATACACAACAAGACTGGGTGACTGAATGGGCAAAGGAGATCTGATTTTATAACTGTTCCTGAGGCTTTAGAAGTCTAGCATCTATCTATGGCATGTTAACTGCTCAATACTGAATCCCTGGTATATATTTTACAGGCTCAAAACTGAATCAATTAGTACTAATTGGGTTTCTCCTTTCGGGGAGTGGTGGCGGTAGGATCAGCCATGTGCCCAATCTATAGCTGAAAGCCTGAGGAAGTGTTTCACATTTGAACATCTCCACAGTTGGAATAGGACACAAAGCTCAGCGGGAGTTCAACATGGCTCTGGAGCTGTCCTTATCTATCCTCACTGTTGGTAATCATGAGAACTTGGCCTCAGCTCTTGTGCCTTGTTGATTGCTCAGCTCCTTCAGTCCTTTTTGAATCCTGCCACTTCCTCCACAGATCACGGAGAGAGGAGAGCTGATCTTGTGGTAGCAAGCATGACTTGTCCCCATAGCTAAGCAGGGTCTGCCCTGGTTGCATATGAATGGGAGACTTGATGTGTGATCACTGCAAGGTATTCCCCTCAGGGGATGAAGCTGCTCTGGGAAGAGCAGAAGGTTTCAAGTTCCCTCCCTGGCTTCTCCAAGATAGGACAAGATTTTTTTTTTTAATAGGACAAGATTTTTTTATTGAACCAACAAACTACCAAAGCATACAGTACGTTGCCAAAGCACAATTATATACAAAGTGGTTGTTTGTACATGATATATCTACAAAGATTTACACACAAGGATTTGGAAACACACAAGTTATGAAGTATATGCAGGTAGTACTGTAACTCGGGGGTGGGGGATTACAAGGCACATCAGGTAATTGGAAGGGTTACGTCCGATGAGAGAGATTCCTGCCTGCAACCTTGGAGAAGCTGCTGCCAGTCTGTGAAGACAATACTGAGCTAGATAGACCAATGGCCTGACTCAGTATATGGCAGTTTCCTATGTTCATATGCTGATCCTTTTGTGGGCCTCCACAGCCTCACTTGTTCTGTGATGTTTCTAGTTAATCTTCCCTTATGTGCTCCTTCATAAAATATTTGCTTCTCCTTTGTCTGTGTTAAATCAATTGCAAACCTGCTGGGAAGAGCTATATAACCTATGTGTGTGTTGTTGACTCTGAATAAGTACTCAATACTTCTAGTATTATTCTGGGTCTGGTAACATCCATGGGAATTCTGAAAAATGGTTTTGCATGTCAAAACATCACAGTGTAACTGTGGTTACCCAGCCAGTTACGCAATTCATTTTTTCCCTCCATGCCCACTTTTATAATGTGAGAAATTCTGCTAGAGCCCTAAACCCTGGCAGTAATCTCTCTCTCTCTCTCTCTCTCTCTCTTATGCAAAAAAACTACAAACACAGAACCATAATAGCTTATCAAACATTGGTGTCTGGAAAAATCAGCCTTGTGACATCAGCCAACACAGGAGAAACGAAGCTCAAAACCTCCTTGTCCTCTTGCAGAATAGGATTCCCTGATATGATAGGTCAGTTCTCAGCAGTTAGAGTTGCCATGCCCCCCGAAATTCTGTGTTTCACCCGGATCTTAAGCATCTTGCCCAGCCAGATTGCTTAGCCCACCCAGACTCGCCTGGATTTCAGCTTTCATAAAAAAGCTAAGCTCTAGCCCTTGTAGAAGTGCCGTTATGGAGCAAAATGTGCAGTCTCTATTCTGTTCAAAAATTATTTTCAAGCCAATTTACATAATATGCAAATTAGGCACCCAGATTTGGAAAGCCAGAATGTGGCAACCCTATCAGCAGTGGCTTGTAAGAATCCTGGCACATGGAAAGATGGTGACCATCAGATGCTTGGTGAGTGTTAGAATCTCAGCACAGCACATGGGGCAAGTGTGCTTCTGAGTAGCTTACTGGCAAGGACAATGTTCTGTTGGAGTACAAAACATATGTGAGATCTTTCTGTAAGTCTAGTCTTATAAATCCAAACTTTAGTTTGCATTGTTGTAATGACAGTGTTTGACAAATGGGTTACAGCCATTCACCTTAATTACAGCCTCTCAAAAAAAACACAGGTCCTTTCCAACAAACCCATCTATAGCTGCTTGGGCCTCACTCACTCACTGACATAAAACTCCCAGACTAAAACATGAAAGATAGAAACATGCTGAGCCTGTTCTCATGCTCAGCCTAACCCAGGATAGGGAAACCCAGCCTGGCCCAGGTCAGGCAGTATGAGAACCACCGGGATCGGGTCTGATCCTGGTGGGGCAGCGCCACCTAGCCTGGCTTCTTAGCCCGGCCATTATCCAAAGTTAAGCAAGTAAGCACTCCTTTAAACCGGGCTTGCTGCACATGTGTGAGCTCAGACTGTTTCCAGTCCAGCAGCACACAGAGACGGGCACCTAGAATGCCGCTCAGATAGTGTGGGAGTGCAGACTACACTCCCAGGAACATGTGAATGCTCATCTGGAGGGAAGGTGAGTTTAATCATGCCCCCCCCCCCCGCCCACCACCCCACTTGCCCAGACATGTGAACGACCTTACTGTTTTACAGGTAGGTTCCAGACCTTGCCCAAACTACCAGAAAAATTGAAAATCCTGGGGAAATTGATTAATTTGCTGGAAAATGCAGAAATACACTCCCATTGGAAAAGCATGGGGAATCATACCTTCTGACAAACCTTGACAGTTTTCTCTGGTATTTTTCAAAACAGAAAGTTTAGACTTCCACTGAATTATAAAATAATGAACAAACTATATTTTTCCCTGTTCACTGCATTTCAATCCATGTCAGATTTGCACTAAAATTGCTTAAGAAATTGAAAAATACGAGAAAGCTTTTTTGCTGGAGATGTAAATACATTATTCTAAACACACCAACTCTTCTGTACATCAAGTATCAATGAGTCAAGGGAAAGTGCATGGTCATTTTGTGCTGCAGGAGGACTGCTTGCAAACTGTAAGCCCATTTTATTGATATGGCATATAAATATACTCAGCATATGCATATTATTTAGTGTGAAAAGTGTTCCCCACATTGATATAATCCTTAAAACAGCTCTGTAAAATAAGGAAATATTATCCCTATATAGCAGCTGGGGAGCTGAGCCTAAGAGGGAGCAGTTAGTCTCACGCCACCTGGTAAGTTTAGCCAAGAGGCAGGATTTGAACCAGGAAACTCCTGCTTCATAGCTCAGTCTCTTAGCCACTACACTACACCAGCTCTTATGCAATTTTGTGTTGCTCTGAGCATCTGTGCACTAGTACTTGATTGGTCCCCTCACCTCCTGCCACAGTCCTGGTCACCTCAGAGATCTCTCCACCCTCACCTGAGCCACACTCCTGCTCCTCCTCCTCCTCCTCCTCCATCTCATTGCTTCCATCGACCTTACCCCTCTTGGTCATGGCTGCAGCGTTGCTGGCACCTATTGGCCAAGCTGCAGCCCCCTATTCCCAGAGACCTCCCCACACTCACCCGAGCCTGGTTCCTGCTCCTCCCCACGGGATCAGCAGCAGCAGCGGTTGACCAGGCCCTTCCTCGCTGCCACCACCACCATGGCCGCTTGTTTCCCTCAGGCCACTGACAGGCCCAGGCCCATCCCTTGCCTGCCTCCCTCCTTCCCCCAATGGCCTTGGTAGCCTCAAACAGCAGCAGTGGTTGACTGGGCCCTTCCTCACTGTCAAAAGGCACCACCATGGCTGCTCGTTTCCCTCAGGCCGCTGACAGGCTTGGGCCTAAGGGCCCATCCCTTGCCTTTCTTTCTCTCTTCTCCTCCCTTCTTTTTCTCTCTTTCTCTCTCCTCCACTCGCTCTTCCCCTCTGTCTTTCTCCCCCCTCTTCCTGAGTTAACTTATCTTGTTTCCTCATCTAATTCACACAACAGCGGCCTCCTTCTCCTGAGGGGGCTCTTTCTCCCCCACGACCCCTCTTTGCAGATCCCTGCCCACTATCCTTTTATATATATAGATTCCTCTCCTCTACAATCAAGAACATCTTCTTACCAGTAACAGTTGCATTCCAACTGTCTTTAACCATCACAGGCCCCTTCTTCCTATCTGCTGATGGAATCCCCACTGCCCAATCACCATGGTGCTTCTGCTCTCACAGGCTCTTTCTCCATTTCTGCATATGGAATCTCCACTGCCCAATCACCATGGTGCTTCTGCTTGTGAAATCTCACGAGAGCTGCCACACACGGGATTAGCCACAGGTATGCCTTAGAGAATTAGATATATAGATTATTATCTGGTGTTTCTATTGCTGTAAGCTGGCCTGGATGTTCTGAGTAGAAGTTATCAATATATTAAAGAATAAGCAGTGAAATAAAAATACTGTAGCTCCACAGGCATTATGATGCTGGGACCATCTACTCTCCCTAGGATCTGTATTCTGAAGCTCTGTCTTCAGCTTGAAGCTGCCACCACCATCCACAAACACTTTCACAGCTCGTACAAAACCCCATATTTGAAGCAGAGAGGCAATTGCTAGCACAGTGCATGTGAATGAAGACACACAGCCCATTAAAGAACCACATATGCAGGAGCTATTGTGCAGTATTTAACTGTCTGTTTCCCCCATTACATATTTTACTAACAAGTTTCAGGAAAAGGTGTTATTTGAGCAATCTGTGCAACTTGTTCAGTGCACTGCCTCATTGGACCAGGCCACTCGATGTATGTGTGTGTGTGAGAGCACTAAAATATACAATAGTGAACTGAAAGGGAGCACTGAATTCTTCCCCCACCAGTTCTTCCACCCCACAGGTAGGAGAGAGGTCTCCACATGAAAATTTCCTCTACCAGTCCAGCAGTGACCTGTGTTCTAACACATGGATCTTCTATCATCTTATCTTGTTTGACCCTTCCATTGACAGTGAATCCTGTCAGTTTTCTTCTTGATGCATTTTTTGGAATGTATGCCATATATTCTATTTGCCTGTCCTGAATTTCCTGAATGACTCACAAGAGCTTATTCCTCATTAATGATTTTTTGATGTTCAATTTATCAGTTTTGCAAATAGGCAGAAATCAATTATACTGCTATAGAGAGAGAATTGTTTTGGAAACATTTAATGTGTTTCCACAGAAACGTCAATTAGGTAGCAAGATGGGGATCTGAATTCTCAGAATGGGATTCACTAGTTATTTTGGTCACATCATCTGTACTTTTGCAAACCACTATTGACTTTTTACTGGTTTTTAAAGTAAGACTGCTCTAAGAAGACAGGTGTTCCAGATGTGTAGTCTATCATGAGAAGTTGGAAACAAAGATAACCCCAAGAGACATAAGGACATAAGAACAGCCCTGCTGGATCAGGCCCAAGGCCCATCTAGTCCAGCATCCTGTTTCACACAGTGGCACACCAGATGCCGCTGGAAGCCACAGGCAGGAGAGGGCATGCCCTCTCCCCTGCTGTTACTCCCCTGCAACTGGTACTCAGAGGCATCCTGCCTTTGAGGCTGGAGGTGGCCTATAGCCCACCAACTAGTAGCCAATGAGAGACCTCTCCATGAAGTTGTCCAAACCCTTCTTCAAGCCATCCAGGTAGTTGGGTGTCACCACATCTTGTGGCAAAGAATTCCACAAGTTGATTATGCGTTGTGTGAAAAAGTAAATCCGTTTGTGGGTCCTAGATTTCCTGGCAATCAATTTCATGAGATGACCCCTGGTTCTAGTGTTATGTGAGAGGGAGAAGAATTTCTCTCTATCCACTTTCTCCACACCATGTATGATTTTATAGACCTCCATCATGTCTCCCTGCAGTCGTCTTTTTTCTGAACTAAAAAGCCTTGTGTTGGAGCCTTGCCTCGTAAGAAAGGTGCTCTAGGCCCCTGATCATCTTGGTTGCCCTCTTCTGCAACTTTTCCAATTCTACAATGTCCTTTTTTAGATGTGGTGACCAGAATTGTACGCAGTATTCCAGGTGTGGCTGCACCATAGTTTTGTATAAGGGCACTAGATAGAATATTAGCAGTTTTATATTCAGTCCCCTTCCTAATGATCCCTAGCATGGAATTGGTCTTTTTTACAGTTGCCGCACATTGAGTCGACCCTTTCAACGAGCTGTCCACCACGACCCCAGGATCCCTCTCCTGGTCAGTAATCGACAACTCAAATCCCATCAGCATATACTTGAAGTTGGGGGTTTTCGTCCCAATGTGCATCACTTTACACTTGACAACATTGAACTGCATTTGCCACTTTCTCACCCACTCACCCAGTTTGGAGAGATCCCTTTGGAGCTTCTCACCATCTGTTTTGGATTTCACTGCCCGAAAGAGTTTGGTATCATCTGCAAATTTGGCCACCTCACTGCTTACCCCTACTTCTAGATCATTTATGAATAAATAAAAAGGACTGGTCCCAGTACCGATCCCTGGGTGATGCCACTTCTTACTTCCCTCCATTGTGAAAACTCTCCATTTATACCTACCCTGTTGCCTGTTTTTCAACCAATTAGCAATCCACACATGTACTTGTCCCCTTATCCCATGACTGCTAAGTTTCCTCAGGAGTCTTTGATGAGGAACTTTGTCAAAAGCTTTTTGGAAGTCCAGGTATACTATGTCAACTGGATCACCTTGATCCACACACTGGTCGACACTCTCAAAGAACTCCAAAAGGTCTGTGAGGCAAGATTTACCTTTGCGGAAGCCATGCTAGTTCACTCCCAGCAGGGCCTGTTCTTCTATGTGCTATCCTCAATTTTGTCCTTGAGGATGCTTTCCATCAATTTGCCTGGAACGGACATTAAGCTAACTGGCCTGTAATTTCCCGGATCACCCCTGGATCATTTGCTACTCTCCAGTCCTCCGGTACAGAGCCCAGTTGCAGAGATAAGTTATATATTTTAGCAAGGCAATTTTGGCAATTTCACATTTGAGTTCTTTGAGGACTCTTGGATGGATGCTATCCGGCCCTGGCAATTTATTAGTTTTCAGTTATTCCAGACAGTTTAGAACATCATCTCTTGTTACTTCTATTTGACTCAGTTCTTTAGCCTCCATCCCCGAAAAGCCTGGTTCAGGAACAGGTATATGCTCAGCATCCTCTGCCGTGAAGACGGATGCAAAGCTTCTCTGCAACCTCCATATCCTCCTTTCACTCCCTCATTGTCTAATGGTCCAACTGCCTCCCTGACAGGTTTCCTGCTTTGGATGTATTTAAAGAAGTTTTTGTTATTCCCCTTGATACTTTTAGTTTAATGTTCCACAAACTCTCTTTTTGCCTTCCTTATTGTCACCTTGCATTTCTTTTGCCAGAGTTTGTGTTCCTTTCCATTCTCTTCGTTTGGACAGGCCTTCCAATTTTGGAAGGAAGTCTTCTTCCCTTTTATGGCTTCCTTGATGGTACCTGTTAGCCATGGTGTCATCCTCTTGGACTTAGTGGTACCTTTCCTCCTTTGGGTTATACATTCTAACTGGGCTTTTAGTATTCTGGTTTTGAGTAAACTCTATGCATTCTGGAGCGAAGTGACTCCCCTGATTTTCCCTTTCAGCTTTCTTTTCACCATACTCCTCATTTTAGAGAAGTTTCCTCTTCTGAAATTCAAAATGTCTATGTTAGACTTCCTTGGTGATTCTCTCCCCATATGTATGCTGAATTTGATCGCATTGTGGTCACTGTTCCCTAAAGGGTCGATGACACTGACATCATGCACCAGGTCCTGGGTGCCACTCAGGATTATGTCCAAGGTTGTCTTATCTCTGGTTGGTTCCAAGACCAACTGTTCTAGGGCAGAGTCATTCAGCGTATCTAGAAATTGGACCTCTCTGTCATTACCTGACTGTGAATTTAACCAGTCTATGTGTGGGTAATTGAAGTCACCCATTATTACTGCTCTACCTCTCCTTGAAGCCTCCTGCAACTCCCAGTCACTGTCAGCATTTTGATCCAGAGGGCGATAGCACATCCCCAGTAGCACGTTCCCTTTCAAGCCTTGTATTGTCACCCACAGGACTCCAGTCCACCTAGGTTTTCTACCTTGTTAGATTCTATCCCTTCTTTAACATACAGTGCAACTCCTCCTCCAGGGCACCCCTCCCAGTCTTTTCTCTAGAGGTATCCAGGGGTAATAGTGTGCCACTGGTTTTCACTGTTCCACCATGTTTCTCTTATGCCCACTATGTCTGTTTCTGCATTAGCAACCAAGCACTCCAACTCACCCATCTTGGCTCGGAGGCTTCTGGCATTGGCATATAAGCATTGGCTTTGGCTTCTGGCATTGGCATATAAGTCCAACCTGTTGAAGTTTTATGCTACTGTGTTACTTTCAGAACTCTCTGTAGATATCGATAGAAGTTAGAAATAAGTTTCATATTGCATCCACTGGAACTTGTTTCCTCATGAGTGTACTGAGGACTGCATGCCTACATAGGGGCTGTCAGCTTTTGAAGTATAACAGTGGTCCCTCGCTAGGGCCCTGGCAGTAAAGGCTCCCCTAGATCTGGTCATAATTGCTCTCTTCATCCAAAGAGTAATAGCTATTGCATATATTTATAAGTTCCCTGCCACTGAACAATGCATCCATACATGATACCAGTTCCTTACAGATCAATCTAACACAATAGCCACAGCTGTTACATAAACTGGGGAGGCAGGGGTGTGCACAGACAATTTGGCACAGTTTGATTTGCATTTGAACTGAATTCTGACTGAATTGTGGGTATGCGAACTGGCCAGTTCAACGAACGAGTTTGAACCAGTTCAAAGCGGTTCACATTTGAACCGCTTTAACTTGCCCACTTCGTGATCAAACTGGTTCTGCATATCCCTGTGGGGAGGTTATTCTCATAAACAGCATTGCTGAGAGTGCACTTGGGAGTGCTGCTCCCACCATAACACATGCTCAAGCCTCCATGCTTACCACACTTGTCTGCAGTGTTCCACATCATGGGGAAGATCTCTCATGGGTACTGCATTTGTCTCTGCAGACTAATACTGTAAGCATGGAGAGTGAATGGGGAGCAAGGTTTTAGCATGCATCATGTCAGAGGCAGGCCTTCCGTGCATGCTTTCAAGGATGCAAGTACAGCATCCTTGTCTGACACTTGAACAGGGCTAATCTAGTCTCCAGCTGTGTCACAAGCACAAAGCAAGTACTTAAAGTATATAATAGAAGCAGGTGAGTCCTGCCACGATTCTTAGCAGAGAACTCAAAACACATGCAGAGCAAATATCAAGAAAATAAGCCAGCCCACAAATGATATTTCTTGTATTTCTAATGGAACTGATGTGGATATCTTAGCATCCTAAGAATAGTTGAGCCAACTATATCTTGATCAGTTGGTTTTGGTTTTGTCAGTCAGCAAAAATAGCATCAGGTAGGTTTGCTTACGACCTGATTGTGCAGGATAGGTGTCTTGGGAATAATATTTCACTACACAGTCGAGTTGGTTGTTAGAATTTATTTTCCACCTCTTCTTTCTACTCAAGACCACAATTAATCGCTTCCTTCAGATCTGTTAGTAAACGTCTGGTTCAGTCTAAAGCCTCAAATTAATAAATCAGCTTCTAAAACCATGAGATTTTGTGATCTTCACTACAGTTCTTTTTTGTCTTTTGGTTTTTGAGCTTTCCAGGGATAATAAAAACTAGTAGCTTATGTCCTCTCTTGGAAGCTCTGTGCCAAAATATTGTACTAGATACTCTCACTTCAATTAATATTTTACTGCTGGACTTCCTTGAGCATCAGGCTGTTAAATGATAATCCTTAATGTCTTAAATTCAGTAGACCTCAACTGGCGCAATGAAGTTGCGCCAGTCTCAGAGCCGGGTCTCATGATCTCAGAGTCTCAGAGCCGGGTCTCATGATCAGTGAGACCTGGTTTTGGAGAGTGAGCGGGGAGAGAGAGATAAGCCCGCTCTCCCCGCACACGAGCAGGGCGGGAGCCCTGAGCTGCCGGATCGGCTGCCCACATGATTGCCAGCTCTGTGACAGAGCTGGTGGGGGCTGGGGGGATCGGGGGCCGATTAGCCCCCGGAAGCTCCAGCATGCCCTGTGTGAGCATGCAGGGCATGCTGGCGAGACCCCCAGAGCCAGGAGGCAGCTTTTTGCCTCTCCTCCGGGGGTCTCCTTGTGAGCAGCCGCAGCACGGCACGGAGCCGTGCCACAGCTACTCATGATTTTAAAAACCAGGTTTTCGGGGAGGGGTACTTAGGTGGGTTAACTGCCTGGGAGCCACCAGGCTCACCTGCGAGGCAAGTGGCTCCCACGATTGGGCAAAATCGGGCTAGGGGAGTCAAAATTGGGCTCTGCCTGATCGTGGGAATAGCCCCTCAGTCATACATATATATAAAGCAAAGAGACAAACTAAGAGTATTGCAATATGGCAGTTTCAAGGATTTAGACTGTACAACGTACTTTAAAATTTTAAGCCTCCTGGCAGGTATTATTGACATGATTATTTTTCATTTCTGTTTATGTTTGCTGAATGTTTGGGGTTAAATTCCGCTTTGTGGCCGTTGTCAGCCTAGATAAGTTCTGAATAACTCCACTAATGTGAATTTCTCCAGAAAGTGATGCTTATTCAATTCATTCAGCAACTTTGATGGTGTTGTTGTTGGTACTAGGCCATAATCAGCCAAGCATGCAGTAGCTGAAATGTATTTTATTTCATGTTATTTATGAGCTGCTTTTCTACATTAATGTATTCAAAATGGTGTATAGCTTTAAACAGGTTATTGGAAAATGAACAGTACTGCACTCAATAAAACTAACACTAAAAGGCAACAAACAATAGAACAGCAAAGACAACTGAAGACTAGAGAGAGAGAGAAAAGAATATTAAGAAGAGATAGAATAGCTGCCTTCAAATACCTGAAGGGCTGACACATAAAGTAAATGAAGGAGCAGACACCATCCCTCCAGTGGCTGTTGCTGGTGTCTATCTTGTGTTTCTTTTTTAGATTATGAGCCCTTTGGGGACAGGGAGCCTATCTGTCTGTCTGTCTGTCTGTCTGTCTATTTAGATGTACACCACTTCAGGAACTTTTGTTGAAAAGCGATATATAAATATTCATTGTGTTTGTATTTGACTTGTTCTCCGTTGCTCCTGACGGTAGGAGTAGAACCGGTGAATTGAAATTACACAGAAACAGATTTAGGCTAGACATTAGGAAGAAGTTCCTGACTATAAGAGCTGTTTGACAGAAGAAACATGGTAGGCTCCTCTTTGCTGAAGTTCGCAGGCTCCCCTCTGTGCAGTGCTAGGCTGAGGCTCTCCTTCACTGAGGGTTTCAAACAGAAACTGCAAAACTATCTGTCCTGGAGGCAAGTAGCTGTTTGTTGCACTGAGCAGGGGCTTGGACTAGAAGACCTCCAAGGTCCCTTCCAGCTCTAAAATGCTATGATTCAGTGATTCTAAGTGAAGAGCCACCTTTAAGAAGATCCTGTCTCCAATACCTGCCAGTTGTATGGTCAACAGAGCAGGGCCTCGGAAGCCAATTGAAATGCTTCAGTGAAGGAGACCTTCACTAGACCATTAAGGATGTCAAAGGTTATAACTAGGACATCAAAATTGCCTCAGAAATGAATAGGCAACCAGTGCAGTTAATACTACGTTGGTGTCATGTGTCCCTATCATTGAGCACCAAACAACATTTTGGCAGATGCATTTGCACCAGTTGATGAACAGTCTTTCAAGGCAGCCCTGTATAGAGAACATTGCAGACCTATCCTGCATTCCCTAGATAGGGCCACAAACCAGCTTGTACAAACCAGTTTGTACAAGGCTTGTTTTTTTCACCCTAGTCCAAGCCAGAACTGACACCAAACTGATTTAGGACATCCAGCTTCTCCCTAGGATTGGATGATGGAAACAAGAGGTATCATCAGCATATTTATGACATTTTAGCCCACACCTCTGAATGAGCTCTTCCAGCAATGTCATATGGATGTTAAAAAGCATGGCTGGCAAGATGGAACTTTGTAGCACCCACAAGCCAAAAATCATGGGGTGGAAAATAATTTCCCAGCAAATCCTGTCAGCATAATGACCAGAGTTGGATTAGGATCAGAGCTGGAGAAGACCTACAGTCAACCACAAGCCAGGATCTAACCTGAGAAGCCTGCAAGGATCCTAAGGGATGAATAAGCCTGCAGATAGATAGCAACTAGAAGAACAGGCCAGAATACTGGCAGACTGAGAGGTGAGCAAACTTGCAAGCACATCCAAAGCAAGACTGGAAACAATACAAACAAAGCCAAAGACAAAATCCCTTGCCTGATCCAGATGTATTTATAGCCAGGGCAGGGCAGGAAGAAACAATGAGCTGGGTGAGACTGTCTGGGTGAGACTGCCTGGTGCAACAATATTATCCCCTTTCCCTCTTCTCAGTAGCTTCAAGTAGTTCACCACAGGAGGCACCAGAGCACAGACCAGGAGGTTATCCACTTGAGCCCTGGCTGAACCTCACCGTTAACCTGGATTTGCACTCAGATAACTGTGTGTAAAACTTGAATGTCTCCCTTTCCACTGAGCCAAAGAAGAAACCAGCCTAATTCCGAGTTATTTACCTAGCTAAAAATATACTGCTCCAGCATTATTTTTAGAAAGATTTATATATCAAGCATACAAATTGCCAATGTCAATGTGTATTATTAGGCATGGACTGTTGGTACATTTTGTAACAGGAAGCCGCTGGTTTTCCATTCACCAAGAACTGGAACATGGTCAAACACTTGTCACTTAACTGGCAAGCCTTTCTCTCCCTCTCCCTCCCTGGCCCGGAAATTGGCTTCTTCAGAATTAGGTTGTGCAGTTAAGATTGCCTGAGCGAGAAACATGATGCTTAATCTAGGTTATTTGTTTGACTTTTTAAAAACTGTATAGTTCTAGTTCCAATGCCATAAATTGCAACAGTTGTGAAGAGTGTGTGTGTGTGTGTGTGTGTGTGTGTGTGTGTGTGTGTGTATATATATATATATATAAAATAAATAAATAAATTTGGGGGATTTTGTCGTTGTTGCTATTGCAAAAAACTTCTGGCCATAAAGGAAGAAGGAATTAAAGTGATTGATGCCTACTTCATCTGCATTGCTTCACCGTGTCCTTGTGGATGCTGTAGCTTGGATTGTGAAAACTTGTCATTTCCCCCCACACCTTGTGTCAAAATCCTTTTCCTGAGCAATTCTTACGAATAGCCTGTCACTCTCATCTCTGGGGTGACATCCTTATCTCTGTTGTGGTCCCTTTATTATGGATAAAAGGGGGGTTAACCTTTTAAAAAATGTAAATCCCTTTGCTTATTTTTACAGGCACAATTCTATCTCCTACACTACTGTAGAACTGCTTCTGTCTACCAGCCCATCCTGCAATTAGCAAGGTCTGCTGTACAGAGCCAGTGGAATACAGTGGACAGAGAGTTGGGTGTGGTTGAGAGAATTGGGTGCAAGGTTCCCTTCAGCCATTGACACCATGTGGCCGTGCAATGTTTCTTTACCCCCTAATCCAGTTTCCCAATCAGTGAAATAGAAACAATAATTACATACTTCACAGGAAGGGTTGGTAAGACATATAGGGTGGTTTCACATGTAAGGGTGGCAAGTAAGTATGGAGGAGTCACCAGCTCCCACCAAGTTGCACTGCTGCTACTGCTGCCAATTCCATGACTCCATCGGCATTAAGTGGAGAACATCAGTGACCCACCTCAGCCTGATGTCAAATGTCTGGTTCTGAATGTTGGGTTGAGGTGGGTTACTGACATTCTTCACCCAACATTGGTGGGTTCAGACATCACAGAAGCAGCAGCATAGTGAGAGAGCATGTTTGGTGGAATCAGCAGCTCTGTACATGTGAAGTCATTGTTATGTGTGAAGCTGCCCATACAGTAAAAGAGTATACTCTGTAAATAATAAATAAAAGTGGTACAGATTCTCTGAATTTAACCTTTGATTGGCTCAATCAGTGGCTGTCTTTGGGCTGATTTTGTGTCATTTGGGTTGGATGAACAGGTCTTAAGATGGCAGCTGACTATTGAACAGGTAGAATAAATCTGGAGTGTAGTAAACTGTCTACCCTTCCATTTGCTATATGCACAGTTACAGACTGCATGAAATTTTTCCAGGAGCATAATGTTATCCATTGTGACGATTCCTAAAGCTCCATTGCCATAATTCCCATTTTGAGGATGCAAAGAAATGTGTATTGCAGCAAGCCTAAGAGAAGTTGGCTTGCAAGAAATCAGTTCCATCGATTCCAGTGGGGCTTAAATGTTTACAGAACTGCATGGGATACTGGATTCTACCCTAGATGAACAACTCGAGAATGTTAGCACTGACTTCATAAGAACAACTTCCATCATCTTGCAAGCTATTGTTATCCCCAAAGACCAGGGGAGTACTTCTCTCAGAGACTCTGTCTTTCATCACTATAAATTAGAAGTTACTCTTACATGTTTTATTGCTTCTACTAATTTTCATTAATCATTATAATGTCTACAGTTAAGCCAGTGTTGACTAAGTATGCATCTACATTTTGAAATACTGTTCAGACTCAACTTTCTAGCCATGTGTTTTTAAATCGTATATCCTAGAAGCCAGAAACATTTGGAAATGTTCACCTTTTGGTAGGCTCCCTATGTGCATTATAGATGATAAGAGTAGGCCAATTAGCATTAAATATTAAAACCCCACCATATTATCTATGTCCTTGCCTTTCCTGTGTCTACCTACATTAACTGTGGGCCATAAGAAAGTTGTTTTTAACCTGATTTGCTTTGAAAAAGATCCAGGTCATAGAAGTCATAATGATTCTCACATCACGTCTGTCAGAATTATAGATTCCTGCAATGGACACAAAGTTATATTTCCTACAGAAGCCTATTTGCATGTGTATATTTAAGAGACTGTCCAATGTTAAGAAGGCCAGGACTGTTTTATTGGATTTATTTGTAAATTCAAATGAGTCCTCTATTCATTACTGATTGGATGTTCCAGCAAAAGAAATCTGATGGTGCTACAAAGTTCTTACTGATGAGCTGCATCTGAATTTCTAGCCTCATTTTAAATCTATTTTTAAAGGAGCCCTTTAAAAAAAATCTGATCAGGAAAGGATGAACTCGAAGACAATATTAACACACATCAAAAAAAAGTGCTCTTCTTCTTGCATATACTGAGCAACTGTTTCTACAAATGTCTTCACCGGAATCTGGTTTCAGGTTGGACCAGGGCCAGGCCGGCTCATCCACTAGGCAGTCACATAGAGCACCGGTTCTTGGGGGGGGGGGCACTGCTGCTCTATGGGGGGAATAGTGTGGGCAGATCCTGCCACCTAGCTGGTTTCTGGCTTGCTTTCTTCCTCCTCCCAACTCAGTGCACTCTACCCACCCCCCCACCGGATGCCTTGCTCTGCACCATTGCCCGCACACTGGTGTCTCAAATGCCCAGGCCCCAAACAGGAAGCAAGTGGTGTGCATGACAGTGGCCTGGCTGTGATCAGTCCTGGCTGGTCACAAAGGAAAGCTCCTCACAGGGCTGTTAAAAGCTGCTGGGGTGGGGGGAGGGAGATAGTGCCAATAGACGAAGGGTGGGTGCCAGGTGGTCTCTGAACTCAACTCTTTCATCTCCCCGACTGTATTCCTACACAAGTACAGTCTACTCATTCATTGATCATCCATGTGGGCTGGTTATCCAGTCTGGTGAATGAGCAGCCTGCACGGCTCAAGTTAAAGCTGGGGCACCTCACGGCTTGGCTGGGAGGGGGGCACCAAAGTAAAACTTCACTTTGAGTGCCACAAACCAAAGTGCCAACCCTGGAATGGACTAGAACAGAAGGGTTTGGACATCACATCAGCTACTATTAATTTGAAGTTGCAGAGAGAGAGAGAGAGAGAGAGAGAGAGAGCGATTTGGGGCATCTGGTGCCATACTAAGCCTTAATTAGTGCTCAATTTCTTGGGTTTTAGTATGAAGAATTAGTAACTTCAGCTGTTTGCTTTAGAGTGATGCAAAAGAGGACCATTCTCCTGCATCTTTAATAGCAGTTGGCAGAAAAGAGACTTTGGCAGGCAGAGCTTCTCATAGAGGGTAAGAAAAGATGCATCAGCTGAAATTTCCTTCTCTAGATAACTATTAAAGGCACAGGAACAATGTCTTCCTTTGCTTCTCACATAGAACACAGTAGTTTTGATTAACAGGAGACAGATTTGTTTCTGTGGTTAGAAGATCAGAGCACAGCACTAGCTTTTGCCCTCTAAAGAATGAAGTACCTCCTATCAGTAGACCCTGGAAGTACGCTCAGGCTACTTTGCCAAAGATCACTGCTGCAGCGGCAGCTTTGATTCTGGCCCATGACCAAAGGTACTTGGCAAGCTGTGATGTGCTTAGTCATTCAAGGGGACAGAGTGTGTTAAGAATGATTTACTAGTAGTTTTACTTATCCGTGCCCTCTGCTGGTCTGTCCATGTGTCTACAGTACTGCAAATATAGATCCTTTCATAAGAAATTGGTAGAATTGTATAGCTAGAAACCATAGGGAGAAGGACCAGTCATGTCTAACAACAACAACAACACCTGTCTGACTGTGTAAACAAGAAATAATAATAATAACAATAAATATTATGGGACTTGCGACTACAAACAGACAAACATCTGCCACACAATACACCAGATAGAACTGTAGTCGAGAAGAAAGAAAAACAAGTCAAAATAATCGACATAGCAATACCAGGGGATAGCAGAATAGAAGAAAAAGAAATAGAAAAAATCACCAAATACAAAGATCTACAAATTGAAATTGAAAGGCTGTGGCAGAAAAAGACCAAAATAATCCCAATGGTAATTGGCGCCCTGGGTGCAGTTCCAAAAGACCTTGAAGAGCACCTCAACACCATAGGGGCCACAGAAATCACCATCAGCCAATTACAAAAAGCAGCTTTACTGGGAACAGCCTATATTCTGCGACGATATCTATAACAATTGACAATAAAATTCAGCCATCCCAGGTCCTTGGGAAGGACTTGATGTCTGAATAAAACAAACCCGTCAATAACACCTGTCTGACTGTGTAAACAAGAAATAATAATAATAATACACCTGAAAAAAATACAAGCTACCTGTAGCCAAGAATTGGTGGGACCATAAAATTGAAAAAGTTGAAGAAAATGAAGATATAAAAATATTATGGGACTTCCGACTACAAACAGACAAACATCTGCCACACAATACACCAGATAGAACTGTAGTCGAGAAGAAAGAAAAACAAGTCAAAATAATCGACATAGCAATACCAGGGGATAGCAGAATAGAAGAAAAAGAAATAGAAAAAATCACCAAATACAAAGATCTACAAATTGAAATTGAAAGGCTGAGGCAGAAGAAGACCAAAATAATCCCAGTGGTAATTGGCGCCCTGGGTGCAATTCCAAAACATCTTGAAAAGCACCTCAACACCATAGGGGCCACAGAAATCACCATCAGCCAATTACAAAAAGCAGTTTTACTGGGAACAGCCTATATTCTGCGACGATATCTATAACCATTGACAATAAAATTCTGGCATCCCAGGTCCTTGGGAAGGATTCGATGTCTGGATAAAACAAACCAGTCAATAACACCTGTCTGACTGTGTAAACAAGAAATAATACACCAGATATAACTGTAGTCGAAAAGAAAGAAAAACAAGTCAAAATAATCGACATAGTAATACCAGGTGACAGCAGAATAGAAGAAGAAGAAGAAGCAACAACAAAATAACAAAATACAAAGATCTACAAATCAAAATTAAAAGGCAGTGGCAGAAGAAGACCAAAATAATCCCAGTAGTAATTTGTGCCCTAGGTGCAATTCCAAAAGATCTTGAAGAGCACCTCAACACCATAGGGGCCACAGAAATCACCACCAGCGAACTCCAAAAAACAACTTTACTAGGAACAGCCTACATTTTGCGGCGATACCTATAACAACAACAATATTGATAACAAAATTCTGGCATCCCAGGTCCTTGGGAAGGACTTGATGTCTGGATAAAACAAGCCAGTCAATAATACCTGTTTGACTATGCAAACAAGAAATAATGTATCAGAAAAGCAAAGGTGATAAATTGCCTAATAAACTAGCTTTGAGCTCTTGCATCTTTTTTGTAGATGATACACGTAGTTATAAGCAGATATAAGTAGCTCAAATATAGTAGCTCAAATTTAAGCTTGCGGGAAGAAAGCTTGCTTCTATTTTCTTTCAAGACTACCTTATCCAATGAACAGTATTGTCTCATTTGCTCCATGGATGTGCCAGCATGGCAGCTTCCTTCTCGCTTTGGCTCTTGCGAAGTAAATGTGGGTGGGAAGCTGATAAATCAAGTACAAAATTAAGGTACCTTTTAAAAACAAAACTATTCTAATGATGATGTCACATACATCTATGGGCTAATGCCTGTATTAGTGCCTTGCAGCAATTTCTTTTTGTAACAAGGATACTGACTGAGTGGTGATTGAATGTTGTGCTGCTAGCACTGGGGTTTTAGTTTTCTGGAAAGGGCCTATGAGACTGTTTTCAAACTTGCTATCACTCCGCATGATAGATTTTTAAAAGTTGTTGGGAGTGTGTTTGTTCTCTGGGTCTGGTATCTGAGGTCCATATTGACATTCTGGTTTGCCTAGTATTAGCTCAGACATTATTATGTCTTAGAAACTCTATGTTGTGTGATTTAAAAACAAAGTGTAATGCAAAATAATATAAAGTTGTTGCTATTGCTCTGCTAAACATACAGGACGGGCTGAATGTTTGTAACAGGTACTCTTAGTCCAAAAATAGCTGTGCTCAGCTAGTGCACTGGATATTATTAGTTGATAGAGAACTGACAAGCATTCACATCTATGGTGTATTGCAAGATGATGGGAGATTGCCTTTTCTTGCCTAGCTTGCAGCAAAGTTGGGTTGAACTAGGTGTTTGTTGTTACATGAATTCATTCTGTTTTTGAAGTTTCTTATCCAGCATGGGAATACAGGTGAAACTCGGAAAATTAGAATATCGTGCAAAAGTCCATTAATTTCAGTAATGCAAATTAAAAGGTGAAACTGATATATGAGACAGACGCATTACATGCAAAGCGAGATAAGTCAAGCCTTAATTTGTTATAATTGTGATGATCATGGCGTACAGCTCATGAAAACCCCAAATCCACAATCTCAGAAAATTAGAATATTACATGGAACCAAGAAGACAAGGATTGAAGAATAGTCCGATATTGTTCTATTCTTCAATCCTTGTCTTCTTGGTTCCATGTAATATTCTAATTTTCTGAGATTGTGGATTTGGGGTTTTCATGAGCTGTACGCCATGATCATCACAATTATAACAAATTAAGGCTTGACTTATCTCGCTTTGCATGTAATGCATCTGTCTCATATATCAGTTTCACCTTTTAATTTGCATTACTGAAATTAATGGACTTTTGCACGATATTCTAATTTTCCGAGTTTCACCTGTATGCAGGTGGAAGCCTGCTTCAGTTTCTCTTGCTAGGTTGGAGAAATATGTTCTGTGGTATTAAGACACTTGACATGATGCTTTCCACTCTTTCCAAGCACAGCTAGCTTAAGACATTTCACTGCCTGAGGCACCTCTACTGCTTCCCTGCCTCATCCCCTACAAGGCATTCCTCTATGCTGTTCACCCCTGCCCCCCCCCGGCCGCCATTCTGTTCCCATAACACCTCTATTCCAGCTTCCCTGAATGGGGAAGGAGGGGGGCGATAAAGCATTAGGTGGGTGGTGGTGATGACTGTCTAAGCAAAGGGTGTCTGAGCAAACGGTAGATGCCCCCTCCCTCCCTCTCTCTCTTTTGATGTTTGGACAGTAGCAGAAGATCTTACTCACCTGCAGAGGGTGGAGGAGGAGGAGCTGCCCTGTTCACTAAGTGGAGGAGGAGAAAAGCCAGTACAGTCAATCTTCTTGGTGGCACCTCCACCTCCTCCCTCATAGAAAATGCCATTTACTTCCAGGGATTTCTGCCTTATCACTGCCTTCCCAAATCCTTCCCCGTCCACAAAGAAACTTGTAGCAGTGCAGGAGACTCTCAGTGCACCCTGCCTCTTCTAGTGGACTATCCAGGGATCGGAGGGGGACAGCAGGAGGCCCCTTTGATACGTTCTCACTTGAAGCAGTCACTTTGAGTCCCAGCATAATGAGGTTGGCTCTATTTCTAAGACCCCTTACTTTGTCCTCAGTTTTGTTTGGTGCATCCAGGTTAGCTAGCTGCTTGTGCTGAAAACCAGATGCATTTGCAAATGCTCTTAAATTTGGTTTGTGAAGCAAGGTTCTTCAGCGTGCTTCAAAGAATCTAAAATTACAAACCAACCATCACAAAGCCTTTAAAATTCAACTTGATATTTGTGTAATAATGCACAACAATTTGCTGGCCTTCTTGAGTTTCAGAGAAGATGTGCAGAACCAGATAAAATGCTATTATTCTGAATTACGCAGCTGAGAAGGTGAGAAAACCATTCTTTGTCCCATGGTGCACAAGAATTCCTGAGAACTGTGCTCAGGTACATGTTTTCAGCCTGTTGATTACTTGCTTTAGGGTTTCGTAAAATGCAAAGTACAGGTTTGATCATTGTGGCAATGAGTATTTTGGGCTTATAGAACAGATCAGCTAAAAGGGACAAATATATATAGAGAAAGGTTGTGTGCCTGAACCAGGCCTGCTTGATGTCGAGCCCAGCATGAAGTGAGCCGGCTTGCACATCCCTTCTCTCTCTCTCTCTCTCTCTCTCTCTCTCCATATATATATGTGTGCGCGCGTGTGTGTGTATGTCCCCCTCTGAGATATATATATATAGAGAGAGAGAGAGAGAGAGAGAGAGAGTGAGTAGGGATGTGCACGCTGGCTCACTTCGAGCTGGGCTTGATATTGAGCCAGCCTGGTTCATGTAGACTAAGTTTGAATGTGCCTTGCCCCGATTCAAAGAACCAGCTCGCTGACTGGTTAAGGTATACTCGTTAAAGGGAATCCTTTACAAGTAAAGGCCGTGCTTAATCCTAATGCTAAAGGTAGCGCAGGTGGAGGGTGTAGCTAAAGAAAGCAGCCTCTGCTGGCTTTGATACCTTTAGAGGAGGTAGCGGAGAAGCAGGAGAGGCCCAGTTTGCAGCCAGTTTGGTCTCTGGGGTATCAGAGAGAGACCACATTATGCCAGTTCTTAAACAGTTGCACTGGCTGCTGATATGTTTCCGGGTAAAGTACAAAGTGCTGGTTATTACTTTTAAAGCCCTGAATGGCTTAGATCTGGGTTACCTGAGAGTGTGCCTTTCTCTACAAGATCCCCACAGCTCATTAAGATCATCTGGAGGGTCCGTCTTCAGGTGCCACAAGTTCATCTGGTAGCTACCTGGGATTGGGCCTTCTCAGTTGTCGCCCCTCAGTTGTGGAACTTGCTCTCCATGGACATGAGAGGATTGTCTTCCTTGGAGGCCTTCAAGAGAGCCTTAAAGAACAATCTTTTTAGCCTGACTTTGAATGATATCTAGTTTTAATTTTAATTTGATTTAATGTTTTTTTATTTTAATTGTTTTATTATGTGTGTGTGTTAAATGTGAACTGCCTGGAGCCACTTTAGGAAGGGCAGTATATAAATTGAATAAATACATAATAAAATAAATAAAATAAGTCTGCTCCTTTAGATGCTGCTGCTATATTCCAACATCAGCACAAAGTACCATGGGAGGGTGGGAATCTTCATCAAGGAGAAATATGTTGTGTCCTATTCTTAGCACCATCTGCTGGCACTCTGTGGCAATCTGTTAAAAAAACCTGTGAAAAAATATCTAGTTATTCAAGTTAGTTATTCTAACTTGGAAAAAGTATGAAAACAGACATTTATTACACTGTTGTTTCACAGATTGCCAGCAGATGGTGCTAAGAATATAATGTGACCTCCTCCTTAGTGTGGATTCCCCATATCTTTTAGCTTGGTAATTTGCATTAATTCTGGAATATATAAGCATCCAGAAGGACCCTTTGTGACAGGCCTTGAGATATATATTTAAAGATTGCTATCATCTCCATTTAGTCTTCTCTGCAGGCTAAACTTGTCCAACTCCTTTAAACATTTCTCATAAGACTAAGTTTCCAGACACCTCACCATCTTTGTTGCCCTGCTGAACATAAGAACAGCCCTGCTGGATCAATCACAAGGCCTATCAGGTCCAGCATTTTATTTCACACAGTGGCCCACCTCCTCTGAATCCGCTACTGTTTCTCAACATCCTTAAAATGTGGTACCCAAACTGCACACAATATCATGTGTGGGCTGACCAGTGTAGAAGAGAATAGAATTATTATTTCTTGTTATGTGAACACTAATGCAGTTCAAGATTGCATTTGCCTTTTTAGCTGCTGCATCACACTGCTGTGATGTATACTTTGCCTGTTCCTTTAATACTGAACTAACTTAATATTTGTGCCTCTATTCAAAATCCATAATCTACCGCGCAGATCCTGGTTCTGTTTGACTTCCACTTAAAAGGAGTGATCAAACTATAAACAGAATACATCTACTGTATATTTGAGTTATGTTTCAGAGGTGATTATCAGTAATACCACTGTCATGAAATCCAAGATTCCCAGCATTCCCACTCTTCATACTGAAACTCTGAGGGAATAAAGAGCTGCCAGATCAAAGAATGTGCTTTCTGCCTGGGATAATTAGCACAGACTCATCAGTGACAGGATAGTGGGAGTATAATCTTTTAATACCTACTTTCTTAGAAACTTTCAATGTTACAGGAAGGCAGTGTGTCTTGGGGAGACAGCTGCGGCCAATATATTGTCAGGGAATTCCTACAGAATGTATGCTTGTATCAACTATTGTTTAGGTCAAGGGTTTCCATCCTCTTTCGCCATTGTGGGTAGGGATGATGGGAGTTATAATCCAACAATCCCAGGGGACCAAAAGTTGCCCTAGTTTAGGACGTGGAATTGAGAATAATGGTCCTATGGACCAACAAATATTTATATTGAATCATGATACCTATGGCAGTCAGTCAAGTCAGCCTTGTGAATACTTTTTAGAATATATACCCATCTACCCCATTCCTTTCCTTGTCTTCCTTCCTCCAGGAGCCTCTCATATTTTGTTCACATAAATACACCCTCTCCTGCCTCCTCCATCTACCTGCCCACCTGTTCTCAGCCTCTGGGAAGGGCCCCGAGCCACGGCAGCACAGTTGACACTCTATCCCGATATAGACATGAAAGTTCTGCTAGTTCCCCCAGACGCAGTTGCTACAACCAAATTGTATCTGAATCCACCGTGCCGCCATTTCAGCCTGTTTTCTGGCTCTTGCCTTGGTGGCTGCATTTTTAGAATGGTTTTTAAGAGATTTCTAAGTGGTTCCTGTAAATATGAATTCTTCCTTTCAAAGCATGGCAACTGTGTGCTCATCTCTTGAATAAAACTTCTAAAGAGATTATTGGTTTAAAAACAACAACAACCCATGAGTGGCACTAAGATAAATTGCCTTTCATGGATGAGTCGGACTGTCATTTAAATCTAACCTTGCACGTGCATGAATAAATTACCTTATGGGATTATTTGTTGATAGACACTGCAGGGCTGCATTTAATGGAATTAATGTCTATTGCCCAATGATTGAATTGTTTCGAATTAAGGAAAAACCAGGTGCAAAATAAATCATAGGGATTTCCTGGTTTGTATTGTATCATTTCTTATTTGTCTTATTCCCAAGCGAAGTGCCGCATCACACTTCTTGAAGATGAAAACATTATTAGTTGTGTGGGTGACACCTATACCTTTGAGGCTGCTTCACTTTGGGGGTGCCTCACCTCTTGAGGGGAGAGAAAGGAGGGGCTTCCAATCTCATTGAATAGTAATGTCCCATGAGATTAGCTATGTTACAAGTACAAACTACTTTTGAATTGAAAGGAAAGGAATCCTGTCTTTAAAAAATACAGCATTTAATCAGCCATGATTAACCCGCTTCAAATCCTGTATCTGCCAAAGGAAAAGATGTTCACATGTGATTAAACACAACTTAGAATATTATTTTGATCTCTCTTGTTAAAAAGCAGTATTCTGTGCATTCTTTAATTCTGATAATATTATAAGAAGCAGATAAGAATCAAAATGGTCTGTGCACAGAATCTGAAACAATAATGAGGAGTTTGTGGGCTGTGGGTTAATGCCATCTGCAGCACTCCTCTTTGAAGCCATCTGCCCACAAGCCAAATATCACCATAGGGGGAAATAGTAGGATGTCCTGCAATTATCAACCCACATAACCACCAGTTACACATGAAGACTTCTTGGGATTTGTAATGAAATCTAAACCTTTGATACCATCGCTTTGCAAAAAGAGACGAGGGGGGTGGGAAGTGTGTGGGGGAGGAATCTGAAATTATTTTGCGGTGGATGAAGGCCAGGTTCCAAGAGCTACCGCAGAAATTCCTTGGTTGACCACATTAAGGGAAAGCGAGTGGATGCTGGCCATTAATTTATACCATATAATGCTCTAAACTGAAAACTGTTAGTGAGGGCTGAAATTATGATAATTTTATGCAGTTCCCACTGCTGCAAGAGTTTAAAAATAGCCTCATTTCTAGCGAACTAGTGTGGTGCTGCTACCGCACATATCTGTACTATGCAGGATGACTTTGTACAGTATGTGTAGCTTTTGCAAATGCTAATTGATTGGGCATCAGTTAAAGCCCCAGTCCTGTGAGCCTTTTGCATGTTGCATGCAGGACCAACCAAGTAGCATCATACATATGATTCCCATAGAAGAGCTTCAAAGGCATGCATTTGTCTGCAGTTTGGAAATCACTAGCCTTGCAGCACAATTATTCCAGATGGATCTATTGACTAGGTTAAGAGACAGAGAGACAGAAAGGGTATGTGTGTGTTTGTTTTAGAGAGGTTAGTTTTATTTCTATACTATTTCTAGGTCAGGTTTAGATGTTAAATCTTGATAGCTATCAATCAGATCCGTTTATCTTTCAAGAAGTGCTCCCCTTAAGGGGTCTTTGACATGTGTTCCACTACACTGCACAATTATTTCTTATGGTCATGAAAGTTGGAGGTAAACTGAAGGAAAAGGAATATATAAATGGTATTGCTGAGATGAAAATAAATTTGTGTTTGCTATGTAAGAAGTGAATTTCCATTGAATATAAATCTACATCTGGATAAGAGTCATTGCATCAGGGAGGGGAAAACCTATAAATAAAACATGATAAATATTTCAATTAAAATAATACCTTTCCACATTTTGTGGAGGAAACCAGGAAATATATTGTCTTGTTTTACATTAGGAAACAAGGATTGACAAAATGATGGTTCAGCCAAGCCAGATGAACAAAGGCCTTCAATGAAATCTGATAAAATATCTCTTCTCCCCCCCCTCTCTCTCACACACACACATACACACACACACACACACCCCTTCCTAACAACCCTATACTTGGTTTGCTCATTCAAAAATGACAGTAATATTTGATGATCATAGTATTATGATAGCTACTGACAATGAGGGAGGCTTCACTGTCATGCACATGGGACAGGGCCTTTTCAGTTATTGCCTCCAGGCTTTGGAATGCTCTCCCAGTGGGCATCCACTCCTCAATCTCCATCACAGATTTTAGAAAGCAAGTGGAATCTTGGCTTTTTACCTAGATTTTCTATGAGTGTTTTTGTTGCTGTTGCTATGTTCTATGGTCTTATTATGTATGTTTTAAAACTTTTAATTAGATTTGTATTTTTATATTCCAATTTAAAATTGGTATTGTTTTAACTATTTAATAGTTTTATGTTGTGTTTAAATTTTTTTAAATGAAAGGCAGTATTTAAATGAAAATCTAACAATAAATAAAATAAATAATTAGCTGATTAAATACAGATAGTCATTCAGTGCCATTATTAGGTACAAGTTCATTACAAACCAGCAACATAAACACCCTGATCTACAGATCATTGTGCAGAAGCAAATTTCCATGTGTGGACCATCTCTTGGGATTGAGTCCCCGTGCAAAATTTCTCTTTCTAGAAGCCCAGCATCTAGGGATGCTCATGCAGTTACCTTTGCTGGATCAAGACCAAGCACACAGCCCTGAGACACTGATTAACCCTGTCAGATTTAATGGTAATGATCATCAGTTTGGAGAGATATTCCGGCTTCCTCTCTGCTTCCTCTCTGCTTCACTGTCAAAACTGGCACTGCTGATTAGTCATTGAGTGCGCACATGCAGATCTGTGAATTGGCCATAATGTGCAAATAGACACTATACTTCCAACAGAAGTGCAGTTGGAGCTTCTGTTAAAAACCAAATGGCACATCATGAATAAAGCATTTTGATACTTAACACAATTAGTGCTGAGTAGAAATGGGGGAGGGGCTTATTTTGTAAACAGTTCCATTCCCTGTGAAAGTGCCCCCTGACTATTGCATCACTTGTGTAAGGGTTCAGATTTCCCCCCAGGAAGGTGGGTGTCAGGGTCAGAAAGAATATGGCTCCAACTGTACCAACAACACTCCCTTACCCAATCCAGTCACACATAAGCCCTATGCACTTTGCCCTCCATGTGTTAACTGAATGAATAGTGAGGATATAAGAACACAGTACAGCATGCAGCTGTATGTGTGTAAAGACCCTTTTCATACATTTGGCTAAAGGTGTCGGTGTTGAGAGTAGGGTGACAGGTGCATGGACATCAGCATGGGTCCAGTGGATGCAATCTCACTTCCCCATTCACTGAACATATGTGTGAGATCATTCAGAGATCTGGAGTGAATGGCACAGGAATCCCAGCCCAATTTATCTTTGCCATCTGGACCAGCTCTTTGCTGGATGCCTGTCTGGAGTTGGCAATGGACTAAATGCTGGTGGATGAACTCAACTCAATCCAGATAAGATGGAGTTACTCACAGTGGACAACCCTAATTACAGTGAAGCAATGATAATACCGACATTTGATGGTATCACATTTCTCTCAGAAAATCAGGTTCATAGCTTGGAAGTGCTTCTAGGTCTGAACCTCCTTCTAGATGGACAAGGTTGAGGTTTAATCAGATGATTCACCAATAATGACCATTCTTTGGGGGGGGGGGAATAGTTCCTCCCTGCTCCTTGAGCTCTGGAGACAAAGACCTCTTGGTAGTCTTACCATCTAGCAGGTTAGTGACCCTAGCCAGGGCTGTTCTTAGGGCATGGCAAGCAGAGCGACTGCCCCAGGCTCTGCTCTTTTAACCCCCATTAGAATTAACTGGCAGGAGGCCATGCACTGGCTAATTTGCCCCAGGCCCTGCACTATGGTACATACCTAGATTCATACAGTGTGGTACATACCTAGATATCTGCCCCACCTTACTTATTGCAATGTACTTTTGTAGCAGTCGGCCCCTCCCTTACCCTAAAGAGTGAACCAGAAGGGAACCTTGTCCTATCTATCAGGCAGTGACCTCTAGGGATCAGCCGTTCAGCACATGGTGATTGGGACTTAGAGGGCCTGGTGGCAGAAAGTGAAGGGGTTCTTGGTTCTCAGTTGGAGCCAGGCAGATGAAGCAACAAGTTGGCTGGCCAAGCCATGGCAGCAACCAGGAACTCTGCAGGGGCCTGAAGTCTCTACCATGGTTCAGGAAAGAAGCCAGGGCTTGGCTTCGGAGAAGTGTTTAGCCAGGGAAATGTGTGTTAGGTAGCTGGCGTCAGATTTCTTTACTTTAGTGCTTTGCAGATCCTTACAACTGGTCTATTGTGTTTTATCTGTAAGGTAAGAATGTTGTACCTGTGCCCTTTTTATCCATCCAGGGCACTGCAAAAGTCTCTGTAACTTTTAAAGATGCTTCTAAAGGTACTTTACAACTGGGGATGCTTTTTGAATTATCTTTGCAACTGGATAACCAAGATTTTAAAGTGTACCACTCCAACTATCAACTGGAGTGCTCTTTTTGGAAGTAATCTTGTAAAGTACTGAGTGTTTGTTGTTACCTGTAACTGAAGCTGAGAGAGAGCCTCAGACTGAAACAGTCTGTAGTATTTTGAATAAAGGTTATTTTTCTTTTTGGTCCTTTACAATTTTAACCAGCCTCTTTGAGTGGATTTTCAATTCAGGAGATGTGGGGCTGGAAAGGGGTCTATGGTGCAAACATGCCTCAAATTTGATTGCTCAGCAGTGTACTACAAAGTTTTTCTCCTTATGCATAGGCTACACGTGGGAGGTTTTTGTATTTTTCCATTTGGTAAAAGAAAGAGGATTTTCCTGGAATTTCACCCACACCAGGGAGGGATTAAACCCTGTTAAAAAGTGGGCATGGTGGCCCACCATGAT
Source organism: Hemicordylus capensis (assembly GCF_027244095.1). Classification (NCBI taxonomy): domain Eukaryota; kingdom Metazoa; phylum Chordata; class Lepidosauria; order Squamata; family Cordylidae; genus Hemicordylus; species Hemicordylus capensis. The sequence continues at coordinate 100,947,913 of NC_069657.1, forward strand.
ACCAGAGGGACAGTCTTTGTTGAGCAAACATGGAGAGAATGAATCAGCAATTCTCTTTCCCCCACGTGGACTTGCTCTGAGACAAAGTCTGGGCTTAAATCCACCATTTGCCAGGTCCCCATCCATTACAACTTTAAATGGAACTGCCCTTGAGAGTAAATTGGAAACTTCAGTTGGTCCAAAATTCAGCAATCAGGTGAATAAGTGGCTTTAGGGAGCATGACTCTATTCTGCATAAGCTCCACTGACTGCCAATAAATTTCTGGGATAAGTCAAGGTACTAATGCTAAAAGCCCTTCATCATGTAGGAACAGACTTCCCTCTGAAGCAGTGATTTCCTCCTTATGTTCCTCCCTGTTCCTTGAGCTCTGGAGAAAAAACCTCTTGATAGTCTTACCATCTAGCAGGTTAGTGACCACATCCAGGGCTGTCCTTGGGGCATGGCAAGCAGAGCGACTGCCCCGGGCTCCGCTCTTTTAACCCCCATTAGAATTAACTGGCAAGTGTCCCCACATTGGCTGATTTGCCCCAGGCCCCGCAACCCGCTAGGGCTCTCTAAGGACAGCTCTGACCACAGCCAAATGATCTTTCTTGATGGTGGCCTCCAGTCTTTGAAATCAGTTACTAATCAGTGCCACCAGGCAAGCTCCTTATGGCTAAGATGTTTTACTGCTGGTGTGTGTGTATCTGTGCATGTGCGTGTATGTGTACATGCGCTTGAAATCTAACATTTTATTGTTCTTTCTATAATTTTGTTATTTTATTTCCCCCTGTTTAATTGTAACATTGAGAACAATTGATTTTCTATGCATAGGAATAAATAAATAAATGTACATCCAAATGCGTATCTCCTTCAAAGTAATGCAGTTCAATAAGAAGATGACAACAGCAAGACAGATTTTTTGTAGACTGTATTTTATTTGTTCATTATTGGAATGAGAAACATAATGACAACATTCAGGCATTTTCTTTATTTTCCTTGATGTAAACTACGTTCCTGGTACTGTTGTGATTGGAATTGATTATAATTAAAAAGGCGGAAAAATAAAGCAATGCAGTGCACATGGACGGCATATGTATTCAGATCTATATCCTGCATATCTGAATGCAGATGTTATCCATCCACACCCATTATTCTCAAAGAGATGTATGTACAAATGCACGTCCCTATTCTGTCCAATACTGTGTATGACTTACGCTAGGTCAGGGTACAAGTCTTGTTATGCAGCACCAAAGGGCAATGAAATTGCCAGTGAAAGGTGGCAAGGCAGGGCACTTTAGCATGGTTGCCTGGGCAGCCGGGATGTTCCCCTTCCTAAAAAATAAGCAGCAGCAGATGCGGGCAGGGGGAACAATGGCATCACTGGTTTGAAAATGTGCAAAAAAAAAAAAAAAAAAAGCGGGGGCAGATAGTAGGGCTTTCCCCATAAGAATAGCATTTTTGCATACATATACACCAGTGAAAACCTCATGGAAATTCAACCCAGCCCTAAACAGAAAACATTCATTTCTACGCCCTTCTTTCACAGGATCATTGCACTTAACGCATCTAGTCAACCCCCTTGCAGCAGTGTAGATGTCATCACGCTGAAGGGCACCTTACCAAGCTTGCTGAACAATGGCCTGGCTCAGTAGCAGCAACAGTCTTTACGTGGTGGAAGAACAGGCACGCACCTCCACCCTGCGCATCATGTCACATGTGTGCTTCACAATGGTCTTGCCCAAGTATATGAGTATTGGACATAAGCTTATCAGTAGAACTACAGCTAGATGTGCCGTTTATTGGCTAGTATGCAAATTGTATTTTGCATACTTATATTAATGTGGCATTTCATTGAATTTGTCAGCTGCTCTTAAATTATGTCTCTGCTTAATCTCTGTTTTTTAGATGGTAGTATATAATGGTAAAGTGCCATCTACTGGCACAGAAATATAAGTAGTACCACCTTCAGGTTAGGTTAAATGTTATTTGTTTGCTCCAAATTATTTCCTGTGGGCAGTTCTAAATTACACGCTTGCAAAATTATGTGGTTTTATTATAAACCCTGTAGAGTCACCTTAAGTGGTGCAGCAGGGAAATGCTTGACTAACAAGCAGAAGGTTGCCAGTTTGAATCCCTGCTGGTACTATATCAGGCAGCAGCAATATAGGAAGATGCTGAAAGGTATCATCTCATACTGCACGAGAGGAGGCAATGGTAAACCCCTCCTGTATTCTACCAAAGACAACCACAGGGCTCTGTGGTCACCAGGAGTTGACACTGCCTTGACAGCACACTTTACCTTTAATACTTGAATAACATTGTTTCTTATGTTGGGTTACATCGTAAAAGTGCTAAATCTTTGAGATTTATTTTTGAGTCATTTTTTGTCTCTGTCCCTTGTTAGCAATGCAAATCTGTGATGTATCTGAAATATTCACAAATGAAATATGAAGACATAAGTTTTAAAATGTAGAATTCCATGTTTAGACTCTAAAGACCAAAGATTGTCATGAGCATGTTTGCCCCTCAAAAATTGACAGTGCTGCAATTTGGCTGAACTGAGTCCAAAGTCACACTGTAAGAATGTGTAAGGCTGTACAACAGTAAAAACAGTGCAAGTACCTTTTTTGGTATCAAACCCAGTCCTCGGAGAGGTGTTCTGGTTCTGGATCCAGTTCAAAATAGATTATTTGCCAAACTGGACACTGTATTTCAAAGATAATTGCATTCTGTGATGAATGATATCCAGCATCACTGGAAGCCCAAGTGCTGAGAAAACTGCCATATGGTTTCCTTTTTTACACATGATTAGGCTGACAGGGAGTTTAACTGTTAGAAAATTAAACTGGGTCTTAGCCTGTGTATTTTAGAAAGATAAAGGATAAGGTCACAAGTTCCCTGGTTAACTTGGTTGCTAATGCCACCTGGTGGGTTGAGAGAAAAATGCACAGAAACCATTCTAGTGCATTTCTTTCCCTCTCGGCCAGACTTGACACTGAGTGCATAGACTGTGTATTAATGTTTCGTTAATGCACACTAATACCTCAACGCTGCTCAGGGTTAAAGACTAAGTGGGAAAGTATTAGGCACACTTCAAGTCTAAATTCTTTAGTAAATGTATTTTACTACATTTAGCAAAATGCTTTTGTTATTATTATTTTGATTTCTATGTGGATTGCAAAATGTGTAAGTTGAACATAATAGGCCAACATACACACAGTATCAAAGACAGCGCCCACAGCCCCCACCTCTCTCTTGGAAACTTTGAACCCCCTGGAATGGCTTATGAGACCGAGAAATAGGGATGCTTATATTCTGGACACTGGGGGCCTTGAATGTTGCCTGTTTTGGTACTGGACAAACACACTGCTTTACTTTCTCCTATAGAGCATCCTGGGTTTTACAGACGCCAAGCCCTGCACATGCTCTTGAGAAATGGTCATGTGTCAGCAAAAATCGAGGTTGGAGGAAGGGGAAGTGATTGTGTGCTAGCCATGATCAGGGTAGGATAATGGCAGCCAGCCCACCTTGTATAGCCAGCACTATACCAAGGGTGGAAGGAAAGCATGCCCTGCGCTGTCCTACCCAAATTGCAGCTAGCACACAGTAGGGATGTGCAAATAGGTTCAACGTCAAACATGTTTGCCGTCGAACCAGTTTGGTTTGATGGTTCGGGGTCGAACTGAACCACCCCCTGTTTGGTTCAACCCCAGACCGAACCCCCTTGGCCCGTTCGGGGGTTCACAATTTTTAAAAAATTAATTTTAAAAACCCCAAACCCTCCCCCCAGTGTTCTCCAAGGTGGCGGGGTGTGTGTATGCCAGCGGAGGTTCCCTCTCCCTCCCCCGGCCTCCCTTCTTTCCAAAACTGGCCCGTTCAGCCATTCTTTGGCCCATTGGGGCCTTTCCCCCCAGTGCAGCAGCCACTTTGGGACCGCTGCACCTGCATAATGGGCCTCTGCGTGGTCCGAGTCAGGCTGAACCAGAGGGAGTTGCGGGGGTGCCGGACCAAACTGGCCCGGTCTGGTTTGGGTCTGGTTTGGACTCGAATTGAACCGGACCAGCCGGTTCTGTGCACACCCTGAGCACACAGTCATTTGCTCCTCCTCCTACTTTGATTTTTGCCAGCACATGACCTTTCCTTGGAAGTGAGATCAGGGCTTGGAGTCTGGCTGACTGCTTCTCTTACTCAGCTGTTGGCTATCAGAACAAGCCTATTATGTTGTATATGTGTACAGGTGTCTGTACACACATCCGTGTTTTATGTGAATGTCTGGACATATTTTCATTTTAAAAGTGAACCTGTGTATTGGCCCCCTCAACTGCAAGGTCCAGATAGGAAATGTGCTACTGTATGTGCATTAAACATAATGTGTGTGTGTGTGCGCAGATCTGTACGTGTGTATGCTGTATACTGATTGTATGTGCATTGAACATATGTAAAGTGTTAATAGGTTTTTAGTGTTTTGGAAAAATGGATGTTAGACAGGACAAGGGATAATCAGCATTGACACCCTAAGCAGCCTTTCAAGATTTGTGGATCCCGGCTTCCTTGGTTTACTCAGAAGCTTAGGGAGATAAAGCGACTTAAGAGATGCCTGGAGCGCTGTTGGAGGAAAACTAATGCCGAAGCCAACCGAGCATGGTTACTCTCTTATCTTTGGGAGTATTCAAATGGCAATAAAAACGGTGAAGTCTGCTCACTTCTCCACTCTTATTGCATCAGCTGACTCTTGTCTAGCGGCCTTATTCCGGATTACTCGTTCCCTGCTTGGGGATGTGGATCCAATGGAGGTTTGTGGCCGCTGTGACATGTTTGCTAGATTCTTCGCTGATTATGTCTCTCACCTTCGGTGGGAGTTGGACTCCATTTGCACAGGATCTGATTAGATGTTGGAGACTTTGTCTTGCGATGTCATCTGGGATACTTTTGAGCCTGCTGAGGCCGAGGACGTGGACAGGATTCTCTCTGTTATGAGTGCTGTGACCTGTAGCTTGGACTCTTGCCCCTCCTGGCTTATTAGAGAAGCTGGCTGGAATGTAAGATCCTGGCTTCAGGAGTTGGTGAATTCTTCTCTTCGTGAGGGGTCTGTGCTGGCAGCCTTAAAAGAGGTTGTGGTACACCCTCTTTTGAAGAAGATTTCTCTCGATCCTGAGGTCCTTGATAATTATAGACCAACCTCCAAGCTTCCTTTCCTTGCAAAGGTTTTGGAGAAGGTTGTATGTGTCCAGCTTGAGAGCTCTGGATGAAGCTGATTTTCTAGATCCTTGTCAGTCGAGTTTCAGGCCACAGCATAGCACGGAAATGGCATTGGTCGCTCTGATTGATGATTTGTTTCGTGACCTTGATTAGGGTAGCGCCCCTCTCTTGGTCCTTTTAGATCTCTCAGCGACTTTCAATACCATTGACCATGGTATCCTTCTGGAGCGTCTGCGCAGGTTAGGTATTGGGGGCACTGTTTTGCAGTGGTTCAGTTCCTTAGTGGGTGCTTTCAGTCGGTGTGCATTGGTGACGAGTGCTCTGCCCTGTGGCCACTCCTTTGTGGGGTGCCTCAGGGCTCGGTTCTTGCACCCATTCTTTTTAACATCTACATGAAACTGCTGGGGCGGGTCATCTGTTGGTTTGGGGTGAGATTCCATCAATATGCCGATGATACTTAGTTGTATATTGCCACCCCAGGCCACTCCAGAGATGCCGTTTCTGTGCTTGTCCAGTGTCTGGAGGCTGTCAGAGTCTGGATGGGTCAAAACAAGCTCAGACTTAATCCCTCCAAGACTGAGTTGCCTTTGCTTACTCCTCGATCTGGTCAATTGCTGAGTCTGAGTCTCTCCCTGGATGGGGTTGTGCTGCCTCTGAAGGAGGTGGTCCACGACTTGGGGGGTCCTCTTGGATGTGCAGCTTCTGTTTGAGCAGCAGGTGGAGGCCGTGGCCAGAGGTACCTTTACCCAGCTTCGGCTGGTCTGCCAGTTGCGGCCCTATCTCGACCGGCAGGCCCTGGCAACAGTAACTCATGCCCTCGTCATCTCTCATCTGGAGTACTGTAATGCGCTCTACTTGGGGTTGCCTTTGAAGATGACCCAGAAGCTTCAGTTGGTCCAGAATGCGGTGGCTCACCTGCTTATGGGCGCTAGGAGATAATGGTAGTGTGACACCTCTCTTGTAGTCGTTGCACTGGTTACCTATTTGTTTCTGGGTCCAATTCAAGGTGCTGGTTCTCACCTTTAAAACCCTTCAGGGCTCAGCACCTGCTTACCTGCAGGACCACCTCTCCCAGCCAGTCCTGTCCTGTCCTGTCCTGTGAGATCTTCTCAGGTTGCCCTTCTTTCTGTCCCTGGTCTCAGAGAGGTACATAGTACTAGGGCCCATGGAAGGGCTTTCTCTGTTGCTGCCCCTTCACTTTGGAATTCTCTCCCCCAAACCCCAGATTTGGTCTGCCTCCTCCCTTTCAGCCTTTAAAACCTTATTGAAGACATTTCTTTTCTGCCAAGTGTTTGCCCTTTAATTATTATTATTTTTTAAATCTCGGATGCTGTTCTTGCTTGTACACTGCCCTGAGTCTGTGGAGTGGGTGGTATATTAAATCTCTAAATAAACAAACAAACAAACAAATAAAATATTTTTAAAACCCTGAAAAGTTAATTTCTCAAGATTCCTATAAAGCTTTCAGATCCTCTACTATTACAGACCACCCACATTTCAAGTTCCCCTGGGTTTACTTAACACAGACACCTGGAGAGGTTTCTTTAGAGGTTTTTTCCCAAAATCATAACAAAAGCACTGAGGTGGAAAATATCAGGACAGTATGAAAGTTAATTTAGTATTAATAATATGAAATCAGCTACATTTCAACAGTTTTGATAATGGGGAGGGTGGGGGAAACTAGCCTGATCTGGAAATATCTCTGTTGTACACCTACATGAACTTTACTTGGCCTCATTTAAGAGCTAGTAGAATGTGGCAATGTAGAGTATTGGACTTGAACCTGGAAGTCCCCCCTTGGCCATGGCGCTCACAGGGTGGCCTTGGATAAGTCATCATTTCTCAGCTGAAGCTACTCCAGCACTGCTGTGAAGATAAACTAAACCTATTTTTCCTAATCAAACTCCAAATTGGAGCAGAACCATTTCCAAAATGAATCCAAAAGCTGGTACTTGCTCAGATTCTTCCAAACACAAGAGGCCACAGAGATTATAAGGTTAGACATAATGCTGCCTGGTCATGTCTTCACTGGGCCCTTTCTCATGATCCTGTGAGAGGGCTACCAGGCAGACAGCGCGGAAGGCTGTTTAAACTTATCTTCCCTGCAGACTGAGTCCTTGCTGGGCACACTGATTGTGCACTCAGACAGTCACTGGCTGTAGGGACATAGCGAACTTCCTGGCAGCTGGGGGACAAAGTCAAGCCAGAGGGCCTCTCTTTGCGTGCCCTGAACTTGGCATGTCTCCGTCTCCTCCTCCACCTCCTGCAGATGTAAGATGACTCCTTCTCCCCTGTGGCCCCCTGGAATCCATCTTGAGAGCCAATGGGCTCTGCTCAGTAAAAAACTGGAGGCAGCATCCCACCCAAGGGTGGGATATCTGCACACTCGTCTCCGAGACAGCACATGGGCAGGCTGACACTAAGCGGGGAGCAAAGCCTTTGCAGTTGCTGCTGCTCCTCTCCACGTGTGCCTTTTCCAGCAAGGCCAAAGAGTGCGGGCGGGCGGGCAAGGCATGACTGCAGGCAGAGTGAGCAAGAGCCATGCGCCACCTCCTCAGTCCCGGCAGGAAAGCATCTTTGCCTCCGAGGCGGCTGAGAGAGAGGCAGCATCGCACTGGCTGTGGGGCCCAGGGGGCCATCCTTGTCACCCCCTCAGAGCTGCATACAAGAGGAGCTGAAGCATGTGGAGGAGGATTGGGGGGTGCCACAAGCACCGGGTATACGTTGAGGGCTCCCTTGTGGGAGGGAGAGAGAACGGGGGGGGGGGGGGCGGTGAAAGTACTTGAGAAATTTTTGAGGCAAAGTTGAAGCTGCAACAAGGAATCAGTTGCTCCTGGGTGGTGAACTCTTCTGGGCTGCCTCGCTAGTCTCTGTCTGTTGCTCGCATTGCACCTCACACTCTCTCTTTGGGCAGGGGCAGGACTCGGAGAGACAAAACACATCACGTTAGTCATATGCCCTGCACCATGGAATATGCAGGCCTAGGCACAGAAACAGCTGCTGGGCAGAACATGCACCTGCATATTCCATGGCAGCTTAGTTCACCCAGCCAGCGAGCAGGGTGTTGGGGAGAAGTGGAGAGAGGGCAACTTGGCCAGTGAGATATTGGAGAGGGCAAGGAAGGGGTACTGGCCAAGGGGGCCCCTCAGACCTTGTGGGCCTGGGGCCAGTTGTCCTCTCTTGTCCAAGGGACACTACGCCCTTGGGTGGGTACCCATCAGTATTACAGCACCAGCCAGTATTACACTGCCATCAGGAGCCACGGGCCTCCTAGCAGTTCTTATGGGCAGCCAAGCCCTGGCTTGGTTTCCTTAGCCTGGTCTTGGCTGCTTGTTAGAACAGCCTCACTGTGTCTCACCTGTCCAAAGATCTTAGGGAGTAAGGAGCTAGTTAGAGCCTTTATAATTTCATTTCATTTGTGCTCAGAATGGTGCATTATTTTCAAATTGTTAGTAATTATTATGGTTGCTCACTACTCAAAGTGCTTACAAATTTTATGGCATTTATGTACATAGCTATTCCATAAATTAGATTAGGCTCCAAATCCTGCTTCCTAGGGATGGATCAGGAAGGAGCCCTAATCTCTTCACCACTGAGTACTGTATAAAGTGCACAGCCACCCTCTGTGGCCAGAACAAGGAAGCACATCCCGGTTACTCTCTCTGTACTTCCTGGAACTGCTGCATCATAGTATTGCTAGAAAGATATGAATGTGCATTCAGTAATTTTCAGAGATCAACTTTTAAACTTTTTTTAATTAAAAAAATTTTAAACTAGTTTTAATTTTGTTCTAATGAGTTGTTGTTTATCAGTTTTTATATTTGTAAACTGCCTAGAGCCATCTGAGGGAGCCGGTATAAAAATCTAATACATACATACATACAAAAATTCTGTCTTGTCTTTTAAAATGCCATATTTTTCTTTACTATCATTTCATGTATTTTTCCTTATTTTTCCCTGCCATAAACCATTAATGGACTATACGGGTGATCTGAGAAGACCTGAAACATTTCCAGAAATAGTGAATTCTATTAGAATAAACATCTTCATAAATATTTGACTTGGAACTTTCCTTCTGATTGCCAAAACTAACAACAACAACAAAACTAGAGAATACAATATGTTTTCTAATTATGAGACTATTTTGACCAAAAGACACATTCCTCAATTTTTGGTCCTTATGGTTACTTAAAGGTTTATCAGCATGAGGAAGCAGGAAACAGAGCAGTCAGGTGTGTACATGTGCCACTTGAATTAGTAATATTTCCTGGAATGAAAACCAACATTATTTGCTCATCACCAGCCTTCCTTCCTTCCATCTTTTGGTTTGTTTGTTCTTTGCAGCACTTCAAATGAATGGCATACTGATGCTATAACCCATACTATTCAAGCTGATCCTACAGTACAGTGTACAATTTAGAGTGAACCAAAGCAAACACATTGAACTCAATCTACATTTATCTCGGTAGAAGCTGTGGTTTCAGATGAATATTCTCTGCCCTTTTATGAGGTACAGAAAGTTCAGTACAGCCAAGAAGGGTTCCTGGCAGGATATTGAAGGAGCTGTGAGAGGTTATATTTCTCAAAGACAAATCCTGTGTACCAATTGTATAAACTTGCCACAGTCAGAACAACTCTTCTGAGAGACAAATGGTTACTGTCATGATCAAAGGCTTCTTATGTTAGTAAATGTTCACTGGGTAGCAGCTGAAGATGTGAAATGTTGTCACAGTAACAATTGCTCTGCTTCAGTCCAGGAGCCCTAATGAGTGGCCTCATTTAACTCTAAGCCTGCTGACACACACAGCTCTCTTCCATCCATGTGGTCCCTCTTCTCTTAGGATATGGTCCAAAGGTGGGGCTGTAGATGTACCAGAACCAGAGGTAGCCCCCAGTGGGTGAGGAAGCTGCTTCTTAGGTGGATGGATGCCAACTGGCAAGCAGTGGAGTTGGGGCCATAAGAAATAAATAGTGAGAGCTGCACAAATTATATTCTCTTCATCACAGATGTTGAAAGCTTGGGACAGAGTCCTTAGCTGAACTGTCTGCCTGACACAGGTAGAAACAGACTGGGATAAACTTTGCATACACGTCATTTCTATTGTATTTGTTCCTTGGATTTAATGCTGCTTTATGTACTCATTTTAAGATAATATCTGACCTAAATGTTTCAAATGTAGACTGTGGTTAACATGATGGCAAGCTTTGATCTTGAACTCACACAGCTTTTCCTGCATATGCCAAACTTTTAGCCTAACAGAGTCCTGTCTTTTTCTCACAGCTGGAAAGGAATTGTAGCATTTTAATTATTACCAATAGTCCTACTATGAAGAAAAGCATAATTTTCAAATATATATATATTGCATTTTTTCTCCCCCTCTTTTCTAGGACTTTGACTTTACTTAATTAAAAAGAGAAAGCGAGAGAAAGAGCTGCAAACATCTTTCACATGTTGTGATCTGTCTGAAGGAATGTTTTCCTCCAGGGGCAGCTCGTGCAGGCAATGCGGGGTGACGGGGGCTGGAGGCATCCTTAACTCTAACTTACTTGTTGCTTACATCTCCTCCTGCCACACCTGAAAGCTGTTGTAGCAGTGGCACACTGCCCAGCACCTGCTGAGACAAAGGATCGGCTCTGCCACTCAGCTGGTGGAGGCCATTTGCATGGCCAGCAAATGGCCTCCACACATGTGCAGAGGCCAGCTGAGTGGCGGAGCTGATCCTCTGCTGCCGCGGGTGCCGGGCAGGGCGCTGCTGCTCACAACAGCTTTCAGGTGAGGCAGGAGGAGAGGTAAGCACCAAGTAATTTAGAGTTAAGGGTGCCTCCCACCACGCCCCCCCCCCGCCACCAGCCGCCACCAGCCACCTCCGCTGCTTTCTGCATAACTCTGGCTTCAAGGGAATAGTGTTATATCCTGTCAGAAATGTTCTCTGTGAATTGGCGAAGCAAGAATAAGTCATTAAACATCTCTTTTTCAAGAATGATATATCTTTAGGATAAGTTAAGGTGTACTTGTCAACTTGTTATTACTGCCCTGGTCTCATGTTCACTTATACAGTGGCTCTCTGCAGGGTACTGGAGTTCCAAAATAGGGTTCTTCCCTTCTAAACCCTGTAGAGCTTCTTTTATCTTCCCATGGCTAACATAAGTGGAAATAATTAAATTAAAAAGTGAATATTTACATTTATTTTTTGTAAAGGTAGGTTGCATTGCTATCATACTTCCTCAGGCACATGTTCGCTAACACAGTCTATGACTATTATTTTACTTAAGTTGGGGGAATTCTACAGAAGAGTGTGAGTTCTGGGGATGGTGTATTTAAATGGGTTTCTGTTGGATACGTGGTACATTTTAAAAGGACCAGTATAGCAGTTTAAATTCCTCTGACTCTGTGTTTACATTCAACCTGAATCTGCTCTGAGTTATTTGAAATAAAGGTTAAATATAGCCTATCTAAACAAAGAAAATAAGTTATAGGTGCCAGTTAGTTGTCATTTCAATCCTAGGACTAAAGCTTAATATGTCCTTTGTTAATATATACCATTTGAATAGAAAAGGCATGAGTAGCAGTCCTACACAAAGTGAGGTTGCTTAAGTTCCATTGAAGTCACTGGGAATTAAGCCCTCTAACAACAGGATTACAGCCTTGCTTCTTTTGAAGAAATAAATACAGCATTCAGGTAATTAAAGCACATCTCCTGTGTTTTCTCCATCTTTATCTGCAGTAGACCACCCAGGGTGCATCACCATTATGCACATCTCCAAATAAGGCCCTCTTTTGCACAGACATCATTAAATTTGCTGTCTAATACTTGACTCATCAGACATCTTGCCACAGGCCTTGTTTCAGAACTCCCCGCCCCACACACACACACACACAATGGAAACAAATGGTTAAAGCATTGGGAAATGCCAAAAGAATCTGAAAAATTAAGTAGAAGCTGATTGAAAATTGAATAGACACAATTATTTTTCCTTGACCTCTTCTCATTGGACCATGATGATCTTTCATAAGACTTTAATCCTGTTCTTTACTCAGAGAAATGTATCTCTATTAATAGATCTTCTTCAGATCATAGTGAAGTTGTTATAAAGTTGATGGGGGAAGGGGTCATACCTGCATGTTGAGTTACCAAGACACATTTGGGGATGGGGTGACATTTCCTCCTGAAGTTAAAAATGTGTTTGTAATGAATAAGTTATATTTCTAACCTATATGATAGTGAGAATAACCTTCTGAACTCAACTGTTGACTTAACATCATTTCACTTTCTGCCAAGCCATCAAAATTATAGACAAACTACAAGGCAGTTGCTGATTATGTTCAAAAAACCAACGCTTCCATCCCAACTGGTGCAAAGCGGTGAATTCCTTCACTTGAACTACAATGACAGAGTTTTTCCTGAATTCCCGATGAGACCGCTCCTTCCTTGGACAATGTTTAATGGTCATCATGACCTTGGAGATAAGATTGCCCCCCCCCCACAAAAGCTTTTGCCTTACAATAAACATTTTAGACACTCCAAGACTTCACAGATTAACCCCTTGCTACCAGAAAGGTTAGAGTTAAAATCCATTCGGGATTAATTTGTTGATTTAGCCAGATGTCTCACTGAAGTGCAAAAGCAAGCAAGGCCCCTCCTAAACCTCCTGGATTGCCAGCGGCCAGAGTCTACAGAAAGTGATAGTGATATGGAGGTGCACTCTTCTATCTCCAGCCCATAACCATGCAACTGCCCAATCACATAACCTCATCTGTCTCTCCACCCCAGCTCAACATCATCCAGTTGTCCAGTCACAGTACTCTCCTCAACACAGACACACACATGTCCCCCATTTAGCCAAAAGTGGTGTGACTAGATATAGGAGGAAGCTGTCAGTCCATGCTGAAGATTTTAACAATGGTGGCGAAAGTAAAAGTGACAGTGGCAGTGTCAGGGATAGAGGCAACGTCAGAGAACTTCCTGAGCCTTCCCTCATGAGAAGAGTTCTTTCTCCTGATCCTGTCCCAGAGAAGTTAATCTAGGAAGGCTTTGACATCAGAACAACCCCAGAGAGTAAGGAGCTCATGCTTCCCCCATCTTGCAGGAGCTCCTTCTACCTCCTGCATCTCCTGTATGCCCAAGCCCCCCTGCACTCGAGAAGGGTTCCTCAGCACCATTACCCCCCCCCCACACACACAAGATGTGGTCTTTGCTACTCCACGGGAGGGCTTGCATGTACCACCTGCACAACCCAGTGAGCCACAGCTAACCCTGACTGCCCTAGAGGAACTACCACCTCCCCAGCTCCTTTTGCCCCTCACCATGAGTCATGTCTCGAAGGTGGATGGGGCCTCTGCATGGCGCCCATCCCCTCAGAAGCTACAGCCATTGCACATTGCCTGAAAAAGTATCATCCTGCGATAGGATCTGAGTTGTCATTTGCCAGTGACCCGCATTATGATGACATCAACACACTGATCTCACCAGACAGTTTGCCTGTACCATGGGATTCGCTGGCCATCCCGTTGATCAGAAGGATTCTTTGAATCATAGAGAACAGACCACATGCACAAAGGGAGCATCCCTAGAGGCGGATGCTCAGGACTTTGTCAGTATACTCCTGCAACCCCCTTGCAGGAACTCCTGAACCATGAGTCTCTGCCAGCGCTGCGGAAGTCCCCCATTCAATCTCCAGTCCACAGCTCATCTCAGTGACACTTAGTAGACCAGCATAAGGTGACTCTTCTATTGTGGAATGTTGCTGGGTGGGCAGCATCTGCTGCAGATCCCTCCTTCACTGACTACCTCTCACATCATGACAACATTTTGATCCAGGAATCATGGATGCTTGTGGAATTATTGCTCAACAGATTTCACTCTTATACAGTAGGAGCAGAACCTGGGGCTGGTCGCGGCAGATGGAAAGGCAGCATGGGTGTGGTTGTTTCTACCACCTTTTGTGCATCTTCAAAGCTCCTCCCCCTGCACAACCAATATGCCATGGCAGTTTTGATCCAATTCAGCCACCATGCATTGCTGATAATCAGTATCTAGCTCCCTATGTAATGGAGGAAACTCCAGGTCAGAACTATTGGGCTGAACTGGAAAACTACATAGCTGACCTCCTCCTTTCTATTCCTAATGTGTATGTGGTGATGGGAGGTGATTTCAGTGCAAGGCTGGGTCCCGATGACCACACCCTATATACTCAACAGCAGTCCTACCCACCCAACTCTGAGGTAGATGGGCTCTCTCTTACCCACCTTTTAAAGGACCAGCGGTCTAAATTTGCAGGTTTCTGCTTGGGTCAAACAACTTCCAGGCTTAGCCTCTTCATCCTAAATGACCATAGTTCACCTATTTGTCCGGCTCCTGAATGAGTGCCATTGACTGTTTTATTGTTTCAGGGAATCTGATTCCCCAGTGGAGAAATTTGGAATTATCCCAAAGTTCAGTAGTGACCATCTTCCAAACACGCTCCAGCTAAGGCCCTTCATTCTCCAGTCCCATATTAAGGACCACTATCAAACCCCCATATCTACTACCAGAAGGGCACATTGCCACGCTAAATGGACCCTCCAGCTTGACCAAGTGATAAGCGAACTACTTGCATCAGAACACTTTAGCATATCCAATTATCCCTGACAACAGGTGATCCCGCCGGTGTGCCCTTGGAGTCCTACAACACCTTAGTCCAGGAACTTCAACAGCACCTAGGTTGTAAGAACTGTGCCCCTTCAGTGCAGCGCCAGCATGGCTCCAAGTAATGGTTTGACAAGGACTGCTTCAATGTCAAAAAAAGCCCTTTCTGCCACCTACCAAGACTATAAATCCAGCTCTGGTCTGTTCACTGGCACTGCACAGAACCTCCTTCAACATAAAAGACAGTACAAACTTTTGCTGGCATGTAAGAAAAGAGACACTATGAAAGATAACTGGATGCACCTCATCCAGGCCATCAGATCCAAGGACTCAGCTATGTTCTGGTGACTCATGATGTATTCTACTAGCAATGGTCTGAGCCATCTGGATTGCCACATTTCCCCAGGGATTTGGGAGAACTACTTTCACAAGCTATACAAGGACCCCGCTACAGAGTTTGACAGCTCTGTATTTGCCATTGAGAACATGCCTATGTGGGCACCAGTGTCAACATCTGATATTAAGAGCCTTGATGCCCAATTGAGACTGGAGAGGACCTTATACTGCCAGAGGCAATTAAAAATTATCTGGCCCTATTCTGGCTTCGCTCCTCACCCATATCAATTTGTATGGCTGAATCCTCAAGGACTGGGGGGTAGCAATCATTGTCCTCAAATTCAAAAAGGGCAGAAAGGATGACCTGACCAACTGCAGACCCATCAGTTTGCTTACAGTCAGTAAACTATATGTGAGACCTTGAGCTGAGTCTCATGATCCGTGAGACCCGGTTAGTGAGCTGAGTGGGAAGAGCGGGCTAATCCTGCTCTCCCCACTCATGATTGGGCAGGGAGCCCTGGGCGGCCAGATTGGCTGCCCACATGATCGCTGGCTCCTTGACGGAGCCGGCGGGGGCTTGGGGGAGTGGGGGCCAATCAGCCCCTAGAAGCCCCAGTGTGCCATGCGCGAGCACACTGGGAGCACGCTGGGAGGCTTTTCGCCTCCCCTCCGGGGGTCTATTCGCAAGTAGCTGCGGCGCGGAGCCGCACCGTGGCTACTCACGATCAGAGAGCCCGGTTTTGCAGAGCACTCGCTCCGCAAACCCGGGCTAAGGGCAGGGGTACTTAGGCAGGTTACCCGCCTAGGAACCACCGGGCACATAAGAACATAAGAACAGCCCTGCTGGATCAGGCCCAAGGCCCATCTAGTCCAGCATTCTGTTTCGCACAGTGGCCCACCAGATGCCGCTGGAAGCCACAGACAGGAGTTGAGGGCATGCCCTCTCACCTGCCATTACTCCCCTGCAACTGGTACTCAGAGGCATCCTGCCTTTGAGGCTGGAGGTGGCCCACAGTCCTCTGACTGGTAGCCATTTGTAGACCTCTTCTCCATGTAGTCATCCAAACCCCTCTTAAAGCCATCCAGATTGTTGGCCGTCACCACATCCTGCCTCCGCTAGCTCGATTTTGCCCCATCGTGTGAATAGCCTCATTTACATTGGAAACTTAAGGACTGGTTAGAACAAGAAAATCTCCTTGCAGAGGAACAAGCTGGATTCAGGGAAGGCTGCTTTTCCATTGACCAGTGCTTAGTTCTTCAGCATCTTGTTGGGAAATACTCCTCCTGCAATACAACCTCCCTTTATGCTGCCTTTATTGATCTCAAATCAGCATTCGACACTATCTCTCGTGTCAAACTGTGGGAGAAGTTGGAAGCCTCCTCCATTAACCGGCGTCTGCTATATTTAATTTGCACCCTGCATGCAGACTTGTCACTTAAGATAAGGTGCAACCCCTAAGGCTACTTTCAAGATCAGTCTCAACCCAGAAGGGCGTCAAGCAAGGATGCATACTGGCCTCATTACTATTCAATTTCGACATTAATTCAATGGTGGGCCAGCTCAACAACCTGGATTTTTGTCCCCCTAAACTTACTGGGAGACACATTGCACTCTTCTATATGCAGATGATGCAGTAATCCTTTCCAAGACCCCCACTGGCCTTAGAAGAGTGTTGAGGGCCCTAACACAGTATTTTAAGGAAGATCTCCTGGAAATTAACTACCATAAAACTAAAATCATGGTCTTTGCCAAACAGCCCAAAATTCATTCTTGGCGGCTAGATTGACATACAGTTGAGCAGGTCCCATGCTTTAAATATTAGTAGGTAGTTTTTTTTACTCTGGTAGTTCTAGGAATATGTGGTTCAAAATGCCCAGAGGAGCTCCGCCGCCATCATCAAATTCCTGCATACAAGAGGAGGACATTATGTACCTGCGGCCCTCAACCTGTTCATTGCCAAACCACTAGCCCAGACAAAAATAGCATCCTTGGGCTTTCCCACTTGATTTTACTTAATATGGGTTATGATCAAGGCAAAGCTTCGATCTAACAGCATATAATGGATATAGAGTGCCAAACCAATTTAAGCAGAGTCCCGAATTTTTTCGTCAATGGAAGTCTTACATATTTACCCTCCCTGCTGCCAAATCTTACTCAATTGGAAGTCCAAAAACATAGGAAGGCATTCACCTTGGCATGTTTTATTTTTATTTATTTATTTAACGTGTTTGTATACTGCGCTAAACCAAGGTCTCAGGGCGGTTCACAACAAAACATTAAAATCAATTAAATGCTAAAAACAGTTTAAAACAAATCAATAAACAATCTAAGATTTAAGAAGTTAAAAGGTTTAAAAGCCTGGGTAAAAAGATGAGTTTCAGACACTTTTAAAAAGCCGCTAGAGACGGGGAGACTCATATTCCCACAGGAAGCGCGTTCCAAAGTCATACCCTTTCTTCAGCTGTCCTAGAAGGCCATTTCAGATAGATCCTACTCGCAGAGTGACAATGCTCCTGTGGCTCCGGGCAGATTGAAACAACTGAGCGTATCCTTCACTGTTTGTATTACAGAAACATTTGCTCTTCCTTTATTCACCCATTGCTATGCAAGTACTCAGGATGTTCAAGCCATATCTATGTCTCTATGCTGCTTTCTGACTCTAAGACTGCTATTACTTACAGTGTTGCTAGGTTATGTGTGCCAGCATCCAAAATCCATTGGACACTGGGAAGCAATGGGTCCAAGCAACCCTAGTCTGACCTCCTGCTGGCTCTTGCATGCTTTAATGCGTTCATCCAACACAGCGCACCATCTGAAAGGTGTACGCCTCCCACTTTTTTGCACTATAGCTTTGCACTCTTTATATATAGTTATATAGTCTCTCTGTACTGTATATATCATTTAGGCATTTATGCAATTATGCCTTTTTGTGCATTTTATCCCTTTTAATCCTTTTTATGCCTTTTATACCTTTATATCTTGTATGTCTTCTAACGTTATTTTAGGCCCTTGTATGTGTTTAAATGCTTTTTAATTTTTCCTTAGTCCTTTTAACGTATTATACTTTGTACTGTGTAATCACCCCCTGCATTTTATGCTGGTCTATGATCGTAATACGGTAAAGATGATTGACTGACTGATTGAATATTTTGCCTAATTAAACTAATCTAAAATCAATATATAAAATATGATCTAATTTCAATTTCAAAAACTGACAAATTGATCACAGGGACATGAAGTAAAATCCAAAGTCTTCATATTTTTTTGGAAAATGATCCACTAGCCAACAATGCCAAAAACTGGACCTCTGCCCAGATTGTTCACCCTTTCTGCCTTAAGTGTGAAATTTAAATAGCAAATTTGGCTACTTCAAACTTGATCCTGTGTCTACTAAGGTGAATGATGCCTTTTGCCCTTTTCAGCCCAATTCCAATGCTCATCTTTGAAAAGCAGTAGGATAATTATACAGATGAATCTGTATCCCGCTCCAAACTATCAAAAACTCCACAGCTTTGGCAGTACTAATAATCTGTATGGGAAGCAGCAGAAAATGGATACAACCCCCTTACTCTCTCCAAAGAGATAATAACTGCACTTGAAGCTGAGCATACTAACTCTCTTTGCAATATTATGCACAGTGTTCCAATCCAGTGCCAGATACTTGTGTACATAGGCCCAGTTGCTGGATATCAGGATTGCACCATTTCTCTCACTGGACAGACTTTCTGTGTGTTATTAGTTCCTACATTTATCTCATCTGTATTACGATAAATAAGAAATATCCAAAGTAAATTAAGTCTGTCTTATCTGAGAGATCAGAAAGAATAATTCTTGGATCATGTATCTCTACTTGTGCAAGAGGTGATTTTTAAGTTATTAAGCACAACACATTTTGAACAAACACTTCAGATTATACTGGATTACAAAAGGAATCTGAGTGCAAGTCAGAGGATCCCACTGTCAAATTTATCGTGAATTTATAGAGGGGAAAATAAGAGCCTGTTGTCATTATTATTAGTGGCATTTTCATCTTCAGAGTTTTATTCTATTTTTCTTCTTCTTCTAGAAAATAATTTTATTATTATTACTAGGAACATAGGAAGCTGCCATATACTGAGTCAGACCATTGGTCATCTAGCTCAGTATTGTCTTCACAGACTGGCAGTGGCTTCTCCAAGGTTGCAGGCAGGAATCTCTCTCAGCCCTATCTTGGAGAAGCCAGGGAGGGAACTTGGAACCTTCTGCTCTTCCCAGAGCAGCTCCATCCCCTGAGGGGAATATTTTACAGAGCTCACACTTCTAGTCTCCCATTCATATGCAACCAGGGCAGACCCTGCTTAGCTAAGGGTACAATGCTTGTTACCACATGACCAGTTGCCTTGCTGAGCAAAAGATTTTAGAAGCAGATCTATTTTCCTTCTGATGCAACTTCTTATGTGAATTTAAAATTCTGCCTATGTGGTGTTTGTGTAGGGTTCTACAAAAGTAATTATATTTAATTGATTTGTATTTTGTCAGGCAGATTTATTTATCTCAGATACATACAATTTCATCTTATTCAAGATTAACAGGGTAAAGGGTCTTAGCTTTTTCTCATTGCAATTTAAATTAGAAGTTTATGCATGCTTTGTAATGGAAAAAAGCCTGATAATAGGCCAAATTAATCCTTTCCAGCTGGAAAGCTCTGGGAAAAATTCAGTGTTGTTCCAACACATCCATCAGATACATGCTTATTTTGAAGCACAGGGCACTAAAATTCATAGGTTTGCTACGACAATTCAAACAGCTATAGCATTTTAACTTTGTCAACCCTTTAAAGTGACCTATCATTGCTACTTTTGTAAAATCAAATTTTGTCTATGTATAATCTTACAAGCAGTACTCTAGCCAGACATAAAACCTTTAAGATGATTATTTTGTGCTTTTTAAGATCTTTAATGTCTGACATACCTTTTGTGAAAATTGTAATTAGTGATGCAGTGCGATTGCAGTAAATGTCTAGGATTATCAAAAGCAAGGACCGATTCTTTTTACTGATATGCTGATTTGCAACTGAGAGTTTAAAATAATTTGGTGAGGGATCAACAATTATACACATCTGATATCTGAAAGCCCTGTATCTGTTGTAGAGGATCTTTTTGTATAACTTAACTAGATCAAGTGCCACCAGTGTCCTTACAGAGACTACTATCTTTATAGTAGGTCTGAGGGGGGGAAAGAATGTTGACCTGAGGTCACTGGATAAACAGAATGATGGTTCAAGGAAAAGAGAGTGACCAAGCTGAAGAAAATGCTTCATCTTGCTAAGCCCCAGTATCCAACTTATGGCATTGGCTGTCATTCAGACTAATGCTGCACGAGTGCAACAAACAAAGATGTACCCATGGAAAAGGTCATCTGGATAGCGGATGCTCAAAGTTGCTCAGTGTCTTACGTTCTCAGTCCGCTGGTGCAAGTGTTAACAAAGTTAGGGGATAGCTTTGCATCAACCCCTGCTTTTATGAAGTGATTTCAGAGCATGTTGCAGGCTGCACAAGCACACCTTGTTGCATCAGAGCAACATTATGTATGTATGTATGTATGTATGTATGTATTTAACATATTTTAATACCACCCAAAACTTATGTCTCTGGGCGGTTTACAACAAAAACAGAAAAGTTAAAACATTAGTTAAAACAAATAATGACAACAGAGAAATTAAAACATTGGTTAAAAAAATAACAGCAAAAAGTTAAAACATTAAAACAATATTTTAAAACAATGTTAAAACTATTAAAACACTATTTAACTAAAAGCCTGGGTGAACAGATGTGTCTTTAAAGTTTTTTTTAAATTTTCAGAGATAGGGCAATTTCAGCAGGGAGCTGAAATTGGCCCATTTCAGAAGGAAGCACATGAAATGCGCTCCCTGCTGAAGTGCATAGGGAACACATTCCAAAGCTTAGGGTTGCAGTGGAGAAGGCCCATCCCTGAGTAGCCACCAGATGAACTGGTGGCAACTGCAGATGGACCTCTCCTGATGATCTCAGTGAGCAGTGGGGTTCATGACAAAGAAGACGTTCTCTTAAATACCCAAGGCCCAAGCTGTTTAGGGCTTTATAGGTTATAACCAGTACCTTGTATTTTGCCCAGAAACTTACCAGCAGCCAGTGTATCTCTTTCAATAAAGGAGTAATATGGTCTCTCCGAGATGACCCAGAGACCAACCTGGCTGCCGCATTCTAGTCTGGAACACAAGCTCTCGACTAACTAGTTGCATCATCCTTTTGTTAGTGATAAATTAGTGATAGTAAATTAATTATTAATTTATTAATTTTATTAATAATGTATATACCAAATATCATGGATAGCCATAAGGAGTAAGTATAGATATAAAGGAAACAGTTACAACCCAAAATATTTAAATAATGATCAAATAAGGAGACTTTTACAAAATGAATTATTTCTCTTTATTCAAGTTTTGTAAGTCACTAAATTGATCTAATGGAATCTCTTGTTAGTCTTGAAAGGCTGCTCTCAAAATACTGTGTTCTCAAATCATGCAGACAGGAGATGCCTGCCTGACAGGAAGCATATAATTCATTCATTGAAAATAGGAAAAAAGAAATTAGACTCTCAGTTCACAGACCACAACATCTAAGGAAAGAGGAAGAATCAAACTGTAGTTGTTTTTTTGTGGCTCTTTTGCTTACATTAAAAAAAATTGTACTGCAAATGTTTGTTTTGCTGTTTTGTCTGATATTGTGCCATATGCACAAAGTTCTGCCAAGGAACACATCAGAATGACAAAGACTCTCAGGTAGTCTTTGATTCAACATAAGAAAGAGCAATGTGGAAGATGGCGTGAAAATAAATTTTCTAGTTAGTAGAGAAAGTGATTCCTTGCTTACCTAATAAAATCAATCCTTTTCACATTTTTAAATAAAGCTCAGTCTTGATACTAACTGATCTTGCAAATTAACAAAACCAAACTTCAGTCCTGCCACTGACAGCCACTCTCATGCTAAATGTGCAAATTGTTCAAGGACTACCATTTATTTAATTATTAAACATTTCGCTTCTGCTCAAGGAGGTAGAGCAGCCAATGTAGTATATTGGCGTGTTGGGACTCAGAGTAGAGAAACTCAGGTTCAAATCCCTGTTCAGCTCTGAAGCTCACTGGATGACTTTGGGCTGCCTAACTGGGTGGAAGGATGAGATACAACTTTCAAAAATAAAATCTATAGAACAGCTTATAAGCAAAACAAAACAGAATTCCTAAAAACAAAAGAACATATTAAATAAATTAAATCAGCCTTAATCCAAGACAAAAAGCAAAGCAGCATAAACCCCAAACCATTGTTGGCATAAAACATATTTAAACTGAGCTAGAACACCAACAAAGGAAGAACAGGAAGATGTAAGCCAGTGAATTTATCTGTAGTCAATTAGAGCCTTTAGTTGTTCTAAAGACACATTTGCCACATGATGAGCTGAGGTTTGCCTACTGTGGAACATAGGAAAGCAATTATTATTGTATCCTTCCTCACTGAACATCAGGGTAGGTCTTACTGTCCTGGCAGAACATCCTAGTACAGATGATTGTCTGGCTTTGCCTAATTAGCTGACTGATCCTTGATCAGACGGCCAAAAGAGGAATGGGGTGGGGGGAATGACACAAGTGGCAGTGAGACAGAAATAAATCAGTGTGTGTCGACATTCGAACTAGCTTTTAGAATTCTAGAAGGGTTTAGAAGAACAGATGTTATTGACCCCCCCCCCCCCGTAGCATGCTTTATAGAACAAAACTATAAACAAAACTCAGTGGCCAGTCAGTGAGTTATTTTCGTCAAAATCACCTAAAAGATAAGGTCATTCTATCGCCATTTGTAAATTTGGTGGAAAAATTGATGGCAGGCTCCATATCTCCTCTGTGAGTATAACAAAATGCACTGCATTCACTTGAAGACAAACCTCCTAAAAGCCATTTATCTTAATATTGTATCTGTGTTGAATTTTCTTGTTTTATTACAAAGAATGCATCACCTTCCAATCTCTGCTTGAAGATATCTCCTTAGGCTGTTTATTTTATTAAGACATCTTTGACCTTTCATGTGCCTTTTATTTTATGTTCTAGGGCAGTCTGGAATATTCTTTTCCCTCTTGATAGATGTTTATGTCTCTTTTATTTTTTAACACCCCTTGGGCTTGTAGACAGTGTGGTTTATGGTCCAACCATAAGAAAAACCCTAGATGGAATGGGCTAAACTCACAATTAGAGCCAGATAAATTGCCTTCTCTGAAGGACAGGATTAGTTGTTCATTCTTATTCTTAATTTGTGTTAGAATCATTGTGAGAATGTATCTTTTAAGAACCACATCTGTTATAGCAATAACAAGCTTAAAATTTTACAGTAGAGGGTGTTGAAAGGTGTAATATTCAGAATAATAAGGGAGCCTAATAATGGAGCATTTTAATGATGTCTGAAATGATTCACATTCTCAGTCCTGGAAATGGCAATGAATCCTTTTCTCCATTCCCTCTCACAAAAGTTACCAGATCAAAACCCTGAGAAGGTTGCTATGACTTTAAAGGTTGCACAGATATGACTATTCTGCTATATTTGGCATTTTCTGTCGCTGTCAGGGGCATAACTCTAATTGAGCAGACACTTTCTAGGAACACGAGCCGCCCATGGTTACCCCCACAAGGGTTGGCCTGACATTTGTAACTGAGATTTGAAGTTGGGCAGAGAATGTTGAGAGGGAACCTGGCATTAGCCACCCAACATTGGTGGGTTCAGACTACATGAAATGCATGCAACTTGTGGTGCACACCAGGAGTCTGCATTCACTTGGAACTTGTGGGTCCCTCCTAAATTTCTGCAGATCAGCTGAACCCACCCTGTATAAATTTTCATTTTAAACTGAACCTGGGTACAAGTTCTCTTCTGGAGGTCATTGGCAGTTTACACTGTATGAAACTGCTTTAACAATGTATTAACCAGGAATGTCTCAGTTCTTGCCAGTACCTAATTGCTTTACCATGTTAGAATAAATCAAAGTAAAGAAAAACACAGTGAAGGTGATAATCTGGTAACTGAAGAAACAGTTTCAGATAAAAAAGAAACAGATTTCGCTTTCAAGATGATTTTAACTAGAGACTTTATAATTGAAGCTACTGAGAGTACAACTCATTTTTTTGTTTGGGGCAGCATTTGGCTGTCTGACTTAAGCATGAATTAGATAAATAGAATGCATTGTACTTTGTGTCTCTAAGAAAAGTCCTATGCAGGGTTTTCCAAAAAAGCCCTGTACATGAACACAGTGCTGAAAATGGGTCCAGGAGTCCTGCCCCAGCACACCACTTATCCCCCAGGCTGCATTCTTCACAGTTAGATCAAAGCTCGTCTGAAGGGGCAATAGCTGTAACTGTGGTGGTTGGTGACTGGATTGCCCCAGGCTGCCAATCCCAGAAGCACCCACCATCATGGTTCAAAATCTGGTGAAATTTACAAATATACAAGTACCCCCATAGTTAAATAAAAAGCTTCTTAAGAACTTTGGTCATTTTTTTTTAATTGCTTATTTTACTTAGGTCCAGAAAAGTGCAAGCAGATTTCTGCTCATAGACTATCGCCTTCCTGATCAAAACTCTGACAGTGCCTGGGAAGTGCAGAAGGAAATCAGGGAGGTGTCAAAGAGAGACAGAGCTGTAATAATGGGTGACTTCAATTACCCACGCATAGATTGGGTAAATTCTAGAACCTAGAACAGTTGGCCGTGGAATCAGCCAGAGAGTAGGTGATCTTGGACAAGGTGTTTAGGACCTGGTGCTGAGTTGTCAGTGTTGTGGAACCTTTAGGAAATAGCAACCATTGTGTGATCAAATTCAGCATATATGTGAGGAGAGAATCACCAAAGAAGTCTAGCACAGATGCTTTAGACTTCAGAAGAGGAAAGTTCTAAAAATGAGGAGTTTGATAAAAAATAAAACTGAAAGGAAAAATCAGGAAACTCACTTCACTCAATGAATGCATGGAGTTTATTTAAAACCAAAATGCTAGAAGCCCAGTTAAATGCATACAAAAAAGGACAAAAGGTACCACCAAATCCAGGAGGATAACAAATAAAGTCAAGGAAGCTGTAAACTTCCTTCAGAAATTGGAAGGCTGCCTAAATGAAGAGAACAGAAAGGAACACAAATTCTGGCAAAAGAAATGCAAAGAGACAATAAGGGAAGTGAAAAGAGAGTTTGACGAACATTTAGCTAAAAGCATCAAGGGGAATAACAAAAACTTTAAATACATCAGAAGCAGGAAACTTGACAGGGAGGTGGTTGGACCATTAGATGATGGAATGAAAAATATTATTAAGGAGAATATGGAGATTGCAGAGAAGCTAAACAAGTTCTTTGCATCTGTCTTCATGGCAGACGATACTCAGCGTATACCTGGGCCTGAACTGAGCTTCTCTGGGACAGAGCCTAAAGAATAGATAGATAGATAGATAGATAGATAGATAGATAGATAGATAGATAGATAGATAGATAGATGTGACCAGAGACGACATTCTAAACTGTCTGGAAAAATAAAAAATAAACAAATTGCCTGGGCCAGATGGCATCTACCTGAGAATCCTTAAAGAACTTATATGTGAAACTGCCAACCTCCTTGCAAAAATACGTAAGTTATCCTGACTATCAGGCTCTGTACCAGAGGGCTGGAAAGTAGCCAATGTAACACCAATTTTCAAAAAGAGATCCAGGAGGGATGCCGGAAATTACAGGCCAGTTAGCTTAACATCTGTTGCAAGCAAATTGATTGAAAGCATTCTCAAGGATAAAATTGTTAAGCATATAAAAGAACAGACCCTGCTGAAGGATAACCAGTATGGCTTCTGCAAAGGTAAATCTTGCCTCACCAACCTTTTGGAGTTCTTTGCTAGTGTTTACAGGTGTGTGGATAAGGGTGATCCAGTTGACATAGTATACTTGGACTTTCAATACGCTTTCAACAAAGTTCCTCATCCAGACTCTTGAAAAAACATAGCAGTCATGGGATAAGGGGACAAGTACATGTGTGGATTGGTAACTGGTTAAAGGACAGAAAACAGAGGGTAAGTATAAATGGACAGTTCTCTAAATGGAGGGAGGTAAGAAGTGGGGTCCTCCAGGGATCTTTACTAGGATCGGTGCTCTTTAACTTGTTCATAAATGATCTCGAAGTAGGGGTAAGCAGCAAGGTGGCCAGATTTGCAGATGGCACCAAACTATTTAGGGTTGTGAAATCTAAAACAGATTTTGAGGAGCTCCAAAAGGATTGCTCCAAATTGGATAAATGGGCAACAAAATTGCAAATGTGGTTCAATGTTAGCAAGTGTAAAGTGATGCATATTGGGGCTAAAAACCCCAACTTTACATATACACTGATGGGGTCTAAGATGTTGGTGACTGACCAAGAGAGGGATCTTGGGGTCGTGGTGGACAGCTCGTTGAAAGTGTCGACTCAATGTGCGGCAGCTGTGAAAAAAGCCAATTCCATGCTAGGGATCATTAGGAAGGAGATTGAAAATAACTGCTAATACAGAGAAAATTAGTCACATTTAAATCCCATTGAAATCATACTAGTCCTCACTAACTTAAACTTAATTAATCTCAATGTGACTTAAGCACAATCTGCTTTCTCTGGATCAGGTCATATGTGTAGAGAGGAGCCTTTTCATACATCCTGTTTGTTCTCTTCTTAAAAATCCTTTATCACTGAAAACATACATAACAGAGAAACAATGAGGTCTTTCACACGACCTCATTGGCGAGGGAGGGCAGGCTGCTGAGAAGGCAGGAGTTTGCCTGCCTTCCCTGGCAGACAAGCAGCTATCATTTGCCCTTCTGCGGCACCACGCACCCACACAAGCAGTGGTGCATTGGAGGGAGACACTGGGAGCAGGAGGATTTTCCCCTCCCTCATCCTCCAGGGCACAAGCATGGCAGCTGTTCTCATCAGAGCAGCTGTCTTGCTTGGTGCAGCTGCTCCTTTCCCCTGGCTCTCTGCTGGAAATGGCAATGCGCAGGGGAAAGCCATTTAACCCAGCGGCGATCACCTGGATGATTGCTGGCCGAGGTTTCATGAACCACAGGTTCACTTAACCTCAGCTAAATGCCAGCTTAAAAAGTGGGGCTTGGCACAGGGGTAGTGCCAGGAGCAACTTCACTCCTTGTGCTTCAAACACGCATTCCAACCCAGGCTGGGCTACCCTAGCCTGGGTTAGGTTGTGTGTGTGAATATCCTTAATGGTTGCAATCTTCACTTCTGCACACATGTAGCCTGCCCATCACAGGGAACAGAATTTCCACACTCTCTGTGTCAGTGTGGTTGCCTAGATCTCTTTTCCTTTTGAGCATAACTATCAGCTTCAAGTCTGGCTCAGAGCTGCCTGTTGGCTATCACTGCTTTATGCTCTGGCCAATTCTAAATTTTGAAATTAGAGGAATTAAGCTTTAACCCTCTAACAAGGATTAGAGTTGTATGTCCAACTTTGTGATCTTATAGAAAGCAGAGGATAAAGTATTACATACCTATCAAAAATATTTGAAGTCCCAAAATACAGTTCCAGATATGCTCCCATGCATTGGATATGTCTGTGCCCTAGCATAATCCCCTTCTATTGTTGTGCTTGGGCAAGAATGTTATACTAGCACAAGGCTGTTGCGCTAGCTAGTTGCTTTAATTCTGCAGCTTGAGTTCCAGACTACTGTTGTGCTAGTGCAAACATGTTTATATTGCACAAAGCTGTACAACTTGTTGCATAACTTATATGCTTTGCAGAGAACTTCTGCGTAATAACACAGATTCCAAAAATCCCTATGTTTTCATGCAGTTATTTTATGTTAGGGATGTGCTCAAAATGCAATCTGGCTTCTGAATTGTAGCACAATCCCTTTAAAATCAAGGACATGTGTGGCAACTATTTTCGTGGTCAGCATGCACAGAGATCATGTGTGTGCCGGTGTCATGTGCAGGCTGGTGGGGGAGAGCGCCGCCAGTACGCTCGGCAGCAAGCAGAGGAGGAACAGGGATGGACCTGCTCTCTTTCATGTTAAAGGGGCTGGGTAAGCCCTCGATTTTAAAGGGATTGTGCTGCAATTCAGAAGCCAAATCATGTTCTGAGCACATCCCTATTCTGTGTTCATTGTGCAAGTGCAGCATTAGTCAGGATGTCATCCAGAAATAATAATACTGATATTGACTGACATAATGCACAATACTTACAGGTGTGGAAGACATGGATTCCACTGCTGCTGAGGACCCAGAAGCAGTGGTGCTCCTGAGAGAACCATGAGGGTTACTGCAGTTTTTTACATTGGCAAGAACGGGAATAAATACTGTAATGCTCATAGCACTGCCACTGGTTCTCTCAGTTACAGTATTACAGTGCTTGTGGGTCTTCATCAGTGACAGCACTGATGTCTTCCATATTTGTAAGCCTTTATGTCGGCCTTTGACAACAACATAATGCCAGTCTTTAACAACAAACAACAAAAACAACAATGTGCCTATTAAAATTCCAGCCAATTGTTTGTCAGTACAAGCCTCTTAAAAATTAATTGACCCAACAATTTGAAGCCTTCCAATTTACTAATATATAAATGGATTAGGTCTTCCCACACCAGAGAACTCTTTGTCTGCCTGACCATGGCAACCGGAACCCCAAAGTGTTGTTCTGACTATGCTTTGTGAGGGGAAAAACTATATCTCTATGAAGATGTTTGTAAAACTATAAAGGGTAAAAAAAAAACCCCTGCGTAAGTAAGTAGACTGTGGGTTATCAGCAGCTCTGAGTAATCTCTCTGAAGAAGGGAGGAGGTGGAAGAGGAGGAAAGAACAACTTTGAAGTAAAGTGAGTGCAACTGTCCAGCTTGGGGGATTCTGATGTCATCCCAGGGCTCACTGGAGGATAAGCACTAGTAAATCTGATGAGTCACTGCTGCATAATCAGAAAGACAAGGGAACACCAAATACTTTCAAAGATAATGATCTAATAAAGGAACAAAAATAAATGGATAGGCCTGTAAATTCATGAAAGCAACACAAGCTGATGCGGTCATGATGAAACATAAACAACAAATGTGGATTCTTGCTGACTCATTACTAGAAGTAGCCTTTCCTTTTCAAGGGCTGATGTAGCAGCCACAGCAGCTCTGTCAATAAACAAGAACATCAACTCATTACTAGAAGTAGCCTTTCCTTTTCAAGGGCTGATGTAGCAGCCACAGCAGCTCTGTCAATAAACAAGAACATCATTTCCCCAGCTGGTTTGCTATCATTCTAAACAACGGCTACATTCATTGCAGCATTTATACACAACTTTTGCTCTGGTAGTTGATAGATTCAAGGCTTATGTGAAATAGGTTCTTCCCTTGTTTAGTTATGTCTATCTATCTAGGGGGGAAATTCTATAAAATATTTTCTATAAAACAGAACAGATTTGCAAGGTAATTTTTGCGTTGCTATATAATTTATTGTAAGTAGAAATACAACAGGTGACAAGTCCCTTTATATCCTCATTGTGAAAAAAGTTTCAGCCTATGTGCCTGACCCCATTGATCCAGGAAGTACTATTAGTGAAATGAAGAAACTTTTTGCAATTTCCTGTAAAGGATTAGCGAACAGCACTTAGTCACTTCTACAATAGATATAAATAAGGCATGTCTTCAGTTAAACGCTTCTCACGTACAAACACAATAAGTTGCATTCAGCACTGACATAATAGGTACAATTCTGGAAAAGACCACACATTCTTACAATTTTGTATTTACATGTTATTCAAAAGGGTGTTGAATGACATTTAGATATAAGGAAAATTGAGGACTTGCTCTCATTAGCTATTGAACTCAGCGGGGGTTTGAAGGCAAGATCTTTAGCACACTAATATTTGATTCTCTGGTGCCAAACAAGAGTGAGAGAGGAGGATGAGTTATGATCCTCTCTTTCTTTCTCATTGTTCAGTGAAACAAGACCTCGAATGCATACAGGTTTTTTTTAAATTTTGATTTATACCTGTCCCTTTCCAGGTCTCTGGGTAGGTTGGGTGCAGCAATTATTGACAAAAGAGGCATAAAAGAAGAAACCCGAAAAGATCAAAGTAAAACCCTAATTTTCGTATTCTGAGAACTATGTTCTCTTACACTCTATAATCATCCTCATCTCATCAAAACAGACACCCTTTTTCTTGCAAAACTGCACTGTCACCAACATTTAAAGTTTCAGTCATCCCATTTATCAACTTTGCCCTGACTTTCAAATTTTCCAATGTCAGGGGCCTGTAACGGTCAAAAGCGGGGGAGGATACAAAATCCCTCTTCAAGCTGTGAGGAGTCCCGAATAGGCTGCCACCATCCACTTTTTATATGAGCAGATTCACCCTTCCAAGGAGAGTAAAATTGAAAACCCCTCACTACAAGTAGGGCTTGATCAGTCTTAGATCTTCAAGAGCGTGTGACTAGGCAGGACCCAGTAAGGACTGACACTCTATAACAACTACAAGGATTTATTACTAATTGGATAAATAAAATTAAAGAGGCATCAACAATCGCTGCTTCCATACAAGTAAAACCCTTGCCTAGGAACTACAAGAACCAAGCAGTCAGATCCAAGCACTTACACAAAAAATAAATTCCCTGACGTGTCTAGCTAAACTGGTCCCTATCCTTCTTGCTTTCAGGTGAGGAATTTACAGTTGATTCCCAGCCCAAAGTTGTTAGTTTCCCCTTTTCCTGCAGTAGTTGCTAATCCGACCTCACTCAGCCTCCAGGGAAGAACTGAACTCACACACCTCCCCTACTCCTCTATAGGCTGTTGTCCAGTAAACCTTGCCCCTCACCTGGAGAGGGCCACAGGGATTTGATTCTCCCAGGCTTCTTCCTTATTTGGAGAAGCCCCCCCTCCAAACTGTTACTCTAATTGAGGCCTAGTCCTCCCTCTAGCCTGACTATCACTACAGGCTCTGGCAAAACTGGAAATTTTGAACATTTCAAAGTTGAAGTAACTAGCAAAGCAGTCTGTCTGTGATCGAGCCGAGAAATGAATCTTGAGTTGGAAAGCTTTATACACTCTAATTATTCAATAGTAGGTAGTTCTGTTGGTCAATTAGAAACAAATTCCCCATCTTTGTGACTCTTACTGCTTTGTGACTCTTAAGTCAGTCGCAATAAAAGTATTATCATACATTGGATTGTGGATTTTTTCTTTCTAATTGTTGAAAAGCATCCTTTTCAATTTGTATCAGCTGAGCACAGCCTTAGAATATTGCTTCTAAAATATTTATTTCAAATTGCCTTTTAAAGATAATATCTCACTCTATTATTTGAGTATGCAATATTATATTTTATTGATTGAACCTGGCCTATTTAGAGTCTTTTAGGAATCCATAATGGGGGTACTAGTTGAAGCATTTTGGGAAATCATGACATAAAATCATCTTATTATAAAAGCAATATTATGAGAAGCATAATAGCTCTTGAACTATAAATGACTAATATAATTTTCACATTGCATAAATATATCTGTAGAGCAGCAAAGTACCAATATTAATGTCTGCAGAAAGCAGATCATCTTTCTTTTTCTCAAAATCAGGCAATGCATGAGCAATTGAGTCACATTTGTATCTTCTCTCCAAGAGGTGGGTATCCTAATTTTAAGTATGGTTTATTTACATGATGACCACAAAATCTCTCCACATATGATTCAGCTGGTATAAGGATGCTGATGGGAACATCCTTGGTTTGAAAGAGTTCAATTTTAGAGTGCCTTCTTTGTCCAAACAAATGATGGATTCAATACAATTAAGCAATGGAAATACCAAACAGCCAGCAGTTGTCATGCATATTTTCCAATGGAAATATAATCAATTATTAGTTAATGGATTTCCCTGAGCTTTCCTTCTAGCAACTGATGTATTGTCAATGTTTATGCTCTGTGAATTCATCCATAATTTCTCCAACATCTGTTTCCTCCTCTGTTCCCAACAGTATTCCTGATGCCCTGGGAGCTAGAATTATATTCATTAGGGTGCTGAATGCAGGAGTTATACCTGTTTTCTGTGTCATTGAAGACCCATCAATGAATAACAAGAGCATTATTTTGCACATTAATTGGGCCGTTTAAGTGCCCATTAACATCCCATTAAGGCTGTTAACAACCTTTTTAGTCTGACATGAATTTCGTGTTCTTGTAACAAAAGCTACCACCCCACCCGCTCTATCATTACTTGGTTTATAACAAAGGATGTGGGAAATCCTGAAATTTGTTATTTTTAAAGGAATCATATGGATGTAATTGCCTTTGCCATTCTAGCCTTTTACATTAAGAGCTGAATGTGAACAGTGGAGTCAGTGCACAGCATTCAAGGGAGAGTTGTCCAGAGGTTGTTTGTGGGGGTGGTAAAAGGTCAAAGGAAGGATTTTGCCAACTTCACTTCCAATCTTATCTCTTTCAGTCTGTTCAAGGAGCTCCTTAATAGGAAGCTCTGCAAGGGTTGAAAGGCACTCTCAAACATTACTGCCTCCCCCCCCCACACCATAGAGAGAAACAAGTGTTAATTTCCACCTGGCTATGCTATCAGGATTCCTGGGATAAGGCCTTCTTCAGACAAAAACACATCTGAGTACAAAATATTCCATTTAATGAATGTGCCTAAAGCCGAGTGTGGGTGCCTGTTGAGCACTGGATTAGTTTGTTGACTCTAAAAAGTGATAGGAACAAAACAGGATTTATGTTTTCATCTTCTCTAGTACCGCTGCATCCATTTTTAAGCTGAGTTTCCTAACACTCTAGGGATACTCTATAGCTTATTTTGTATGGTGTGCAGCAGCATAGTAATACTGTATTAATGCAGCAGCAGCCTTTGATTTTGCCATGTACACATTATGGAGCAGTTCACACATGCATGTACAGCACTTGACTGACTGGATTGCTCAGCACTTGATTACTTGCAGCTGAATGTGTGAATGGACTCCCTGGGAAATCATTGTAGAATATTCTGTCTGTGGTAAGGTTAAATGTGGAGGTGTTTAAGTAGTTTTTTCTGAGTACTCTGCCATGGGCCCAAATACCTCACTTTCAAAACATTTGAGCTAGGCTCTTCAACAGGCACTCCAGAAAGAAAATTTTCCCAAAATGGTTGGCAAAGGGTTAACTTACCACAATATGAATTGCTGCATAGTGGCTATTAGCACATGAGGAACTGTACAATGGCTCACTATGCTGATCTGCATGGTAAGCTGCTGTACATGAACTGCTCACCATATGTTGACAGTCATCATATGCAGCCATCTCAAACACACATCAGCTTCTCATGTGAGCTTCACCACGAGTGGCAGCTATGACTTGCAGTCAGGCCCTTAACGGGTCCTGTGTAATGAAACAGAACAGCTCTTGCTTCTTAATCGCTGGTTGAACTTGTTGAACTGGTGTGAATGTATGTGTGACTGAATCATCACTGATTCAGTCACACATGCTGATTCAGTCACACACATGTAGACTGGGCAGAATCATTTTGTGTAAATTACACTGCTAGGAAAGTTCAAGAAATAAAACCCAGGAGGCCATCTAATTTTGGAGTGCTTGACCCAACCCCTCAAATGGGCTTAGGTTCCTTATCTAAATAATCCATTCTCACAGTGAAACTCAATGGAACAGCCTGCATGGGTGAGAGTGGATGGCACAGCTGGCTGGCATGCATCTTCTGAGAAGCACAGGGAGGTGTAAAGTTTAGACAGCCACTTTTCCGGCTTCTCAGCTGACTCCTGGGAAGGATTATAGTGGCACAGGAGGCAAGAGCGGATGGAGCAGCCTGTGCCTCTCATGCTGCTTCTTTGAATCTCCCTGCATGTCCGCTGAGAAGCAGGGAGAGTGGCTATTTGCACTGCATACCAATTTAGTTAGGGGATAGAAAATTGCAAAAAAACCACCCCAAACTACCCACACCTACAATAAGTAAATTGGTATTCAGGGAAGTGGTCTGTGAATGGGTGAAGCTGCTATTTGAGGGCCACCTGCATATGTCATAGAATGTTGTATTGTGCTTACAAAAGGGGAATTAAAGAACAGTTTGAAATTTGTAGAATTTCAGTTTCAAACATTATTCATTTTATTGAAAAACAGCCATATGTAATACATATCAGTCATTGTGAACTTGAGAAATATCTTCTGCATCTCTTGGGCCTGATGTTGTTTTGGAATTATTGATCTGATTATTGAGTGTTAAAGATCTGTTGAAAATAATAACAGTTAAAATATGATGACTATAAATAATTACTTCTATAAAGTACAAAATAAATTATTTATATCTTCCCCCCAACACATCTAGTGTAAAAAGTAGTGCATTCAGTTAATTTAAGTGGCAGGATTGTTCATCTGTTGGTAACCAGGAAGTATGATATGCGGAATTTCTTTTCTACAAAAAAATTTCACCAAGCATTTTCCAGTGTATTCCATTCAACTAATTTCAGTGGCAGGATTGTGCATGCAAAATTTGTATCTCAAGGTCATCGGAAAGTTTGACTTTATTTCTCACAAACCAACCAGCCAACAAACAAATTCTTCAAAATACATAATAGATATAATGATGCACATGTGTGTGTGAGCAACCCTTAGAAGCATGTCAATAGATGTAATGATGTACATGCATGTGTAAACAACCATTAGAAGCATGTCCAGTTAGCATGGCACAACTGAAGGAGACATGATGCCCCTTGGCTCAATTGATCCCATTCACTTCTATACCCTTTGGAAACATCTGGAGAAATTGCTGCTTTGCATATGCAGTGGTAGCCCAGACAGGTCATCATGCTCCGCATCCTCTCCCTCCCCATCACACTAAGACAGATGGAGGCAGCAGGTGGGCGCAGATCCTGGTCCTAGCACAATCATCTCAAGGGACAGAGGTCAGGGAGGAGCAAAGCTGTGGTTGAAGGGGAGCTAGGGGGTCATTGAGGAGTTTGTGGGAGGGAGAAAGGACCCAAGAATGCAAGACTTGGGAATGCAGGAAGGGATCAAAGAAGACAAATAATAGAGAATGTAAGTAGGGAGAGAAAGGAAAATGCTTTAAGAAATGGTGAAAGATCTGCGGAAATGAAAGCTGCTTATTGTTATAACTTAAGAGTCCATTTTGCCTTTAATGTCATATCAGTAGAGTGGAGTCCTGAATGTTCGGTGCCGGGAGCCTCATCAATCCTTCATTAGGAGGCTGTTCTCACTCTCCTCTTACAAGTCCTGTAAATATGTACAAGCCTGGCTAGCATCCCTTTCTTTTGAGGGCATGCTTCAAACTACAGAGACGCATGGAATATACATATATGGCCTAGGGGCCTCTTCCACATCCTTCTCTGAGCTGCACTTTCTGGCCGGCACCTCCTTGAGGCACAGCTAGAAAGCTCAGACTCAATATTAAGAAAAGTGACAGCATCCTAACTGGCAGGCCGTCTCCTGCTTCCATTGGGTCAGCAGCCACACGGCAGGGACAAATTAAATTCAGTCAAAGGAAATTTCTGAAGACACTGGCAGTTTGCGTGAGCATGGATTAATAAGACTTATATAATTCCCTTAAAAGTCCCCATGGCCTTACATCCCAGCTTCTCTTGTGTTCCTGTTCATTTATCTGTTCATTTGTCATTGGGCTATTGGAGTTGCCATCGGCCCTCCTGAAAATCATGCATCTGATTTTCAAGCCTGCCAACAGGCTACGACCCTTTCCCCCTGATTTTGAACATCCTGGAGATGACCTTTCAGTGGGTCACTCATTTATATTGTAAACTAGCTGAGAAGATTTTGCAGTGCAAAGGCTTTGCTGACCCAGAAGCAAAGGAACAAGTTTTCTGTATCCTTGAGAAAGCATAACAAATTCATTCTGTATTGTTAAAGTGTAGTTTGACTACTTTAAATTTTTTAAAAAATATCTGTGCAGTTATTTTCCATATTACTGTAAAATAAGTTTTACTGCCCTTTTGATCCCTATTTTACAAATATTGTTGTATTTTGTACTTTATTGTAACTTTTTGTTTTGTTTTATCTTTTTAAATCGTATCTTTTATTCTATTGTTATTTATTGTTAGCCACCCAAAGACCAATTTGTTGTGGGGCAGCTAACAAACAAAACAAAACAAAACAACTACGATGATGATGATGTAATATTGATTTTGCCAAAAGTTTTGTTTACAAAGTTGATTAGCAAATCCTTTAGAGAATAAAATAACTACTCTAGAAATGGATAATCTATTTTCCTTGCATATTGATTAGTTCTGGATCAAAGTTAGAAGCCTTACCTGGATATGTACTTAAGCCTGCTTCAACCCCTGGTGGCTGGCCTTAGATAAAGGGCTGCTCAACTCAGGCCTCCCAGCTGTTTTTGGACTACAGCTCCCATAATCCCCAACTGCAGTGGTCAATAGCCAGGGATTATGGGAATTCTCGGCCAACATCTGCAGGAGGGCAGAAGTTGAGCAGCCCTGCCTTAGAACATGCACCTCAGCAGCAGCAACTCAAAGTATCCCAGGTGAGGCTGCATTATAGTGTCCCCTAATCAAGCCTTAGTTGTTTATAGGGTTTGTACAAACCAAAACTTGTGGTTCAGTTCAAATTCGGACAGAATTCAACCGAACCGCTTGTCCCCAAACCAGTTGGTCTGGTCCATTTGACCAAACCAGTTTGGCCCTTTATACTTATAAGGGGGAATCCAGTGAGTACTACTAGCATAGCCAGCATGCAGGAGAGGAGACCTGTGTCCGCCCCAGCACGCAGACCACCCACCTACCTGTGGCAGTGGGGGTCTAGGACCTCACCCTCTGTCATCTCTGCTGCCCATTTGCCTCTGCCTCCACTTGCTGCTGCCTGTCCTCTCCCTGCCCATGTGCCACCTCTTTCCCCCTCCTCCTCATAAATGATCTAGGTTCATAATGATGTTCATAAATGAGCTAGAAGTTGGGGTAAGCATCAAAGTGGCCAAATTTACAGAGGGCACCAAACTATTTAGAGTAGTGAAATCCAAAACAGGTTGTGAGGAGCTCCAAAAGGATCGCTCCAAACTGGATGAGTGGGTGACAAAATGGTAACTGCGGTTCAGTGTAAGCAAGTATAAAGTGATGCATATTGGGGCAAAAAACCTCAGCTTCACATATGCTCTGATGGGATCTTTGCTGTCAGTGACTGACCAGGAGAGGGATTTTAGGGTTGTGGTTGACAGCTCATTAAAAGTGTCATCTCAGTGTGCGGCAGCTATAAAAAGGCAAATTCCATGCTAGGGATTATTAGGAAGGGGACTGAAAATAAAAATGCTTATAGATAGATAGATAGATAGATAGATAGATAGATATGGATGGTGCGGTCACATTTGGATTACTGAGTACAGATCTGGTCATATATTAAGAAGGACATTGTAGAACTCAAAAGGGTTCAGAAGAGGGCAACTAAGTTGATCAGGGGCCTGGAGCACCTTCTTTATGAGGCAAGGCTACAGCATGTGGGGCTTTATAATTTGGAAGAGAAGAAACTATGGGAGACATGATAGAGGTTTATGAAATTATGCATGGAGTAGAGAGAGTGGACAGAGAAATTGTTTTATCCATCTCATAACAGAAGCTTTAAAAGGGGCTTAGACAAATTCATGGAGGACAGGTCTATCAGTGGCTAATATTCTGGTGGCTATAGGACACCTCCAGCCTCTAAGCAAGGTGCCTCCAAATACCAGTTTCAGGGGAGCAACAGCAAGAGAGAGCATGTCCTCAACTCTTGCCTGTGGGCTTCTTAGAGGCATCTGGTGGGTCACTGTATGAAACAGGATAGTGGACTGGATGAGCCTTGGGCCTGATCCAGCAGTGCTGTTCTTATGTTCTTTGCCATTACAGCTGGCTTTGCACCGGGCTATGTTGGAGATGGGGCTTTGCAGCTATGTCTTATGGAGTTTGGCATCAGTAATGCCCAGTAAGAGTTTAAGGTATCATATGTGTAAAACAAAAAAGCAAAAGATGTGGGTAGGTGTAGCAAAAAACAGGAAAAGGTCATTGGAAGATGGTCTTCTCAGCACAGACCAGGGCAAGCGGGCAGATTCATCCATGTGAGATGGTCCTAAAAATTCAGCTGTCATAAGCCAGTGCTTTCTGCTGAAAGTAATGGTGGGGGATTTCCATTGGAGTATCAGACAGATCCATTGGAAATCCCTAGCTGTTCAGTGGCAACCCACTCCTCAGCCTGCTGAATTAAGGGATTAGACTTATTTATTAAAATATTTATAAGCTGTCATTCTTCATGTATGATTTAATGGTGGCATACAGCAAAAAATAAAAAATAAAAATAAAAAATAGCTAGCAGCCTCTGAAATTATAAAAGCACTGAGATAGAAAACAATGATTAAAACAGGTAGTCATGAAGAGAAGTGTGTGTGTGTGTCTGTGTGTGTATGAGTGCATGTGCACATGTGTACACACACACATACATATGGACCTGCAACAAAATGTTGCAATATATCCTTCATGTGCACATGGTATCTGAGCCGAAAATGGGGGGGGCGGAGTTTGCAAAAGACCTTACTCCATATGCAATTCGTTTGCTTGTTTTCAGGTGTGTTGTTGTTGTTGTTGTTGTTTTGAGGGTGGGGGGTGGAGATATTAGTGCTCAGACCCAGCTCCTTTCCAAACTCCTTTCTTAGAAATGCAAAGCTGTGAAATAGCTGGTAAGAAAATAATAATTTTAGACAGCTTTCCCTCTCAGAAATAGAAGAGATTGATTGTGCTTGTCTTGGGGGGAGTATTCTTCTAGCTGAGCAGTGCCCTGCTTTTTTTGAGCCCTCCTATTCTCCCTTCTCCTCTCCTCCCCTCCCTTCCCTTCCCCTCCCCTCCCCTCCCCTCCCCTCCCCACCACATTAGCTCTGCCCACCCACTTGTCATTTAAACTGCACTCTTATCCAAGCAACATTGACTAACATGGGGACAGTTGGGTCCCATTCTCCCACCACCGCCTTAGGTTTTTTCCTTCAGATTTTTAAAAACTGAATCACCAGGTCACATGAGTCTGCCAAAATCTTCCTCTTGCTCGTAGGCACTCCATGTATCCATCCATAAGGATCGCAACATTCCCAACTCTTTTGTGGGGAAAATTATCTATCTATCTATCTATCTATCTACCCAGAGATCTTAGGCGAGAAGCAGAAATTATTCTGCTCTCTGCACTGGGATACGGAAAGGGTCAGAAACAGTGGAAACTTTCTCCTACTGCTCATAAAGTCCTGCTGTTTCTTACCTTCTTAAAAATAGCAATGAAAATGAGAGCTCTATTGAGGAGACCTGTGTGGTACTGGGTGTTCTCTGTTCTGCTCCCCATAGGGCTGTGTGCACTTGCCTCTTGCTAAGCTAGGAAGTGGATTTGTAGATGCCAGTGTGTGTATATTATATATGCGGAAGGGGGCAGAGGAATCTTGAACTGTTCCGGGAAACCACTGCCATCCAGAGTAAAAAAGACTGGGCTAGATGAACCAGGCATTGGACTCAGTATAGTATGTTCAGATATGTAAGATTCCTGCACTTCTAACAGTTTCATAGGAGAGGGAATTTGTAGGAAAGGGGAAACAGCTGCAGCTTGTTCAAAGACCCACAACATGACAAACTGCACCTGTTCAAATTCCCTTTGTATCTGGTCACCCTGCACACAACACCTTTCTTTATAATTTGTGCCATCATTTTTATTTTGCTTTAATCAAGAGCATTACCTCCACACATTCTGGTAGTGGTTAAAAGCAGCAGCTCAATGGTGAAATCAGCTACATCAAATAAGAAATGTTCAGCATTTCACTCCCCACCTGCCGTCACTTCCATCTAAATAACCAGGTGTTGTTGGGTTTTGTTTTGTTTTTTAATTACTTCCCCATTCACAGATCAAACTCTGACCCTGAACGGGTTAAATGTGATTCTCTTTAAAAACTTTGAACGGCCCATTGAATCAGGAATGCCCAATCTGGGAAGTGCTTGTGATTGCCGGGGGAGGGGAGGTTTCCTTGTCCTGCTTTCACTCCTGCAGCCCCAGCTGCCTTCTCAGAACTCATTTCTGGAGTTGTTTGATTTGGCCTGAGGAAGAGAGAGAGAGAGAGAGAGAGAGAGAAGGCAGGCAGGCAGGCAGGCAGGCGAGTCTGTGTACCATGTGCTTGGCTATGCACTGTGTCCAACAGCTCTAAGTTTCCAGAACACCATCAACATGAGAAAGGCTTGTCTTTTCCAAGCAGGGGGGAATGCTCTCTGTAGCAGCTGGATTATAAGGGACTGGAACATGCGTGAGATGGACTTGTAGCCCGGCTGGGTCCTGGCTCCTCTTGGCAGGTGCCTGGTTGGCGCTCTGGCTGAGGAAAATGAGTGTGATGCTGTGGCGCTGGGAACAGAATAACATCACCATGAAGTTGGTAAGGATTTCCAGTTGCACAGGGATGAGGACTGAAAAAGAAGCCTGTTTTAGATCTAGCATCATGCTCCTTTATCATGTTGTTTAGATTGTGTTGTGTGGATTGTGGTGTGTGTTGTGTATGTGTGTAACTGTGGGGGAGCAGGAGCTTGGCTCCAGCTGGCAGAACATTCATAATAAAGTTGTAAAGCAAAGTAGGACTGTAGAAACCGAGACCAATTTCCCAGTGGATCATCCTTTTTATGTTGCACTGCATGGTTGTGCTTGTGGTTTGATCTTTCCTAGTTTAAGCTCCTTTCAAATCAAAAATAGAAATTGATTGTGTTTACTTTGTTCTTCATTTTCCCCTCCCCCCCCCCCGGCCGGATTGTATCTTCCTTTCAACCTTGCTATAATAATAATTCCTCGGGCACCAGCATTTGGGTGCTGGGTTTGCTGATGAGGTTTTTTTTTTTAACCTCTCTGTTACTTTCCCCAGGAGAGTTAAAAAGAAACTGCAGCTCCTTGTTTGTTAAGAGAAAGTGTGTGGCTTTCCCATTTCCCTTAGCACAAATGAGATCAGGAAACCCACACATCTGCCTGTCTTTTCACATTACTATCCATGCCAAGATTGAAACTGCGGGTTAAAATTTAGGGAATCTGCACATTAGCAGCTTTTGGAAATCTACTTCAAAACCAGAGCCAGGAACTGTTCTTTTAAAGAGTGTTATTCTTTATCCATCTATTGGATTATCTTAAACAATGGAAATTGCACTCCTGTGCACATTTTGCTTTAAATATGTTTCCTATGAAGTTTAGAATTCAATACCAAGGGTTTGTTCCAAGTGTCAGGGGGCCCTAAACTGGTATGCCTAAGAAGTCAGAATGGGAGTGGAGAATACTCAGCACCTTAAGTGCCTTGCTTATGCCAAGTATTAATTGAAATTTGTAACTATATGGCTGTCATTCAAAACTGCCTCATATAAAATGTTTCTCTTCTGAAGGACTGTTTGGAGAGACATAATCAGTTTATGGATGATACTGCTGGATATGAAAGCTACTCTTTATTGGTAAAGGAGGACAGTTTCCGATTCAACATGCATGAGTGCCTCTTAGAAAATTGAATTTTTGAGTTGGCAGGAAAGGGTGCATTTTAAGCATGGGGGTTGCCCAAGCATTGATTGAGCTGCTGCCAGGCACGCTGAGATGAGAGGTGACTTCCATTTCAGCAGTCTGCCTTTTTATGCTCCGGAAATCAGGAAGCAGAGAGAATGTACTGTGCAGGTGCATAAAAGGCCCTTCTTACAAATACAAACATCTGAGCCGCTCTTGAATGGGTCTCCCAAACAAAGATTAATTTTCATTTCATGCATGGGAGGAACTGAGCCAGTTTCAATAAGTAAGGTGGGGGGAACAGCCTTCTAAGGTAGGTGTGTGTGTGTGTGTGTGTGTGTGTGTGTGTGTGTGTCCACACGCGCATGTACTGCAGCAGGGCGGAGTGTGTGCCAATAATGTTTACGCTTAGTGAATAGCTGAGTTCAAGATATTTTTGATCACATCTCATGGGGTCAGGGAAGTAACAATGTCTACAGTGCCCTTGCCCCCCTATATATTTGGATATATGATACTAGCAGATTGAAGGCAGAATGGAGGAAGCAAGAAAATCCTTCCTTACATTTGTGTGTCATCTTCATATTTACCAGAAGTTATGTAAAATATCTTAGGTAGATTAGTTACATTCCCTTCCTGGTGTTTCTTCTTTTAAAAAAAAGTTTTCTGGGAAGTGTACTAACATGTGGCACTGTGTAGGTATTCCCCATGAACATCAAGTATATCTAGGAAACAATGACTGTCCCTAAGCTCTTGACTATGGGAAACACCTATATCGGGCAGCAGTGATATAGGAAGATGCTGAAAGGTATCATCTCATACTGTGCGGGAATGGCAATGCAATGGTAAACCCTTCCTATATTCTACCAAAGAAAACTACAGGGCTCTGTGGTCACCAGGAGTCGACACTGACTCGATGGAACAACTTTACCTTTAAGCTCTTGTGTGGGCATTTGAGAACCCAAAGGGAACAATGGGTTCCTTTCTGGGCCTTGACAATAAACAGAAATGTTAATACTGTAATCATAGCGTTGCAGTGATAGAAGTTGTACCTGGTGGGAATTTCTCTTGAAAGTACAAGAGACCTTTTATGAGGTGGTCCTCTTCCCTGGCTCTGTTACACAGCCCCCTGGT
Organism: Hemicordylus capensis; assembly: GCF_027244095.1. NCBI lineage: Eukaryota > Metazoa > Chordata > Lepidosauria > Squamata > Cordylidae > Hemicordylus > Hemicordylus capensis. The sequence goes on from NC_069657.1 coordinate 100,990,699, forward strand.
TCCCAAATCTTCCTTGCCTGACTACTCCTGTCCTCTTCCTGCCAATACCTCACAGCCTCTCCTGTTTCTAATGCAAGTCTTCTAGGAAGTTTGCCTCCCCCACATAGCTCTTGCTGTATGAAGAGCCAGTGTGACGTTTTAGAGCCAACCAAACTGACCTTTCACTTCTCTCAAATAAGACTGTCTGACAAAGTTCTGTGTTGCTCATTTTACAGGCTAGACATTACACACAGATGTGTGCAACCTTCTGACATTTAAAAAAATGAAAATTGGCTTTAGGAAGCTGCAGATTTGATCAGTGGAAAGGTTAGTACTTAACCCTTTACCCCAGGGGCCATTTCCCCAGTCATAGGAACATAGGATGCTGCCTTATACTGAGACAGACAATTGGTCCATCTAGCTCATTATCGTTTACTGTGACTGGCTGTGGGCTCTCCAAGTTTTAGGCAGGAGTTGTTTCTAGCCCTGTCTGGAGATGGCAGGGGTTGAACCTAGGACTTTCTGCATGCAAAGCGGACACTTTAATACTGAGCTATGGCTCCATTCCCCAATCACAAGTTGTTCTAGTAAGAACTAATCCACCTACTTTCTTTTCATTGTCTCTACAACAGGACTAAATTTGAGTCAGACCACGGTCCACAAGTTAGATATCTTGCTCCGCAGATGTTCATGTGTCCTCCATCTTGAATCAAGGTGGATGACATCATTACAAACTACACCATTGAGTAGTCCCTGTTTGTCAGTCACTACAGTTGTACAAAATTTGGTTCAAATCGTTTAGACAGTCCTCAAGTTAGTGCACTTGTGCCTCAAAAGTTCACATGTCCACCATCTTGGATCAGGGGGATGACATCATCACAAATGACACCATTGGGGCATCCCTATGTGTCCCTACAGCTGTAGCAAGTTTGGTTCAAATTGGTTATGTGGTTCACAAGTTAGCTCACTTGCACCTCAGAGGTTTATGCATCCGCCATCTTGAATCAGGGTGGATGGCATCATCACAAACTACACCACTAAAGTGTCCCTGTGTGCCACTCACTACAACTGTACCTAATCTGGTCCAAATCGGTTAGACAGTCCACAAGTTATCCCACTTGTGCCTCAAATATTCATGCATTCAGCATCTTGGACTGAGGTAGAAGACATCATCACAACTATGACATTGAGGTTTCCCCATGTGCCACTACAGCTGTAGCTAATTGGAGTCAAACTGGTTAGGCAGTTCACAAGTTAGCCCACTTGCGCCTCAAAAGTTTATGCATCCACCATCTTGAATAAGGGTGGATGACATCATCACAAACTACACCACTAAGGTGTCCCTGTGTGTCACTCACTACAACTGTACCTAATTTGGTTCAAATGGGTTAGACAGTCCACAAATTAGCCAGCTTGCACCTCAAACGTTTACGCATCCTCCATCTTGGATTGGGGTAGATGACATCATCACAAACTATGCAGTTGAGATGTCCCTATGTGTCCCTACAACCATATCCTATTTGGTTTATTTTGGTCCAGGCATTGAGAAGTTGATGGTGGGGACACATGGACACACACAGAATGCCGGGTGGTCACATAAGCCTACTGGAAAGTAGGCTAATGACTGCACATCAAGAGAAGTGCGTTCCTTCCCACTCACCATTTCTCCATTCCCAGCATCAGTCTCCTAAGGATGCTTTTCATTGAAATAAAAAATAAAAAAATCTGGAGAAGTATGTGTGTAACATGAAGTTTTGCACTCATTTTTTTTCAGAATTCTAGGTAACAACCATTATAGCAACTCTAAACACCATCAGCAGTCCTGAAGCAAGCTAGTAAGACCTTGGCTCTCCTGTTAATCAGTTCTGGTTCATAGATCAAATGGTGCTCAGAAGCATGTAGCTTCTGAGCAGCTTTACAAACTGCTTGTGCCTTGTGTGGTACATGTTCCAAACTCTCATTTTATTGGCTTCTGTGAAAATACATTACTGTCCTCTCTCCTCTTTCATGTTGACCATGCTGTAAACACCTTTCTCTCACTTTATTAGACTGAGCATAGAAACTAGCAGTGCTTTCTATAATTTGTTGCACCTGGTGTATATGTCATGGGCTTCCTCTTGGATGATTTACTACATGGCTAAGTATTTTAGTGGTTGTCCTCGGCAGGAGTCCTTAGGGAATTTTCTCTGTATCCATTTTGTGAAGTCTTATTGGCTAGTGAAATTCTACTGTTGAGGATGTGGGGAAAATCTCTTGTTTCGGTAGTAAGGACTTTATTGCTTGTTGTCTTTAAAACAAAAGGAGATGGAATTATGTAGATAACAATTTATTCCCCATTGAATTTAACGAAGCGGGTTAATCTATTTCAAGTTTGTTATGATTTGCAGTGTTCTTTTATCGATTTTTACAAAGTACAAACAATAATAAACTTCCTTACATCCCCTACAAAGCATTAAGAGGAATTCAAATAGAATCTGTAAAAGAAGGGGCTGAAAATCAATGGTGCAATGTATTCTAGAATTCTGAAAACGCATCTGTGATTGGCAGCACCCAGTTATGATGTTTCTCTCTTCAGACAAATGCCACTGTGAGTGGTGTGGTAGAGGGGGTGAGTGATGTGGGGGTGGGACTTAAATATGTCTAAATAGGACTTGTGGTTCTTGATGCTGGACTATACTAATGACGAAACCTCACCTATAATTTTGGTGCTATTGGGAATGGAAAAGTCATGGTTAGTTTCTATTCAGGCTCAGTCTAGTCCTACTCTAAAAGGTGTGAGGGAAGGACTTTTACAAGGCATATATGTTTTACTAAGTCAGACTTTTGACACTTGAATATTCCTCATTGTAGGTGGCTATGAGTTTAAACCCTGGTAGCTGAGTTTATCATCTGAGAGCTGGTAGTCTGGTTGTGAATGGGTATAGCTTCAAAAATGCCATAAGCAGAGGTTTCACCAGTTCTGGTTGGCCTTGATAGTTAACACATTCTCCCCCACCCCAAATTAGCCAGCTGTGAATTCCAGTCCCTTCTTGATACTGCAATAATATTGTATATGTATTTTCAAAATATTACGTATTTTCATTGAACATAAAGATATGTTACTAATTCAAGCTTTATCTGGGCAAATGAATCTAGTGCATTCCAGGAACTGTTGCATTACAGCGGAGTGGGGAAATCCTCATAGGAGTGACCATTATTTCCCACAGTGCACTGAGAATTACATGATGTTGTCATGATATTACATGATTCTCTGGTATAGCTTGCAGGGGAAGGTTGCACTTGCACAGGCACAGCATTTCCAGTAAAATCAGGCTGACACCATAGTCACCTGTAATAATGGTAACCCACCCCCTGAAACACTCTGAACCTTTTGGGAAAGTGTGTGTATACACACACACACACACACACACACACACACACACACACACACTCGCTCTTGCTCTCACTCTCCTAAGTGAGTGTTACTTCATGGAATTTATTCAGGTTAGCACTAGTTTGGTTGCTGGGAAGGAATTGTGGTTTCTCTCTCTTTGGCAGATAGCTAAGAGCAGTGAGGATTAATACTTTATTACCTTAGAAAGCATCAGATTTAAACTAAGGAAATTACATCACAACCTCATGCATGATTCCTCAGAAGTACGATGGGTGATTTTGTTTTAAGTTACTTGGCTGCTCATTTACTTTGTAATTTGGTATTAAGAGTTTTTCTGTCCTGAGGTTGTATAGTTGTGTGTTGTTTGATTTCTTGCTCATGTTAAAGCGATAGGCTTGTTTTCAAATAAATACATCCGACTACATTCCAGTGGGGCTTACCTCTACATAAGTATGCATAGAATTGCAGCTTAAAGGTGGTGGTGGCGATGGCGGCAGCAGCAGCAGCAGCAAACTGTGATGTCATCAGTCTGCATAGAGACCAGTGGACAGCTGCCGCACGGTGCCTCCCATACCACTCAAAACTTTCCTGCCTTGGCTGCCCTCGAGAGGGATCAATGAAATGTCATAGCCGTTCTCTGCCTCATTACCTGCCTGCTTTTTACTAGTGCATGTAAAAAAATAGCAAACCGTACCTTCGTTTTGGTCTTGATGGCTTACATCACATTAAATTGAGCTGTGGGTCCCTGTGTGTGCTCTGCAGTTAGGGTTGCCATATTCAAGTTTCCCAAATCTGGGTGGCCTAATTTGCATTTTATTTATTTGACAGATTTGTATACTTGTACCTCCTTCTCTGCCCTCCCATGTGATTGGATCCAGGCAGTCCAGGCAGCGCATTTGAAATCCATGTAAATCCAGGTGGAATTTAGCAGCAGGGTGGAAGAGCCAAAATCCGTGGCCTAACCTAAATTCCGGGGCACATGGCAACCATATCTGCAGTACACACAGTGCACTGCATGGAGAGGATCTGGCAACAAGATTTAAATATGCCTGTGCTCTAACATCAATTGTTAGAGGTTTTTTACACCTCTTTAAAATTGTACCCTTGTGGCTGCCTGCAAGGTTCATGTGCACAGAAGTGTACATGAGTAGCAATTGATTAGAATTGCACACTTTTCAGTCCCTCCCCCCGCCCTGTTGACATAGGAAGCTGCCATATACTGAGTCAGACCATTGATCCCTCTAGGTCAGTATTGTCTGCCCTGACAGGTGGTGGCTTTCCTGGTTTCCCAGCCCTATTTGGAAATGGCAGGCATTGAATCTGTGGGTTGGCCTTCTGCATGGAATATAGGAGCTGCCCCACTGATCAACAGCCCTATCCCCAAGCTCTGGCCTTTGCTTTCTGTCTTTCATCTGATGAATTTTTTACTCTATATTATCATTCAATTTATTTAACATTTATGCTTGTCATTTCTTGCTTCTCCTTCTGATGTTGTTATGGATCATGCCCTGGCAGTGGTTAGCATGTAAAGAACAGCTGTTTTCTATCCCCATTCGTGCACTTTATGAGCTAAATCCCTGCAGTTTCTCATTACATCTTAGTATTCCATTGTAAATTGTCTTTTTATGTGTGTATTTGAAGCAAAAATTAATATGATTCTTGTATGGAAGAGCCATGCTTCCTTTGAAACATGATCAAACATGATGTGCAATCAGTTTCTGTATAGGGAGATAAGTCTTTCATGGAAAAAAAATGTTTGGGTTAAATTTGAGACAAGGCAAACATAATCATCTTTCTATGCCTATAAATGCCTTTAAAAGGTGACCTGACCTTTAATCATACTGATAACCTGCTATTTTCTGAGACAAGACTTCATTTATGTTTTCCTCTGCAATGTAATTACTGCTTGGATTTGGTTCGCAACTGGTGATGCTGCTGCATGTTCTAAAGAGTACGACCCTTCCACTGTTTTTGTCATTGAAACCTCACTATGCGGAAGATCAAGGCACCCCCGCATAAGCGAAAGCAGCACTTTCTGTTTGTATCCAGTTAGCTGTGAGCTGATAAAAAGCACTCTTGGCCTATTGACATGCAAATGAGCACTCCCAGCTCTTCTCTGCATGTCTAGAATATCCTTATCCAGCATGGGCACAACCCATAGGATTCTATAGGGTTCCTGTTTGGGAATTGGGAGCCCAATGGAACTGGACAGGTGGCCTCCCTCTGAGCAACTTCTGCTGCAGAAGTACCACTTTAGTGCGAAGTCCCACCAACACCTCTCCCCACCCCCACACACTCCATCAGTTGAACCTCTGTGCCAAAAGATTCCAGTTAAATGTCTCATTGCTTCCCCCTCCTACCTTGCAACAGTGGTGGAATGTTTTGTCACCACTTCAAAAGTTCTTTCAGACTCATGTTAACTAGTAGGTGTCCAGTATGGTGCACTTTTGTAGGAATGATTAATGGCTGTTAAATAGCTGAATCTTGCAGTCTTGAAATAAAGATTATCACCAGTGATACCGCATACACAACGAAAATGGAAACTTCCTTCTCTAATCTTACTGGACTTCTGATAGGTGTTTTAATGTTGGAGGAGAAGAGAGGTTTTTAACTCACTGCTGAAATAAATGTTCCACAGAAAAACAGTGTGGCAGAAGCAAGAAGGAAATAGTATTCTTCGATCTTTCTTGTTTGCTAGACTCCACTATTATTAAATAGAAACTGTGAACACTCCTCCATTTGGCTATCTGAAAACCAGACATATGAATCATAAACCTTGGTAGGAGCTTGCAGTAGTTTTGAAAGAGAGAGGGCTCAAGAGTTACAAATGATATGGATCCTGTGATCCAGTGTGTGATTGGTGGCAAAAGAGCTTGCATAGGCTTGAGCACTGGAAGGCACAGTGAGATTTGCAGGCAGAAACAGGCAGGTGTTCCCATACCAAAACAATGAGGCAGCTGTCAGGAAAGAACATAGCAGAAATCAGAGTTTCAAACATGTAGGGATTTGTATACAAGGGTCTACACAGCTGACTCAAACAGTCTTGAAAGTCCAGGAAGAAGTAAGATCAATGTCTAACAAAAGAGTTTAAGCAAGAGCTTCTAAGCAAAGCTATCAGCAAAGAGTCTATGTACACTGTGAAACAACTAGCATTTGTCACCATAGTGTTTTGCCACAATTCCTGTGTGTCATCATTTCCCCCCTTAACTTGTATTCTGGTGTACTTACTAAAGACTGCAGTCTTCCCTCCAGAACAGCATTGAGCACTAAGGTGAGCTTTGAACCTGGATTCCCTTGCTTTAACAAGGAAACTATTAGGAAGTCTCATGTGTCCTAATGCTGTAGTTCTGGTGACTCAAACTGAGCTTCTTTTGAGGGCCAATTCTTGCTTTTCCATGTTGTACTTGGGTACAAAATACACAATCACCCTGGCATTTTCTGGACTAGCTGCTCATCAGCAGCAAAATGCCTCCATTCGGGCAAGTTGCATTAGAAACGTAATCAGCAGGGGAGCAGTCTCAGAGCACTAACAACCTGGAAAAACAGCAATATTTTCATGCCAGATATATGATGTCCTAGCTCTATAATGCAGCGATTAACTTGGAAACAAGGCACTGGAAATGTGTAGAGTACCCTGCTGTCCATGTAGGGACCGCGGTGTCACGGCGCAGGAAGTGTAGAAGCACACTTCCAAGATACGTCCTGACCCTGTTGTAGGGTCTAGTCTGGAAAGCACTCCTGTCAAGCAGAATAACTGTCTTATAATTCTTTATAAAGCATCATTCACATAGATGTGCTAAATAAACAAATACACAATACATATACAATTCAGTGTATATAAGGTGTATATATTAGATATATATTAGCTATATATCAGTGTATATATTAGATATAAGGGCCCAATGCTTCCCTGTTTGTTTGTTAGTTATTTGAGATGAATGCATGTGATATTTTACTTGTCCATGCCGTCCATGCTTAAGGGGATCTGTTTTCCCTCTAATGCATGTGTGTGTGCTCACACATTTTTTTAAATCTGCTGCTCAGTCAATTTTAGATCCTGCTCAGGTTGAATCAGGAAGGTCCCACTCTGAATGCATGTGTGCACACACTGCCTTGATGTTCATGCCCAGAACAAAACTCATTCCACACACAGAGATAATTTTTTTTAGAGAGAACACTGAAAGGGATAAGAATGTTGTTTGGTATTTTGATAAGAACACTTAAGTATGGAAATATCAAGTAAGTATTGGCCTTTAAAATGTTGGTTGATCATAAGTTACACTGAACTAAGCAAAGTAGTGAGGAAATGTATGGACCAGGTCCCTTTCCAGGCTTGGAGAGACTTCTAGGCTTGGAGAGACATTATCCAGCCTGTGACATTATTCTTTGGAAGGGGGTGGGGTAGTTGGAAAGAAATTGGCACTTATTTTCTGGATGATGATAGGAAGTTTTCTTAAATACGCAATATTCAAATATTGTTTTGCATATAAAAGTTAATAGTGGTTTGGAAGCTTTGTTGTAACTAGAGAAAATATTTATATTTATACTCCTGCCCTGCCCTCCAAGGAGCTCAGGCTAGCATACACGGGTTGCCCCCTTTATCTTCAAATAAACCTGTGAAGTGGATTAGTCTGAGATAGCAACTGGGCCAAGATCGCCCAGTGAGCTTCATGACTGAGCAAGGATTCAAACCCAGGTCTTTCTAGTCCTAGTCCAGCAATATAACCATATACTAATCAGGATGCGGATTCTGATTGGTTTGAACATACAGTACATACTAACTTTGCCTGTGTTTGTATTCACCAAGATCAATGTAACTGAAAACATCTCTTGGCATTCCCAGGCCCCAATAATGACAGGACACACTTAAGTAGAGAACCTAGGGCCACTTGGTTGATATTACATGCATACAACCTGCAATGAGGAATATAAACTAATCAGAGTGCAGGTATACCACCCATATGGGTCAGACTTATAAGGAAGACTGTGCCACAGCAGGGCGAAGGGCCATGTGCCAATTCAGCCAGGCACCAAGTCCTGACACCGTCTTACTGCAGGGTTTGTCCCTGCTGAGGGGAGGACAGCCTGAGCCACCCCAACCTAAGCCCCACAACTTTTGGGCGGTGAGCCAAGCCACCCTCTGGGGTGGGGGCCCCATCCCAGCCCAGTGGGCCACAAAACCCTGAGAGGCTGTTCCTTAATCCTCTGGCCCAACACCATTACCAAATCAACCTGCCCCAACCCACACTCTCCTGCCAAATGACCAAAGATCATATGTCCGGTGGAGTCCTTAATGTAAAACCCCAGTGAGAAGTAGGTGAAAAATGCCACATCCAATGCCAATCGGGTGTGACCCCAAAAAATCCTACTTGGCCCCCAAAGGTGACTGGATAGCCCTCACTGAGTATGGGATGGGTGGGTGGGTGCCTTGCCCGAGAGCGACTGAAAAGTATTGTATTTGCAGGCCCTCGATGGCACCAGTTGGTCAGCCTGCATCAAGTGTGGAGGGGAAGCTGGCCATAAGTCAACTGGCCACCCCAAGTCATGTGAGGGGGAGGTAAGATGCTGGCACCCCATGTGCCTGCCTGTGGGGCTAGGTTTACAACTTCACCTCCCGACCCACTGCAAATTGCTGCAGCAGGGAGTGGCTTTTACCTGGATTTAATATTGAGAGAAATGAAGCAGTGTTCTAAAAGGGATAAGGAGAAAATGCAAACAATTGTGTAGAAACTAACCGAAAAAGATATCTGATTTTCCCCCATCTGTCTCAAGAAGAATGCCTAATTGATTGTTCCCCACCTCTTGCTAGTTTCTAGCTAGGAGGAGAATGAGGAACAGTAACCCTGATTCAGAAATGTATGTCTGACCTTCTCTTAAGAAGTTTGGAACTTGGTTTCATATAAAGGTTGAAAGGAAAGAATAAAGAGGGATATAACGCCTCTAAATATATTTGTGTTCTTAAATAAACAGTATATTTAGTAATTTGAAGCAACTTTGTAAGCAATGTTTTATTGTAGGGAAGAAATCAATGTAGTTCTTATTTCTCTGAATCTTTTCTAAGAAGTTTATATGATTTATACAAATGTTCTGCTTGTTTTTGCCACAAGCAGGGGAAGGAGCCAATCATGAAAAGCATAGGTTTTTTGGGGGGGGGGGGCAGGGGACCCAATAAACAGAACTCTCTTGGTGCAGGAAATAATTTAATTTAAAAGAGAACTGTCTAGAATTCTCCCAATGCATTGCAACACTAATTCATCATGAGAAACCATCTTGCAAGATGTTTCAGTTCCTTACATAATGTTGTGTTTGATACTTTTTTGCCCTATCCACTGAGGACAAGCTGAGTATCAAAACAAATTATTTGTTTTATTTATTTATTTGATTTATATACTGCCCCTTCAAAAATGGCTCAGGGTGGTTTGCAGCAAATAAAAACAATTAAAATCAATTAACAATTAAACAATTAGAATCTTTTAAAACCAGCATTAAAAATTTAAACCATGAATCTAATTAAAAGCCTGGGTGAATGAATGCATGTTCAGTGCCTTTTAAAAAGTTGCCAGAGATGGGGAAGCTCTTATTTCATCAGGGAGCACATTCCAAAGTCCAGCGGCAGCTACAGAGAAGGCCGGTTCCCAAGTAGCTGCCTAATGAGTTGGCGGCAACTGCAGGCGAACCTCTCTAGATGATCTCAACAGGCAGTGGGGCTCATGGTGAAGAAGATGTTCTCTAAGCAAGCATTGGGATTGCTTAGCAATTTGTTATTATTAAATTGCCTCTTGAACCCAGAAAGTTCATGGTTTTTATTTTTCTGGATTGTGGTACTGCTTTCTTTTTCAGCAAAAAACATGGGTTTGGATCATTTTGCCATTAGCAGAGGCTGCCATTCTTCATTTGGGTCATCTGTATCAGAAGGGGAAAATGTGGGTTGATTGGTGGAATGTAAGCATCTGCTTAAAATAAAAGGTTTAGGCAGCACATTTACCTTGAACATGGATTATTGTAGGCTGCAGTACAATGTGTATTGTCTGAACATTGATTACTAAATTCAGACTCCATGCATGTTGGTAATGTAATTATTTTACTATCGGGGTTCTTTCTATTTCCTGACAGGGCTCTAAACATAGGCTGCAGAGAGTTTTTCCTAGTACAGGGAATAAATGGAGAAGGCTAGTCTGTAGGCTAGGTTGTACTTAAGGAGGAAATGCCCTGTGTCTGAATTTAACACAGCACACTTACTTTGGAGTAAGTTCCACTGAACTGAGTGGAACCTCCTGAGTTAACATGGTTAGGAAGTAGCTGTAGGTACTTCAGCTGTTCTCATATTTTGTATAGCTTTCTTGTAAAATTGCTCTGTAGGCATGACCTAGGCCAAAAGGCAAGTTGGACTTTAATTAAATAAAAATAATTTTAATAACTCACTAATTGTCCAAGCACAGTGACAATACAATGGTCATTGGTTTAAATAGGACATGTTCATTGTTCAGACTACGTTGAAATAAATGCAGGACTTGTGCTGCTGGCAAGCTTGATGATCTGCAGCATTTTGGTGCTGCATTCTTTGCTTGGACCTTTCACATTCTAAAAGCTCTTACAATGGCCTGTTTATGCAGGTATCAGAACATAGACTTGACACCCAAAAGTACACTTGGGAGGCTGTTTTAATACTGTTACTAAAGTGGAAACTGCCCTGGTTTTTGTGGCTTTTGAAAGTGATACCACTAAACTACATTTCTGACAACCTAAAATTTGCAAGGTATTTTTTTTATCAGAAACTCCATGTATCTTAGCAACACCTTCTGTTTTTAACATAACCACAGCAAGGCTCCTATGACCTCTTCAGTTACACCTGCTTTGTATATTTGCAAGGAATGATGCAGTGTTAATGGCTCTTTACAAAAAAATGCTGAATGTTAAATATTGCTATAAATAATGTGTGTGATCTTTTCTCTTGATACAATGTGTAGTGTTCATTGTGGCCAGTCTAGTATGGGTATGAAACTTGAGACTCATCCTGCTCCTTTTTATATTAACCTCTGCCATTACATCAGTAAAAGAGTGATGACTAATGTAACTGGATATATAATAGGCATCAGATAACCCTTCCTGCTTTGTTTTTCTAATCTGTTTGAGTCTACAAGGGCAATAACAAAGAAACCAGGCACCTTTCAACAAGTAAGCAGCCAAATCCTAAACACATTTGTATAGTAGTAAGTTGCTCTGAGATCTATTGGACTTTGATACCCTTTATATATTATAATAGCAGTGTTAATCACTTTTCCAAGGGTTCATCCTGAAGTATCCTGGAAATGCTAGGGAAGGGACTGGTGGTTGTGTTTGCCATGGCTCAGTGGGCTCATAGCTCAGTAGGAGCACATGTAAAAGATCCCAGGTTCAATCCCTAATCCTCCAGTTAAAAGGATCAGGTAAAAGGTAGAGTTGTGCCCATGAGTCGGTGTCGACTTCTGGCGACCACAGAGCCATGTTGCTTTCTTTGATAGTAGTAGGTGATAAAAAAGATGGAGAGCTGCTGCCAGCTCTGTGACAATACCCCACTAGATGGACTGATGGTCTGATTTGTTTCACATCTTCAGAATACATTGGAATTCTACCTACTCCCACATTTAAGATGGTCCATCAGCAAAAGTAGTTACTGACCCGGACTCTTGGTGCTACAAAATAATGCACTTGCTGTTGATCTTCATTCTTTTAATGGAGAAGTTGGAACTTGTTTAAATGTGAACTTGCATGGCAGCAATGTTGGAATTTTATCATGCTGCGAGGATGTCATTGCAGACACTGGCATATTTTTATGAACAGTTGCCAGAGGAAAACATTTATGACCTGGTTATGTTTTTCTTATATTATTTTTATGTGCTTAAAGCTACATGTGAAGTTACTTGTCCTCTGTGCAAATGGCCTCTATGAGACTCTTGACTCAAAGACCGTAGAAAGATTACAGGTGGAGGATTTAGCTGTGTTCAGCTTTATTCTTTGATCTGTTTTCTACAACTACTGTACATGGATTACATAGTGGCATAGATTTTGTAGTCATGCAACATTACTCCCAATCTGTCCCAGGACAGATTACACATCCTAATAGAGAAGCTTACTGGGGACTAGATAGGCTAATCTTGGAGTAGACGCAAAGACTCTTGAAACAGGGTTTATTATGGCTTAATTGGCAGGTTAAGAAATCTTTTTACAAGAAAAATTAGTCACAGGTCTTGTCCGTTGTACCCAATATGTGGATTTTGTACTTGTACCTTTGTAAAGTGTTTGAACCCAGCCTACTGCCACTAGATGGTCTTTGTGGTCACCATGCACCCAGCCTCCATTCTTTAAAATGGGTTGAATAAATAGCCTGCCTCACACAAGGTTGCTCTGAAAATGAATGAGAGAGAGCTTATTGTAAAACAGTTAATGCTCAAAATTGTCAATGAAGTCATAAGAGTGCAACTTGTTGTCGTGCTGTGAAACTGATTCCTTTCATTGTGTTTCAAAGGTAATTAGGTGCTTGTTCACAGTGGGGCCATTCTCAGCATCAAACTTGAGGCTGGGCGGGCAGGGAGGAAGCCTTGTAAAGCTTACCCACCCCGCAGATGATGGTCCTGTGGTGCGTAAGGGATCTGTGCCAGTGCCAGCTGGGAGTAACCGGCACTCGCACATGAGCCCAAGTTAAGGGCATGTCCACTCCCTTAACCGTGACTAAATGGCGGGCTCCAGGGGCGGTGGGGGGTTTCTGCCACAGCGACACCAGGATTTGCGTGGATCCTGGTGATTCTCACAAGCAGCTAATCTCAGGCTTGGCTGCTTTAGCCTGGGCTTGCCTGCTTGTGAGAACAGCCTCAGTAGGAACTACTGGACAAAATGTAAGAAGTAGACCTTGGAGACATGGATTCAAATCCCAGTTCACTTCCATTTTTCCTGTGTGGTCCTTGGTATTTTATTATCTCAGCTACATATATCCATCTCTAGAATGGAAACCTTGATGGATTATTTGGGGATAAAACAGTGAGCATTAAAATGTGCTGAATGACACATCAGAGCTCTGGAAAAAACTCTCACATGTATTGTGAGCCTTTGAGATGAAGAAGTTGTAGGATAATTGAACTCTACAACCTTTCCACAGGACCCAGAAAGCTCTTTGAAAAGCTGATATAAGAAAAGGAAACAAGTCTACTTTATGTTTTCTACAGATATCCAGACAATTGGAATAAGTCATAAGGTTGACTTCCTGAAAGAAAAGGCTGATATGTGATTCAGGCCAACAGTTTTGCTGGAAATATAACTTGGCAAAAGGGTTACAGTGTGTTCATTGCTCCACATGGCCATGGAGAGGAGCTAATCAGGAAGAAGGATTGTTATTACCATGACAAGTTCTAGCTTTCCACAACCAACTCGATATATTCCATTATTCTATATATTCTGACTTTCTACTCTTTCAATTTGGCACATTGGTGCTCCTTGATTGGGTGTCGCTTTATATCAGCATTCCAGATGGCAAATGCTGCAAACAGATGGGTTCTTTTCCGCCTCTAGAGATCACTTAAAGCCTGGTCTTCTTACTGAATACAAGTAATCAAGAAATTCCGGCTTGCCAGGGGAGAGGATCAACTGAAGACACTTTGAAGAAACTTGGATCACACATTGAAGCTGTTCTCACAAGCTGCAAAAACCAGGCTAGGAAAGCCAAGCTTGGTTTTTGCTGCATGTGAGAACCGCCGGGAGCCACGTGGCTCCCGCCAGTGAGCCCTCTTCAGTAGCTGCTTAACCCGGGTTTTGGGTGCGAGCATGCCACAAAACCAGGCTAAGTGATCGTGTGTCTGCTGTGACTGCTTGCAGCCATGGCAAGCACACTCAGGGAGGAGGGGTGCTCCTGTAAAGCACCACACTCTTGCATGTTGTGTTGTTGGGGCTCTGGGGGCGCGGAGGGCCACATGGTGGTGCTTCCCTGCGCCCAACCCCCAGAGCTGCTGGGCGAGCCGTGTGTGGCCCACAGGAGAGCCGCTGCTCGTCTTGGTGGGCAATCCACCCACTCAGGGAAAGGTAAGCGATCATCTGCAGGGAGGGTCAGGCAAATCTATTCTCCCTGCAGACCTTTCGGCACTTCACACTGCTTGTGTGAAGCGCCTCAGTGACTTACACAGCAGAGTGAATGCAGAGAACTACCTTCCACTGGGAAAGGTCACTTTTTGAATCTACTTTGAGATTGGTTCATACATGCATGTGAATAGGGAGGAGAGCTGGTCTTGTGGTAGCAAGCATGACTTGTCCCCTTAGCTAAGCAGGGTCTGCCCTGGTTGCATATGAATGGGAGACTTGATGTGTGAGCACTGCAAGATATTCCCCTCAGGGGATGGAGCTGCTCTGGGAAGAGCAGAAGGTTTCAAGTTCCTTCCTTGGCATTTCCAAGATAGGGCTGAGAGAAATTCCTGCCTGCAACCTTGGAGAAGCTGCTGCCAGTCTGTGTAGACAGTACGGAGCTAGATAGACCAATGTTCTGACTCAGCATATGGCAGCTTCCTATGTTCTCCTATGTTCTATCACTTGAGCACTGCCTTATCAGTGATGACTTCTATGTGTGATGAGGCATTTCCATATGCCCCAGGTTGTATCTCCTCTCACCACCTCAAATGCAATGCTTTACAACCAAGTTAATTCACACATTAATCACCCAGTCATCAAATATTTAAAATATTCCAGTGTATGAGTTCCCAGTTGTTGTCGGATTACAACTTCCCTAATCTCTTTGGCCATTGTGGCTGGGGATGATGGGAGTTGTCATCCAACCATATCTGGGGATCCAAAGTTGGAACCTCTTTTCTAATGAATGGCTACTACTTCAATATAAAAGCAAGCACCTAACTAGACAATGATACACACATCTCATTTAGTTTGTCCCCTAGTAGATAGATATTGAGCAACATAGGGACATGTGTCAGCCAGCCCTTAATTAATCCTCTTCTCTTAAAAGGATGTCCCTGGGTTGTGACAGACAAAGCGGACTTTAATTGAGACTTTTTTGTTCTTGAGTGTGATGTCTGAGTTCAAAATAAACATGCTGTACATTACAATTTGTATTGCACTCAATGGCATTTTTAGGTGCTTGACTAAATGACTTTTGGATAGCAATTGGGAAATAATTGGGCCTCCACTGATATGTATGAGACAAGCTACTATATATACATGTAGTGTGTCAAATTCAAACATGTACATTTTGTACCTGTGGAATCATAACCAGTTCAAAAAAGATTTTTGCAATTGAAGTAACTCTCGAGTTACTGACGAATGTTAGCTTTAGCAGTGAATTTGGGCAGAAGACTGGTGTTCTGAAAAAGTGAAGATATGTTCATGTAAATGTTGAACTAATTTAGAATGTTCCCTTTGACGAATGTAAGGTTTTATAGTGCTGCAGCAAGGATATCTGTTAAACATGACTTCACTTTCTGCTCAAAATATGTCTTTAATGCCCTTATCTCTCTGTGCCTTCTGGGTTAATATGGAGAATTTGCCAAGCAAGGAATGCTTATTTGGTGATTATATTAGGAAAGGATCTTGCCAAAGTTTAAAACTACAAGAGAGGAATTGATTCAAGAGGATACTGAGATTATAGAGTTTTGAGAATTAAGATTTGATTAACCTTCTCCCTCCGCTCCCTCTAGCAGAATCTTCCGACCTACATACATTTGTTAGGAAGCAATATAAATTGACATCCATTGGATTTAATTAATGAACATGTGTATAGAATTCCAGTTATACTTTAAAGAGGAGACAAAATATTTATAGTTTCCAAAGCTTTTCCCTTCTGTGTGAATGATGGTTTGCAAATATTTATCTGAATCATGTCTGAGCACTATTACTGTGTTGTTATTACAATTATTGCTGAAACCCTACTAAGTCCTAGTATGAGCAACCCTTCTGTTGACTAATAAAGGACTCTGCTCTTTATTTCCTCATTTTCAGAGGTGTCCATGTTAGGGCCTATTGCTAGCAGCTGCAGGTGTCACCCCCACCTGCCTGCTGCTGCCAGCCCTAGCTCATCTCTGTCCTGTTTTCTTCCTCTTTGCCAGCCTACCCCCCCCCCCCGCCCATGCTTCCACCCTTACTCCTTGCCAGTCTCCTTGCCAGGTGAGGTGCACCACTGTTTGGTGTTTCAGGCAGCAAGCATCCAACAGAGCTTTGCCCATTGGCCTCTTCTGGCTGCTGCTTCTGCAGCACGAGCACGCACGCCCGCTCTCGCTCCCTCTCCTGGTTCACACTATTGTTCGAATCTAGGTTTAATGTGGGCTGCTGACATTGGCGTGATTGTGTGAATCCATGCCAAAGCGGGAATCTTGGATTCATCTCAGTCCATAAGCCATGGGGGTTCACACAATCATGCTAATAGCAGCAACCCACATTAAACTCAAATTCAAATGATTATGTGAACCAGGTCTCACTCTCTCTCTCTCTTTCCTGCTGTATCTCCAACACCCAAAGAGAGTACAGCAGGTGAGCTATGGCAATGGGGAGAGGCTGGTGGTGGGTGAAACAGCTCCTGGATGCACACTGCCTGGCTAGCCTGCAATGTGAAGGAGTCGCAAGATGAGGCCAGGGAAGGGGGCAGGGTTGGGGCCAGGAAGGTTGGTGGGGTAGGGCAGTGCTGACTGCCGCCCATGGGATGGGGCCATCGAGGGGCACACGGAAGTTCGTTGTATTCATCTCAAGCAGCAAAAGGCAGTGTGCCCGCACTGTCTAAGAGGGAAGTGGTGGGGTAGTTGGAAATGGGTTCTCCTGTTGCTATTGTGATGGCGTTCTTATTGTGATATTTATTCTGGCTTTTAATGTTTTTCAGCTGTGGTTTTGAAAAGGTGGAATAGAAGTGTGTTCAATAAATACATCTAAATTATTAATAACTTTTATTTGTCCCTTAATGAGGATCAATCTATCGAAGGTCTGAACTTGGTTTTCCAGAAAAGTGTATTGCTCATGTCAGCTTCCTCAGAAGATCAATAAGCAAGTTTTTTCTCCTGTAACATGTTTTGCCTAATTTGCCTGTCAAGCTTCATGCTCTTATTGTAATCTGTTTTTGCTTTATGACAACTGTTGGCTTAAATCATGGATAGATAATTTGTTCTCTTAATTACTGTGCAAAGTTAATGCTGCCGCCAAAGGTAATAACCTTGATCACTTTTTGTAAATCGCTCTTTTGAGTGGTTATTTAATAACCCAAGGAAATTGAGCTTATTTATATAAAATCTTGATTCTCCTTTATTGCCAGTGCAAAAGGAATGTATGTCCTTGAAATTAACAATGCAAAGGTGAGATTAGTAGTGTGCCAACAACTTGAAATATTTCCAGGTATGTTGCCCATTTATTGTGCCCTGTTGGTCTTCAGCTTTTCATCATTAAGGGCCAAACTATATATTATATACAGATTTGTGTATTTAAAGTACCAGGGGAAAGTGGTGCTTATTATTTCCTCTGCTTGCTGATTTGCTGCTGCCCTTCACTTCCTGCCCCTCATCATTATTCATCCATGGATCATTAGGAAGGGGATTGAAAATAATGAGAGCCAGCGTGGTATCGTGGTTAGAGTGCTGGACTAGGACTGGGGAGACACGGGTTCAAATCCCCATTCAGCCATGAAACTAGCTGGATGACTCTGGGCCAGTCACTTCTCTCTCAGCCTAACCTACTTCACAGGGTTGTTGTGAGGAGAAACTTAAGTATGTATTACACAGCTCTGGGCTCCTTGGAGGAAGAGTGGGATATAAAAATAATAATAAATGTAAGTAATAAAACGGCTAATATTATAATGCCCTTATATGAAATTATGGAGCAGCCACACCTGGAGTACTGCGTACAATTCTGGTCACCACATCTAAAAAAGGACATTGTAGAACTGGAAAAGGTGCAGAAGAGAGCAACCAAGATCAGGGACCTAGAGCACTTTTCCTATGAGGCAAGGCTACAACACCTAGGGCTATTTAGTTTAGAAAAAAGACGACTGCAGGGAGAGGTCTATAAAATCATGCGTGGTGTGGAGAAAGTGGATAGAGAAATTTTTATCCCGTTCACAGAACACTAGAACCAGGGGTTATCCCATGAAATTGGTTGCCAGGAAATTTAGGACCAAAAAATGGAGGTACTTTTTCACACAATGCATAATCAACTTGTGGAATTCTCTGCCACAAGATGTCGTGTTAGCCAACAACCTGGATGGCTTTAAGAGGGGTTTGGATAACTTCATGGAGGAGAGGTCTATCAACGCGTACTAGTCTGTCCCGTTTCACTTTCCAATACCATATATCCTTCCTCCTTTGTCTTAAAATAACTTCCCTTTGTCTGCTTAATTCCTCTGACATTGAAATACTTATGGCTAGTTGGCTAGAAAGACCTCCCTCTATCAGTGATGCATGAGGCTGGAATTTCACTTGGCACCTACGTCCTAACCTAAGGCAAAAAAGAGAATGGAGGGAATACATCCATTTAAAAAGAAAAAAATGACTTGTTGCTTGGCCATGTGAGGGGAAGGTTTGGCCTGCCTGCCCTCACTTCGCTATCAAAGTGGTCACCCAAGAAAATTAGTTGCTAACTAAGGATCTAGCTCAGTGAAGGTCAGAGTGTCTTTCTACGCTGTCAGTACAAATTCTTATGAGACAACAAATCTCTTCCTTTTTCTCTTTGAAATTGTGAATTAGTTAATCTATGGCGATGAATATCAGGAGTAATACAGTAGTTGGTCATCTTTGAATATTTTTTTTTGCTGTCACAGTCTCTGCCCCATTAATTTTCATCAAATACATACATACAGAATATCTGTAATAATTCAGTAGATATTCTGTTTATATTAATAGCCCTTTAAATCCTAAATCCACATGACAGAAAAAGCAGCCTTTGTGGCTTTAGCTCTTATAAATAGTTCTAAATACTGGGCTGACTTTCACTTCTTGAGGATAATCTTTTGATATCCTTAATACTGAATGGTGGCAGTAGATATTGCCACTAAGCCCTTTTAAAACCTAAATTGGGGTCACTTTGAAGTGGGAGGGGGCTACTGTGGAGGCTCAACTCTTTGCTTTAATAGCAATGTGAATGCGACAATGGGTGGGCCTCCTTTTGACATCAGCTGTCTACCTTGATCTTCAGTTTGCTAATTTTAATGTTTTCTGCATTTTTTTGATAGGAAAAAACCTTTGCTGGCAAGTGATCAGAAAATAAGCAATGAGCCCCAGAGAACTAAAATTTTACTCACTAAGTGTAGGGGAAAAGATGCCAGGCCATTTGACACTGTGAAATTGGTGGTTTTCAGACAGCTGTCTTGCCTGTTTAGAAACAACTATGCTAATTGTTCATAATCCTCTTGTAAGGAATCCGTTGGCCCAACTGCCAATAAGCACTGTTTACAAGGTCTGTCAGTCTTTGTTGGATGCCCAGCAATAACAATTTCAGCTAATTTGATCGTCCGTTGACTTGCTTGAGATTGTAAAATGAAAAGAAAGCATCGAATCTTTCCAATGTTCATAACAGGAGTGTTTAAAAGATCACACAGGAAGCAAAGTTTGAATTCATTTTTCATTTTCAAAATATAATCAAATGGAATAGCTATTGGTACTAATAAGCATACTAACAGTGGTGTAGCTTGTGCTTATTAATTTTTACTTAGAAATTAGATGACTTCTTCCAAAGATACTGCAAATTGCAACTTTAGATTCTTTAATACGGGCAAGGCCACATTCAGACATAATGGCTAACCACAGTTAATCGTGGCTGGGGTTCAAATTCTTAACTCCAATTTTGCCACAGATATTCACCAAACTGCAGCCAGTCAAATTCCAGTTGCAGGAGAGGTTAGCCCCTCCCTACTGCTCAGCATCCAAGGCCAATCCCAGCCAGCTCCATGGCCCAACTGTGGGGAAAGCGTCACTGCATCAGCAGCTTGGCCACAATCTAGAAGGGATGTGCACAATCATGCATTTTCGGAGTGCTCTGCCCACCTTCGGTAGGGAAGGGTCATTGAAAGCCATTTAAATGCCCTGCAATGCCAGCACTTCTTCTTTAGCCACGACACTGCTGCTCCCAAGTGGCTCCACACCCTGAAAGCACCACACAAGCACAAATTACCCGGTGGTTTTGGGGCCGGGTGTGTGTGGAATTTCACTTTATAGGGGGAAGGGAGGAGAAAACCCACACTTTCTATAATGGGATACAGATGGGGAAGGACAAAAGATTCTGGGAGAGGGGTGTCTGTCCCACCATAACCTGGGAAGATGTCATGAGGAGTGACCCCAGCAAAGCAGTCCAGGCAGACCCAAGTGAGTTTCTGCTCTCCGGCAACTGGCTGCTTGGTGGGCTGGCAGTTTCATTAGAGCACCAGTCTACTGGGGATGTAAACTGGTCTTGCCCACAAAAGGGCAAATCCCCATCTGGGCACTGCAAGCTCACAAGTATAGCCAGCCCACTTAACCACCAGGGAATCCAGGGGGCCTCGCTTTAGTCAAGCCCCCAACTCTCTTTGTTAAAAAATAAAAATGATTCTCCACTACCTTCCTCTCCCCAAATTCCTCTGAAGCCTTGCATGTGCCCCACAGAAGACCCCATGTCTTCTCATGTGCATGGCCGTGGAGTGTGCCAATGGGGCCATGCATTTGCACAAATTTTAAAATCCCAGGTCCAACTCTGTGTTCCATATGCAGATAAGGGTACATGAGGAATCATGGGAGAGGGCACTTTTTTTCTTCTTACCCCAGCCCCTGGGCAGCAAGGTTGACTGCAGGGGCTGCAGGAGAGGGCACACCTGTGCACAGGTGCAGACAGCAGGCAGGGGACTTCTTTCTGCAGCACTTTGGCTTCCATCCCCAGGATAAGGAAAGCAGTCTCTGGGATACCCCTGCCCACCTCTTTCCAACGCACAGCACAGTTCTATTTAGAGCACCCATGGCCTTACACTCTTGTGAGCGGGTGTAGTCCGTGTGGGCTGTCACATAGAGAGAATTGTTCCAAAAACTGGAATGATTCTTATCCAACTAGCCCTGCTCATGAATAAATCTGGGTTGTAAACCCCGACGTCTCTGGGGCTGGGCCCCACTTTCCCACCTTTTCTTTGTAAAAAATGGAACAGATCTCCTTTAAATGTCTCCACCCTCTTTCCCTGTGCAGACTTTCCCTTTCTCCTTGCTTGGGCACGTGTGCGGAGGGGAGGAAAGTGTTGACACTGGGACAGACCTTTAAACCCATTCAAAATTCTTGGGTCCTGGTCTGTCATCACACTATATGCAGATATCCCACTGCGAGGATTCCTTGGAGAGGAACGCCCCCATTCTCGGGGATAGTGGTGTGGCTGTGCCAGGGGTGTGTGTGTGTGGCAGGAGTGCACATGTACACATGGGCTGGTGGGCTGGCAAGAGGAATGGCTTCGAAGCAGCTTGCCCACAATCCCGAAGACAAAGATATCAGTCTCTGGTGTAGCCCTCCCCATGGCTCACCTGCACGCAGCAACCTGGCTCTATTCAGAGCCCCCCCCCCCATGGCCTGACACTCTTGTGAGGGAGATCTTGTTGGGGAAAGGGCATGTATAGCCCTCTTGAATCAGTGATGACTTGTCCTTGCATGTCTCTTCCCCCCGCCCCCGCCACCAACCTTGCAGTGGTCCTTCTCATGAGTTGTCTGTGGACTTTCCTCCTCATGCTTGGCCAGTGAGCCCTGGGTCGGGTGGCTAGATTCTTGAAGGGTTTCAGTTTACCCAAGACTGCCCCTGGTAACTGGCCTTGATCATGACTAAGCTTGGAGGGCATGAACCCCAAATCTCTCTGTGAAAAAGATATAAATGGGGCGCTAGGGAATCCCTGCCGAGGAGCTGCCTCTCAAAGCCTGCCAATAGAACCCCAGCCAAAGCATTTCCATGGACAGTGTGGGCAAGGGTCTGCGGCACAGACCTTTAAACCCATTAAAAATTCCCAGGTCCAGCCTAGCATGGCGCCATATGCAGATCTCCAACTGTGGGGATTCCCAGGAGCCCCGGTTTCCAGCTTCCACAGGACAGCTGTGTTGCCCATGGGAGGGGGGCGCAGGCCGGATTGCACATCTCCACATGGGTGGTGGGCAGGCAGGAGGCACATTTTTGCAACAGCTTGGCCGCAGTACCCAAGACATGGAAAGCTTTCTCTGGGGTACAATTCTCAACAGCTACCATCCAAAAAGCAACCTTGCTCTATTTATAACCCCAGTGGCCTGACACTTTTGTGAGAGGGCTGTCCGTGGGACAAGGAGATGTTTTGCCATCATACATCAGTAGAGTTTTTGTTCAGCAATTCACTCCCCTCTCCTCTGATTGTCCTTCTCATGAACTATCTGGGGGTGTCCCCGTGGTTTGGCACTCTCTTTAGCCGTGGTTCTTGGTGCAGGCTCCAATGGTGGAGCACTGCCAATCCAGCCGCCCGGCCCTGCTCATGAATAATTTGGGGGGGGGGGGCTGGGCCCAACCAATATGTTAAAAAAGTAGAACTTTGTTGTTCCTAAATTCCTACTTGTGGCAGCCCCTCAAAGGTGGACAGGAGCACCACCCTGAAATATTTGCTCCCTAGCTGAGGAGGGGATGCCCTGTGCATGCTTGCTATCCCCATCATGATGGGCCACTTGCCAGGGCATACCCATTTATGTGGGCGGGGCACAGGACCTGGGTATGGACCTTTAAACTCATTCAAAGCTCCCAGGCCGTATGCAGAGCTCCTGGTGTGTGAATTCCCAGGAGAGGAGAGCCCTGGTTTCCAGCTGGCCGGGGACAATAGGCTTGCTCTTTGGGGCTGCAGGCAGCAGTGCACATCCCCACTTGGGTGTGTGTGCTGGCAGGGCACAGGGCTTGACAGCAGCTTGGTAGCGGTTGCCCAAGTGCCCATCCCTACAACTTTCCTGCACAGAGCATTCTCCCTCGCTCCCCTTAGTCTGCTACCCTCGTGAAAAAGCATTCCTTGGGGACTGATGGGCTAGGTCTCCTAGCGTGATGATGTCTGGGATGGGACATCACAGGTGGCCCTTCTCATGAACAAGACTTAGGGAGCAAATCTCCCCACTTGGGGAAAGGGCTGGCTGCCTCATCCCCAACCTGTATGTGCAAAAAGTAGAACTTTGCTTCTCTGCCTTTTATACCTGACCCCGGTGGTCCCTCTTCCCCCACTCCCAGGCATTTGCTTTCTTTCCGGCACTGTGATGGGGTGCCCTGCTCATGTTGCCACTTTGGGGTTTTTTTGCTTGTGAGCATACATGACTATTGCTCTCTTTTTGAGGAGCAAAGCGCTTAGTGCCCATCCTGTCATCCTGTGCTCTCTCCCTACTGCTTGCCAGGTGGGGGCAGCAAGGTACAAGGTGAGAACTGGGGGTTCCTCCGAGTGACTGCATGGCTTGACTGGCTGGCCAGTCCAGGATGGGGGCATGGCAGCATTCCTATAGCCGGCAACTCCATAGCTACATAGCTGATAGAAGGGGTGTGGCTGATTTTCTGAGAGCCTTCCAGCAATAAGCACCAAAAGCATGAAGTGGCCACATCCTCAAGTCTGTGCCTCCTTCTCTGGGATTGCGGTTTGGAAATCCTAACGGCACAAGGAGTCGGATGTAACACCTTGGTGGCAAAACCTCAGGTGTTGGCAGCGGACCTTAGAGATAACTGGAGGTTCCAATTGGACTTTGGTGAGGCAAACCAGAGTCTGCTTTCAGGCCATAACCATGGTTTCACGCATTTGAGAATAATGGAGTTACAACCTTGGCCAGATTAAACTGTGGTTTAGCCGTTACATCTGAATGCAGCCAATGTATTAAAATAAACTGCATTGCCTTTTGTTCCACACAAATATATGTTTTTGGAATAAAGTTCTATTTCTGATTATTCCATTCTTACTGGAGCAGCCTTATCGGAGATCAGCTTCTACTCCACACAAGCCAGCAGCATTCATCTTACCTTCTCTCTTCATGGCTGCAGTTAGTATCTTTGACTGGTGCTGATTTCAAAGCATCTCAATGTTATGTGATAGTCTACTATTTAATTGCCTTTATAAATGTTTGGAATATATATGTAGTTTAGCTGTTCTCCCTAGTAGGTTTTATCCTTGAAGACTTCCTGTCATGCCTTTCCACTCATCTGATATCAGTCTAAAATTTGAAAGAAGGCTTGGTTCAAAAGATTCTCAAATTTGATCACTGTGCGTCACCCAAAAACTAGTCTTTAATATCAATAGCACAGGTAACCAAAAACTCTATTTTTGCTTAAATAAATATTGGTGCTCTTCAGCATTGAAATGAGCCAATCATTTAAAAAGAATGAGACTCATAATCCAATACTATCATGAACTTTCTCAGATTGTGTCTGAAGATCATGTTCCTTTAGAGTGGATGGTGGGTTGTATATCTTGGTATTGCTGCCCTTCCAGGACATATCTGCCCTACAAAGTATTTTACAGATCCACAAACTCGTATTGAATCTGCAGTGTGTGTGTGTGTGTGATAGTAGTGAAAATCTTGAAATCATTATTGGCACTAAATCTAAAATTAAAAAAAGCTGTGCACAGGAAACTTAGTCCCATTATTATAACCCCTGCTAACTTGGCAAAGAGGCACCTTTTAATGGGTTTATTCTCTTTATTGAGCAGGGGGAGAGTAACTGGCCCTATCCGCCCTCAGCACAGTACCTCCAGTGACTGTTGCTGGTGTCTATCTTATGTTATTTTTAGATTGTGAGCCCTTTGGGGACAGGGATCCATCTTATTTATTTATTATTTCTCTTTGTAAACCGCCCTGAGCCATTTTTTGAAGGGTGGTATAGAAATTGAATTATTAGCAATAGTAATAGTAATAGTAATAGTAATAGTAATAGTAATAGTAATAGTAATAATAATAATTATTATTAATAATAAAGACCCAGCAAAAGGTGCAAAAGACCCAGCAAAAGGTGCAGTTCCAAGTAATTATAGACCGATTACCTGTCTGCCAACCATGTTCAAATTATTAACTGGAATAATAGCAGATGAAGTGATGCAACACTTATTAACTAACAAACAGCTTCCAGTTGAACAGAAAGGAAATTGCCCGAACACCAGAGGCACAAAAGACCAGCTGCTGAGTGACAAAATGATTTTAGAAAATTGCAAGAGAAGAAAAACCAATCTAAGTGTTGCATGGATTGACTACAAGAAAGCCTTCGATTCATTGCCTCACACATGGATACTAAAATGTTTAGAAACAACTGGTGTCAGCAAAAACATTCAGATATTAATTTAAAAAGCAATGAGCATGTGGAGTACACAGCTAACAATCAATGGCAAGACACTTGGACAGGTTAGCATTAGAAGAGGCATTTTCCAAGGGGACTCACTATCCCCTCTGTTGTTTGTAATCGCCATGACCCCACTTTCACAAATACTCAACAAAACAGGCCTCGGATACCAAACATCTAAAACATCAAGTCAAATCAACCATCTGCTGTACATGAACCATCTGAAGTTGTATGGAACGTCCCAGTCAGAAATTGAATCACTGCTAAACACTGTCCGTATATTCAGTAGCGATATAGCAATGGAGTTTGGACTAGACAAGTGTGCTGCATTAATAATGAAAAGAGGGAAAATAACAAAAACAGAAGGAATAGAACTGCCCAATGGAAGCAAGATCAAGAACCTGGAAGAGAAAGAACATTACAAATACTTGGGCATTCTCCAGGCTGATAACATTGCACACACTGAAGTTAAAAGAAAAATTGGAAGTGAATACATCAGGAGAGTTAGAAAAATCCTCAAGTCCAAACTCAGTGGCAGGAACACCATACAAGCCATAAACACCTGGGCTATACCTGTTATCAGATACACTGCAGGAATAATAGACTGGACCCAGGCAGAGCTAGAGACACTAGATCGTAAGACCAGGAAAATAATGACCATCAATCATGCTCTGCACCCCCGCAGTGATGTCGATAGGCTATACCTCCCTCGCAGCTCAGGTGGAAGAGGAATGCTGCAAGTCCATCAAACAGTAGAGGAGGAGAAAAGAGGCCTTGCAGAATATATCAAGGACAGTGAAGAAGATGCACTTCAAATGGTCAATAATGCGAAACTATTCAACACCAATGAAACCAAGCAGGCCTACAAGAAAGAACAAGTCAAGAACCAAGCAGAAAAATGGAAAAATAAGCCCCTGCATGGTCAATATTTGCACAATATAAGTGGAAAACCAGACATCACCAAGACCTGGCAATGGCTTAAGAATGGCAACTTGAAGAAAGAAACAGAGGGTTTAATACTGGCTGCACAAGAACAGGCACTAAGAACAAATGCAATAAGAGCAAAAGTCGAAAAATCCACCACAAACAGCAAGTGCCGCCTTTGTAAAGAAGCAGATGAAACCGTGGATCACCTAATCAGCTGTTGTAAAAAGATCGCACAGACTGACTACAAACAAAGGCATGACAAAGTAGCAGGGATGATACACTGGAATATCTGCAAAAAATACAAGCTACCTGTAGCCAAACATTGGTGGGACCATAAAATTGAAAAAGTGGTAGAAAATGAAGATGTAAAAATATTATGGGATTTCCGACTACAGACAGACAAACATCTGCCACACAATACACCAGATAGAACTGTAGTCGAGAAGAAAGAAAAACAAGTCAAAATAATCGACATAGCAATACCAGGGGATAGCAGAATAGAAGAAAAAGAAATAGAAAAAAATCACCAAATACAAAGATCTACAAATTGAAATTGAAAGGCTGTGGCAGAAAAAGACCCAAATAATCCCAGTGGTCATTGGCGCCCTGGGTGCAGTTCCAAAAGACCTTGAAGAGCACCTCAACACCGTAGGGGCCACAGAAATCACCATCAGCCAATTACAAAAAGCAGCTTTACTGGGAACAGCCTATATTCTGCGACGATATCTTTAACAACAGCAACAACATTGACAATAAAATTCTGGCATCCCAGGTCCTTGGGAAGGACTCTATATCTGAATAAAACAAACCAGTCACTAACACTTGTCTGACTGTGTAAAATAATAATAATAATATTTTAAGATATTCTGAGTTTAAAGCCTCACAAGATTTGCCTTTTAAAAAAAATATTATGAGTATTTTGTTAACATTATTTTGTATATATTGTAATATTTTATATTCTTTATTCTGGTACTTTGCTGTTTGAATATTTATACTAGTTAGCATCTTAATTTTTTCAGTGATAACAACTACCACCGTGTGTGTGTGAGAGAGAGAGAGGGAGAGGGAGAGATGAGATCCAAATACGTTGATCTGTTGTTAGAGTTACTCAGTGAATCTATTGCAAGCCCTAAATAGGAGCAGACATGTCCACGCTAATAGATCCCCAAACCTGTTAGGAAACAGTACGAACAATTCCCTATTTTAGAGCAAAAAACAAATACTGTACATGCATGAGATTTGTTCTTGTGAAACATATGCATGGCTTAATTTGAGCCTAGGCATCTGGCATCTAAATTGAGAAATGAAGACATGTGATACAAACAGTGGAATAGCATGGATTTCTTTATGCTAATGTCACTATAGTACTCCATATCTGGCTCCAAGCCATTTGTGTTATATGCAGTTTACATATAACCATGTCAGTCATAAGCACCATTTAATGCACAAAGAGTCTTGTTCATTCAAAGTGAATTACACCCCAGCACAAAGTACTAGCAAAAAGCCCTTAAGTGTTGTCATCCATGCAGGCTCTTAAATGCTTAATGGACCAAGTACTGTTCTCTGTACTTGTGTAGATTTCGTATTCAAATGGTTCCTTTTTAGTGCATTTCATGCCACTAAAATTGAGACTTTTAATCTATTGTATTTCAATTCTTTATTTGATCTTTACTTTTACTTTATTAGATGTTTTACTTCTGAGCACATATCCAGCAGCAACATCGATTTTAATTTCTGGAGCAACTGAACTAGATGGACTTCAGTATAACTCTTTCATTAAGAGCATTACTAGTTAGCCTCCAGCAATGGGAGGGCAGAATTCACACCTAATTCCTTTTGATATATATCCAGTACTCTAGAGACTTAAGATGGCACAATTATTCATTAAAGTATGTAACTTTGGACTATAAAATGGTACATCTTCTTTCAAAATTAAATAGATCATCAATATTTTGTTTTTTTACATGAAATGCTAGTCCTTGACAAATTTGTTCAAAATGGCATACCACATGGTGTGGTATGCATGGTTGTATTCAGTGTTCTCTCTAATTTTTTTTTCATCCGTGTGTGGAATGAGTTTTGCTCTGGGCAGGAGTATCAAGGCAGTGTATGCACATGTACATTCAGAGTGGGGCCTTCCTGATTCCACCTGAACGGGATCTAAAATTAACTGAGCGGACATCAAAAAATTTGTGAGCGCAGGCCTTAGAGGGAACACTGGTTGTATTCCTGTAGCCGTATTCCTGGTTGTATTCCAGGCCTTCCACTGAAGCTTTGAGGGTTCGGCTAGTGATGCAATAGAGCCAGCCAGGTGCATGGCTGTAGCTGAAATAAATTATAGGGGGAAAGAAATGAGACAAATGTCACTGCACCTCTGAGGGAAGGGGGCTGCTGGCTGGGCATCAAACTACACTCCTTGCTTTCTTCCTCTTGCATGCGGCTGGTTCCTGGTTGGAGGGGGAAGTCTTGAATTAAAACTGAGGTGTGGGGGCCGGGGGTTCCTGAGCTAAGGAAATGTGGATGCTCAAGTGTGAGTGTGTAACTGTCTGCATGTGTGGGGAGCGTGTGCTATTATTTTCATAGGAGTTAGTGAAAGAGTGTGTCAATAATATTTTGTTTTTCACCATGTTCTTCTGCAGCAAATATATGCAGGAGGAGGCACATCTTTGGTAGGGGACCTGAAGGGGGACGGGGGGCTGGGGATCCATTTTCACTGTTTGTCCCAGGGCGCACTCCAACCTTGCTATGTACTTGGTGCCAACATGATGGAGGTGGAGCCAACAGTCATCCATGCTTTCATATCTATGACTATGTCAAGTGAACAAGACCACAGCCAATCTTCAGTGCAAACCATAAAGCTCCAGTCCTGGGATATTCTTAGGTGTTCATCTTGATGACACCATCCATTTTTGGCAGAATGCCTCATCATGATCTTGAAAATAAAATAATTAAGGTGAAGTGTGTGTGAGGGAGAGGGAGATTATGGTTACAGGGAATCTGATAAGAATTACAGAGAGTGCTAAATCTTCATTGTGTTGTGTCACTGGTGCACCTCAGCGTGTTGAACTTTTCCTCCTCCTTTCTTCTTGTGATGCTTCCTTTGGTATATTGTAGGTTGAACTCTTGGGAAATAATAAGGCTCTCCACATGAGCAGTGTGGAGAGCCAGGAGACTTTTGGTAGGGAGAGTGGGCTTGATCCACTCTCCCCACGCACGAGCATCCAGCCCTCCCTGGGCGCCCAGATCAGCCACCCACATGATTACTGGCTCCATCACAGAGCCGGTTGGGGCGGTGGGGATTGGGGGCCTCCCAGCCCCTGGAAGTCCTAGAATGCCCCACACAAGTGCATGGGGCATTCTGGGGAGCCTCCTGACACTGGGAGGCTTGTTGTAGCCTCCCGGTTTGGGTTTCCTCATGAGCTGCGCTGCGATGGCACATGATTGTTGAAATGGGGTTAGCGGAGTGCTCGCTCCACTAACCTCATTTGGGGGGGTGGAATTAAGCGGGCTTACTGCTGGGAGCCGCACAGCTCCTGGTGGTTCACACGCACACAGGACAAAGCTCAAAGGGCTAGGCTCCCTTTGCCCATTTTCCTGTGCGCGTGAGAATAGTCTCATAGTGTGGATCTTTGTAGGTTGATGAAAAGTGTTGAATCTTAGGATCCTGGATTCAGTTGAATCATTGTGGTGCATACCTATGTGTCATTACTATGGTAAATGCTGCCTCATTATCATTTTATATTAGAATTTTACCTTGCAGCTATCAAGAGTGGCTGCAAGTTTACACAATAGCCTTCTAGTTTTCTGTTGTCTTTCAGAAACTTCTAACAAGTTGCCGGTTCTTTCTTATTAGATTCATACAGAGCTGGGGCACCTGGGAGTCCAAGCTCTACGATCAGTCAATAGGGCCTTCAATTGTTGTTGGCAAAGTTTTACAAATAATAATAGCATGTCTAAATTTGTCTGATAAGAAATTGTTAAAAAACAAAACAATATCTCCTCTCACCCACCAAGCTTTCCCCAAAATCTAACAAGAAAAGTATAGGAAAAGGAAGGGAAATTGAGTGAAAGTTGGAAAAAGAAAACTATTATGTTCAGTTATTGGTTGCTATGGGCAACCAAATCTTAAAATGCTCCTAAAATGTTTCTTGTTTGAGCTGGTGGTTGGATCCTGGGATTGAGATGGCTGAAGGTTGAGATTTTTGTTCTGCCTGACCTATAACTGATCTTTCTTAAATAATAATGGATTTTTAAAATTAAAAACTCTTTATTGGTATTTGAACATATCATTCTATTCTATTCTATTCTATTCTATTCTATTCTATTCTATTTATATACCACCCTTCCAAAAATCACTCAGGGTGGTTTACATCAAAATAAAACAAAATCAATTAACAGTTAAAACATATAAATCGTTAAAAACCCTGGAGAACCAGGTTGAATATTTACAGCAGTTAAAAACAGTTTACAACAATATTAAAACCCTGGAAGGCCAGGCCAAACAAATAGGTTTTAAGAGCTCTCCTGAAGGCCAGCAATGAATTCAGGTTACGGATTTCTACCGGGAGTGCATTCCACAGCCCCAGGGCAGCTACAGGGAAGGCCCTCCTCTGAGTTGCCACCAGACACAGACCTTCTCAGATGACCTTAATGTGCGGTGAGGATTATATAGAAGAAGGCGCTCTCTAAGATAACTGGACCTAAGCCATTCAGGGCTTTAAAGCCCTGCTAACTTGACAAAGAGGCACCTTTTAATGCGGTGATTCTCTTTATTTATCAGGGGAAGAGTCATTGGCTCTATCCACCCCCAGCACAGTACCTCCAGTGACTCTTGCTGGTGTCTATCTTATGTTTCTTTTTAGACTGTGAGCCCTTTGGGGAGAGGGAGCCATCTTATTTGTTTATTATTTCTCTGTGTAAATCACCCTGAGCCATTCTTGGAAGAGCGGTATAGAAATTGAATTTATTATTATTAATAATAATAATAATAATAATAATAATAATAATAAATAAAGGTAATAACCAGCACTTTGTATTTTGCCCGGAAACATATCAGCAGCCAGTGTAACTGTTTCAAAGCAGGCATAATATGATCTCTCCAGGTTGCCCCAGAGACCAATCTGGCTACTGCATTTGGAACTAACTGAAGTTTCCAAACTATGTATAAAGGCAGCCCCACGTAGAGTGCATTGCAATAGTCAAGCCTGGAGGTTACCAGCTGATGCACTACTCTTTCATGAATGGGGTGCTACCACTGAAAAGGCCCTCCCTCTAATAGCCACCCACCTCACCTTATTTGGTGGAGGCACTTGGAGCCGTGCCTCTGAAAAAGATCTCTGGGTCTGGGTTGGGACCCTTATCCCAAAATATACCATGGTCAGTGATATTGAAAGCCACTAAGGTGTCCAGGATAATTCACAAGATCTCTCTCTCTCTCTCTCTCTCTCTCTCTCTCGGCACAGTTAATCCCATAGAGCAGTCAAAGCAGTTTCTGTTCCAAAACCAGCCCTGAAGTCTGAGTGAAACGGATCTAAATAATCTATTTCCTCCAAGAGATTCTGGAGGTAGTCAGCCACCACACGTTCAAATGACTTAAGACTTAAACTGCTATAGCTTTCCCCCCAATTCTAAGCTTTCTGGTGTAATGTACTAGCTGACAGTGTGGTGAGAAGTCAAATCTCACTCCATCCATGAAGCCACTAGGCAGCAAGCCATTGTGTTTCAGTCCTGCCCCACCTCCGCAAATGTCTGACTTTAGGGAGCAACAAAAGTCTTCTGTTTATGGAACTGGTGTAGGAATAATTGAAACAGTGATGTGAAGCATTTTGAATAGTCTAAAGAACAGTATACACATTAAATATCCTCCACTTCCACCTTTTCTCCTTTCTCAGTATTCTCCTCAATAATGTCTTTCCTCCATGCTTAACCTATTTCCCCCAATAATAAAGGCTGAGTCATAGCAGGGAATTAATTAATAAAACGATAGAATAAAACAATAAGTAAATAAAACCAAAAACTGATTTTTTTCCATCCTGAGTGTATATTCCCAGCCCCCCCCCCCCTTTTTGGACAGAGTTCTGAAACTTGGTGAAGCTCCAAATCCTTCTGTCTTGAGCTTCCCCTTCCTCTAGTAACCTGCTAACAGAGTTTAAATGTATCTGACACTTCTAAAACATGCCCCAGAAACCTCTAAATAGAAGCTAGGGCAACTGAGCTGACAGCAGGGTTACAACAGACAATTAATTTACAAAGTTATCAGTCACTAGAAAATTTGCTTTGGTTTGCATCTGTGAAACAGATGGTCAAACACCACATGATTTGATTAGGCCTGTTATGTGCCTGGGAATTAATTCAACGCTTTATTATTTTAAAGCCGGTGTGATATGCTTAACACAATCTAGTCAAGGAGATTTATGGCAACAACATTATTCTTTGATGTAAAATTAGGAAATGTCCAAAACATATCAAATTGTGCATCTGTTGACTGCAAGGTATATGTGATGGGACAATACAACAATATAAATACTGCCACCTATTGATGTATGATGGTTATTGTTTTATCAATCATTAGGTTTTGTTAATCTAATCTGGAATATGAAACACTTGTAGTCTGCCCACCACTCTGCTAGGAAACCACTAGTTTAGACTTGCAATTATAACCAACCTGTGTGTGTTCATGTGTGTGCGCGCACACACACACTCATGCATGAATTTTCAAGAGTTTTGTTCTTGTAGTACCAGATCCACCAGATATTCAGCTGCTTTTATGTTGACCAAATGGCACATTTGGCTCATCCTGAGTTCAGTACAAATCTGAAGGATGCAGTCATACTGCATTTCTGATGGATTCTAAGCTGTGCAGCTCTTTTAAAAACAGATTTTCTTTTTTAAATGCTTAAAAAAAATACATGTTTGTTCAAACTGTGAACTCCTGTAGGCTCAAGATGCACATGATAATTTCACATCTTGGAATGATGCCGATCACCTCATGTTGCCTCCTGATGGGATATTTCCAGGGCTTTTCATTTCATTAGGATTCCAAATTTTCCCACCAGTTTTCTTCAATGTGCAGTTCAAGATACTGGCTATGACTTATGAAAGCCCAAAATGACTTCGACCTAGAATACTTGAGACAACATATACCCCCTATATCCCATCAAGATATCTGAGATCAGCTGAGATGGCCCTTTTATTGTTGTTGCACACACATTATGTCAAGGCATGTAAAGAGAATTTCTCAATTTTCAAGAGAACTCCTCAATTGCTGCTGTTAATAACAATACATTTATACCTCAGTTATCTTCTAAGGAGCTCAGGGCAGTATAGATAGGTTATTTTATCCTCACAACAACCTTGTGAGGTAGGTCAGACTGAGATATTATTGGCCAAAAATTACTGAATAAGTTTCATGGCTGAATGGAAATTTGAACCTGGCTCTACCCAGTCCTGGTCTCATACTCTGACATGTGCTTAGTGCTGGCTGGCTTTTTAACTTTCTGGAGTTACAGAGGGCCCAAACGTAATGTTGCGGAAATGATTTTTTAGCCATTCCCACTTGCCACAATCACAATCCAAACTGTCATCCCTGCAGCTACTGTTTGCCTGGAAAGCTCCTGTTAGTGCCAGAAGAAGCTCTTTTCTCCAGGGAAATAGCAGCCATGAAGGGGTCTGGTCAGGATCTCAGTGGGGAAAGAGACCTCCTTGGTCTCAGCCTGGATCAGGTCTCCTTCAGCTGCTGAGTAAAATGTAAGCATGCCAGAACTAAGAATGTGTTTAATCTAACATGCACAGTGAGTTTGGTCCTGAGCCTCACTGTGTAATATTTCTCTCCCTTACTTGACCCTTTGAAGCCTGAGCGTAAATCACAATCAGACATAATATGCAGTCACATGTATCTTTCTCCTGACACATTTTAAAATCTAAAGCAACCTAAAGAGACTTTGAGTTTGAGCAGAGGGAGGCTGAACATGCACACACAGAGCTCTGTTTCTCCACTATAAATCATCCATCCCGAAGTGCCTTTTTCTTTTTAAAATGAAAGGCTGTTGGGATTTCATTACAGAAATTTGAATGTAATGTTTAGTTAGTCTAACTGTTATATCCTGAATGTCTGGTGTGTGTGGTGGAAGAAGCTTAGCCAAAACCTCAGTATCTATGCAGACAAGAAATTGAACGATATTTCTTCATCCAAACATTTGTATTAGGAAGATCGGAAAAATGGAGTCATACTGTTTCAAAATCAGGAGTCAGGACTACAAAGCCATTTTCCAGAACAATGACACGTAGACATTGGTTAGTGCATAGAGCAGGGGTGGTGACATCAGGTTGACCAGGCTGGGCACAAGGTGTGGACTCACATTGATTGAAAGGCAAATTAGACTGTACCAGGGAAATCCACTATGCAGTTGTGGGCAGCAGAGAGTCCTTTATCTAACTCTCCCTTGGCCCCCACCCTGATGGTGACCTCAGGGAAAGGGAGCAGATAGAAGGCATAAATCTGTTCCCCTTTTACCTTTCCTCAACAGCCAGACTTCAGTGCGGGGGGCGGGGAGTGCCCATGCATCCATGGGGGAAAGGGGCCTACTGTACCATGGGAAGCCCAATACAAGACTTTGCTCTGGGGCTTACCAGATCCTGGGACTCCTATAGAGTCTTGTGTACATTTGGGGTCCTTCACATTCTCTTTATCTCCATGTACCATGCAATGAATACTCATGATTGCAAAGGTTGTTTAACTCATAAAGAAGAGAAAGCCTCTGGCTGCATGGACCTCTGAGTTGAGGCATATATGTTTAATGGTCAAGGCTGCTTAAACACAAATGTTGTTTTCTGCCTTTTCCGTTATCCACCTCAAAACTTTAAAAACAACACCATATCTAAGGATTTTCTTAAATGAGACCAAGTTGGAGGCACTGACTTACAATTTGATTAATAAATTAAGTTTAAATGGTTGTTTTAAAACAAATTGATAGTATTAGCTGCCTCTCTTTATTTATTCATTCATTCATTCATTCATTCATTCAATTTCTACACTGCCCTTCCAAAAATGGCTCAGCGTGGTTTACACAGGAAAATAATAAATAAAGATGGATCCCTGTCCCCCAAGGGCTCACAAGCTAAAAAGAAACCTAAGAGAGACACCATCAACAGTCACTGGAGGTATTGTGCTGGGGGTGGATAGGGCCAGTTACTCTCCCCCTGCTAAATAAAGAGAATCACCACTTTAAAAGGTGTGTCTTTGCCAAGTTAGCAGGGGTTATTCACAGATGCTTGAAGAATTTCTGTCTGCATAAGTAGTTTTGTCACATGTGTAACTATGTTGGATCTTATTCAATGAATAGCGATGGGATGTTGCCAGATATTGATAGATTTTTGCTGCACTTTGCTAGCACGTTTGTTTGTTTGTTGAAGTTCTGTGCCGCCTAATATAGAAATCTCTAGGTGGTGTACTTTTAGCATTTCTTTCAAAAACATCTGTATTGTGTCTTGAAGTTTCAACGATGTAGTTTGGCAGGTTTTTGCGGGACCTGGTACAAGGAATGAACGTACCTATTGGCTTCATTAGAGGGGGGCAGTGGGCCTGGCTGCCTCAAGCCCCACTCTGATTTGTCAACTAGAATGGAATATATAGAGGCAGAGCAGGTGTAAGGTGTGGATGTAGAACGTTTGTCTGCAGCCAACAGTTCCATAGTGCATGGTCCTCTTGGGTGCAGAGGTCACAGCTGACGTGGACAAAGCTGTCTGAGGTGGTACAGTATTTGGAACAGAGTTTGCTATAAGCCATACAAAGGGGTGAATCAGTTAAGACTATTTTCAGTAATTAATTGCTTTGGACTTGCCTCTAGATGCAACATCAACTGCTGTTCCTCTGCAAGCCCATTGCAACAAACTGAACTTTAGACAAAAATGCTGTGTTCTTAGTATCTGGAACATTGAGATGCTACCGTCTTGTAACTCAAGTTTCCTTATATTTCACACTTTATATTATATGAGAGCAGCAACAGTTTTCTTCTCCTTGCCAAACTTAACGACAGAGTTTGTTTATTTTCTGAGAGGATCCTTCCCCCCTCCCCACCCCAGTGACACTTAATAGTTCTTATAACATGGAAAGTAAATAACTTAAATGTTGCCAATGTGGCTTAGAATCAATGCCTCCCTAGAAATATTTTAACAGTCCCCCCTCTAAATGTACGTGGAAGATGTTACAAACATATCATGCATTTGTAAAGGACACAATGTACTCCGGCTATCAACAACTGAAGTGGCTACTTTACTTTACTTAGTGTTAAGTACCATCACTCCCCCCTCACTGAGGAATACTGATTCTAAGCAAAAGAGTTCCAGTATTTCTACTGATAGTTTCAAGGATATAGGGAGGGTAGAACAGAGCAAAACAGGGCAATGAAGATTTTGGAAATGGGGTCAACCCAGATGTAGTTATAGATGCAAAGCAAGATGGAAGGTTCAACCTTCTGCACTGAAGCAAAATGAAAGAACACAGTTTCAATGAAATGGATCAGAAGAAACAGATACACGAGAAACTGAGAAGAAGGTATTGTTTATTCTTTAGATCAGTCTTATGTGATCAAAAGGTCCCTTAAGATCAACATCAATAAACACGAAGGAACTATCTTTTCCTAATTATTATTAACCTAAGCAGAACTTTCTATTTCCACTAATTTGAAAAGAAAGTAGATCACCAAGGATAAATGGTTGACTATGAAAATGTAAAAACTATCATCTTATTTTAACACTTAATTGAATATTAAATGAACTGTAATTGTTTTGTCCAGTTAATAGACTGCTTAGTGGCTACAGGGGCTTTACTTGTGCTGCTCTATGTCACTCTGCAGCATTCAGGATATAATGCTGACTGTTGAGGGTGGGAGTTGCTCAGCTTTGCATGTCTTTTCTTAAGTTTCAAGACTTTGCTCAATGGAGTTATTTGGATGGAATTAAGGTTGGACCCTTTCTGCACAGTAAAATGTTTTTTGTGTTGTATGGTGTATAATTAGGTGTGTGTTTGCTGCTTGTGCCACTCTCATGCAACTGTGGGGGGGGTGGGGTTATGCTCCTGGCCCCCTTGAGGCAAGCACGGAGGCTGCCATGTTGGAGTTCATCATGTGACACAGGCCAGCCAAGCAGATGCTAGGAGCGGCATTTTAATATGCCGGCTCCATAGAGCTGCTTCTCAGTTGCTTGGACTGAGCAGCCCTCCTTCCTACACATTTCAGTGAGGGAAGTCAGTTCGCCATTCGGGGTCAAATAGGAATTTTTGGGGCCACACCTGATTGGCCTTGGTGTGGCCTTTTTTCGCCTACTTTTCACTGAAACTGATGTAGGATTATCACCTTTTGATTGGTCACATGTTGATGAGTGTGGGTTAGTTTAAGTGTATTAATTGGTGTTTGATTGGAGGATCATTTAAGGCAAGTAGGCAAGCTGAGGAACAGCCTTTTCAGGTTTTGCAGCCCTTGGGCTGGGATCCACCCCTACTCAGGGGCAGGCTGGCACTCAACTCCCAGAGCTTTGTGGCCTGGGTGGGTGGGGCTGCCTGACCTCCCCTCAGCGGGGTTTCACCTTGTGGCTGTTGTGATGTTCAGATTCAGTCCAGACAGAACTAACACCCAGTCTGTCACCCAGGGTTGGGCGGTCTTCCTTATGAGACTGACCCTTAGTTGGGTTAACCACATTCTGAATTGACATGCCTTGCTGCAGGGTTTGTTACCTAAATTAATGAAAATGGTCATGTTCATCCAACTGTATGTGCCTTGTCTTTATTGGGACCTGGGAGAGCAATATTGGGTGCTGTTGGGATTTAGGGTACAGTCCAATTCCATTAAAACCAGTGGCTGGCATCTTGACTAACGAAGTACTGTGCCTATGACAGGTTCAGCTAAGTCAGCTCCACTGCTGGCTCAGTGGTGGGGGTACATTTTGATGACCACCCCTACTCTAGCAAGTGCTCCAGCTGTGTACCCCTCAGGGACATATTTTTGGTTGACATAAAAATAATTTACAGGGGAAGGAGTGGTCATTTGAAATTCAACAACTAGGAACCAGCATTAGTCTGGAACGCCTGTTGCGCTGCTGCTTTGCCAGTGCAGGTTTGCCACTGCCTGCAGTGGGAAGCGGATTGTGCTTCTATTTGTTGTGCACAGTTGTAAAATGGCCAAGGTACACAATATGTTAAAGGGCAAATTCTGTCTTAAGAATGGTATATATATCATACGTGATGTAATATAGGCTTGTTACCAGATCAGAGCTCTATATATTTCCCAGCTGAGACAAACTTTTCAGAAATAAGGAGCATTGCTTTCTCCTTCTGGTGTTCTGTTTAAAACAGATTGCTACGATCTGAAAAACCTGACAGATTATAGTATAATTGGCATTATGATACCTCCCACTTAGGTTCATTCGTCTCTTTAGCCCCTCCTTGGTCAACCCCCTCAAAAACCAGATTATTGCCATATTCAAGCAAATAGAAGATGCTTGCCTCTGTTTTTTGTTTTTTGGTACATATATGTAGATAAAACACATATGTGTGTTGTTTTGTGCATATCTGTCTGTTTTGTGTATATAAAAACAAAACTTTTAGTTTGCCTAATAAAATCCACCAACCTGAACATCTATTTTAAATGTAAACCATTGGATTGGAGCTGTGTCAGGTACACATACCCAATAACTGTGGTCCACACACAATTGAATTCAGAGGCAAAGCTTTATTATATTGTGAATCTTTATTATATTGTGAATTTAGTGTGCACTTCTCCTGTTAATAACTTGGTGCTTGTACGGTTTTTTAAAGGGTTGAATCTTTTTATAGGCTTTAAAGTATTCTTATTCTCAAAACAGTGGATGTATAAATTTTAAAGTGTGTTCAATGTTCTGTAGAGACAAACTGGGAAAGAGAGGAAGAGGTGATGGAGATTTTGCAACTGAGAAACATGAATGGGCATGAGCATAGAATATGGGTGTGAATATATCCAGTGGGACAGCCCTGAGTAAG
Organism: Hemicordylus capensis; assembly: GCF_027244095.1. Classification (NCBI taxonomy): domain Eukaryota; kingdom Metazoa; phylum Chordata; class Lepidosauria; order Squamata; family Cordylidae; genus Hemicordylus; species Hemicordylus capensis. Next base: position 101,030,233 of record NC_069657.1, read on the forward strand.
AAAATGGCCAGAGTGCTTGCCTGACCCACCGCTAAATTTATCTACAGAGGCTTTACATGCCAACATATATTCCACCCTCCACAGTATATCCCCTGACAAAGAAGATGACTGCACTGGAAAAGACACTTCTGGTTCCTTTACATGTTATATGGATCAGTATGAATTTCCAGATTTCAGCTTGGGAGCAAAGTTAATTTTCCTGTGTTTACAATAAACCAGTAAGCAAAGCATGGTTTCTTTTTGGTATCTCTGGTGCTACAGTGAGGTGGATGAGCTTGGATTTTGGAGATCAATTTTCATTTGTTGAATGTTACATTATGCAGCATGGTTCCAGTCATGCCCTTTTCATGTATTCTTTATTTGTTAAATAGCCAGGGACTAAAGCTATACTTAAAACATATTAACTGCACTGTTAAGAAATTATGTGAGAGAAGGATTGCTAGAGAAGGCAGAAACTGTACTTGAGTTAAATTCTGGCCTAAGGTGTGTGCTGCAGCCTCCCTTATTTACCACCGGCAATTGCCTTTTCACTGGTACCTGTCTCTAGTAAACCATTGTTCCTTTTGGCAAAATGCCTGTGTGCACACTAGATTTCACTTGTTTCCTTTTCATACACCCATATCTGCCTGTTCAGATAGTAAATGCAAGCAGAATAAGTCTTGCAGTTATTATATATGAAGTATATTGTGAGATTAAATATTCTGTTAAGTTTGCTTATGTTTTAACAGACTCAAACGCCTAAGGACAGCAAAGTGTGTGTGGAGGGGTATGGGTATAGATATGGATTTAAAAGTAATTGGATTCAAACAACAGGAAGGAAACTTTTATGTTCAGTATACTAGCACTCCTGCTTCAGAAGCCTGTGTGGGCTGGGCTATGTCAGAATAGAAGGGATTGATTGATTGATTGATTGCCATCAAGTCAGTGTCAATTCGTAGCGACCACATAGATAGATTCTCTCCAGGATGATCTGTCTTCAGCTTGGCCTTTAAGGTCTCTCAGTGGTGCTTTCATTGTTGTGGTAATCGAGTCCATCCACCTTCCTGCTGGTCGTCCTCTTCTTCTCTTCCCTTCAACTTTCCTGCTCAAGGGAGCTGAGTTTTTGCATAATGTGTCCGAAGTATGAGAGTTTGAGCCTGGTCATTTGTGCCTCAAGTGAAAATTCTGGATTGATTTGTTCTATAGTCCATTTGTTTGTTATTCTGGCTGTCCATGGTATGCTCAAAAGTCTTCTCCAGCACCAGAGTTCAAAAGCGTTAATACTTTTTCTGTCTTGCTTCTTCAAAGTCCAGCTTTCGCATTCATAGAGTTTCACGGGGAAAACAATTGTCTGAATGATTCTAATCTTTTTACGTATAGATACATCACGGCATCTAAATATCCTTTCTAAGGCCTTCATTGCAACCCTACCAAGTGCTAGTCTGCGGCGTATTTCTTTACTGCTGGATCCTTTACTGTTGATGGTCGATCCTAAAAGGCAGAAGCTATCCACCACTTCAGTGTCTTCATTATCAGTTTTGAAGCTGGTTGCTGTGCTCGTTGTCATTAGTTTAGCTGTCTTTACATTTAGTCATAGTCCCATTTTTTCACTGTGTTCCTTGACTTCATTACTAGAGCTTGCAGATCATCCACATTCTCAGCTATCAGAGTGGTGTCATCAGCATAGCTCAAGTTATTGATGCTTCTTCCTCCAACTTTAAAACCACACTCATCTTCTTCCAATTCAGATTCTCTCAGTATATGTTCAGCATATAAGTTGAATAAATAAGGAGAAAGTATACAGCACAGAATTAGCTTTAATGGTGTGAAATGTATGTGTGTGTGTGTGTGTGTGTGTGTGTGTGTATGAGAGAGAGAGAGAGAGAGAGAGAGAGAGTGCACACATGCACACGCAACACAAACAATATTCAATCAGTGGCCTGAGAATTGAAGGACAGGAAACAGAGGGTAAGAATAAATGGACAGTTTTCACAATGGAGGGAAGTAGGAAGTGGGGTCCCCACTGTGACCAGTGCTCTTTAGCTTGTTCATAAATGATCTAGGAGTTGGAGTAGGCAGTGAAGTGGTCAAATTTGCAAATAACACTAAACTATTTAGGGTAGTGAAATCCAAAACAGATTGTGAGGAGCTCCAAAAAGATCTCTCCAAAATGGCAAATGTGGTTCAAGTGATGTATATGGGGTTGGCAGACTCCAAATCCACATATATGCTGATGGGATCTGAGCTGTTGATGACTGATCAGGAGAGGGATCTTGGGGTTGTGGTGGACAGCTCATTGGAAGTGTCGACTCAGTGCACAACAGGTGTGGAAAAGGCCAATTGTGCGCCAGGGATCATTAGGAAGGGGGTTGAAAATAAAAGTACTAATATTATAACGCCCTTATACAAATCTATGGTGTGGCTACATCTGGAGCACTATGTACAGTTTTGATCACCGTATCTTAAGAAGAACATTGTAGAACTGGAGAAGGTACAGAAGATGATCAGGGTCCTGGAGCACCTTCCTTATGATGCTAGGCTACAGCATCTGGTGCTCTTTACTTTGGAAAAGAGGCGACTAAAGGGAGACATGATTGAGGTGTATAAAATCATGCATGGACTGGAGAGAGTGGACAAAGAAAATTCTCTCCCTCTCTAACAACACTAGAACCAGGGATCATCCCATGAATCTGAAGGTTGGGAAATTTAGGACTGACAAAAAGAAGTACTTTTTCACACAGTGCATAATTAATCTATGAATTATTTTGTCATGGGATATGGTGATGGCCACCAGCTTGGATGGCTTTAAAGGGGGCTTAGACAGATTCATGGAGGACAGGTCTATCAATGGCTACTAGTCTGGTTGCTGTGGGCCACCTCCAGCCTCTGAGGCACGACACCTCTGAATACCAGAGGAGCAACAGCAGGAGAGAGGGCATGCCCTCACCTGTTGCCTGTGGACTCCCCAGAGGCATCTGGTGGGTCATTGAAACAGGGTGCTGGACTAGATAGGCCTTTTGCCTGATCCAGCAGGGCTGTTCTTATGCTCTTAATTAGGTTATATAATTAGATAAGAGTGTTTATCTTATGCTGGAGAGTATGTTAAGGTAAGATAGGTATACTGGGAAGACAATCATGTTCCTTGCTACTTTATTGTGACATTATCTAATGTGTGCCTTGCAAATAAGTTTTGGTTCCATAGTGACATAATCTGCATGGAGGTTGCAATGTACATCTCATGCTCTTCTATGCTATATATGCTGCAGTCCTTTGACATATACACCTAAACATTTGTTGTTGGCCTGTTGGAACTGGGGATACATTTGCAGTCTTGAACTATCTCAGCCAGGAGAGGAGAGCTGGTCTTGTGGTAGCAAGCATGACTTGTCTCTTTAGCTAAGCAGGGTCCACTCTGGTTGCATATGAATGGGAGGCTTGATGTGTGAGCACTGTAAGATATTCCCCTCAGGGGAGGGAGCCGCTCTGGGAAGAGCAGAAGGTTTCAAGTTCCCTCCCTGGCTTCTCCAAGATAGGGCTGAGAGAGATTCCTGCCTTCAACCTTGGAGAAGCCACTGCCAGTCTGTGAAGACAATACTGAGTTAGATAGACCAATGTTCTGACTCAGTATATGGCAGCTTCCTATGTTCCTATGTAAGGAGACATTATCGTGTTTGCTGCTGTTCCACTGTTACTAAAACTATAAGAATGGCAGCAATGCTCCCAAACCACATTTTTGCAAAACTTTTTAAAAGTTTAAATTAAACATTTTACAAAAGTCAGCAATATTGGGAATTAACCCAATAATTATATTTATTATTTATTTTTATTTTTACATTTTATATCCTGCTCTTCCTCCAAGGAGCCCAGAGCGGTGTACTACATACTTAGGTTTCTCCTCACAACAACAACCCTGTAAAGTAGGTTAGGCTGAGAGAGAGTGACTGGCCCAGAGTCACCCAGCTAGTTTCATGGCTGAATGGGGATTTGAACTCAGGTCTTCCCGGTCTTAGTCCAGCACTCTAGCAACTACACCACGCTGGTGCCTAAACTATATATAGTTGCTTATAGTCACTGACTCCCAAACTAACAAAGCACTAGTGCTATGGGAGATGAACCAGTGCTTCTGAAAAGTTCAACTAACTCATCTGCACCTCTTATGTGATGGTGGGGAGGGCAATGTTTGACAATCTCCTCTTCTCTCAGGAGCACTCTATGCCACCCCAAAATAAGAAGTCCTTGAAGGTTGCACAGCCCTCAGGGTTATCGGGGAAGAGGAGGGCATCAATTTGCACCCCCCACCCAGCAAGCATTAGTGCAGTGTTAGTCTCGAACTCTCTTCAGAAGCACTGATGCTATACTGATTCTTCTCCCTTAGCACCAGTGATTCAATAATAATAATAATACCAGGGGATAGCAGAATAGAAGAAAAAGAAATAGAAAAAATCACCAAATACAAAGATCTACAAATTGAAATTGAAAGGCTGTGGCAGAAAAAGACCCAAATAATCCCAGTGTTCATTGGCGCCCTGGGTGCAGTTCCAAAAGACCTTGAAGAGCACCTCAACACCATAGGGGCCACAGAAATCACCATCAGCCAGTTACAAAAAGCAGCTTTACTGGAAACAGCCTATATTCTGCGACGATATCTATAACAACAGCAACAACATTGACAATAAAATTCTGGCATCCCAGGTCCTTGGGAAGGACTCGATGTCTGGATAAAACAAACCAGTCAATAACACTTGTCTGACTGTGTAAAATAATAATAATAATTTGATTTCTATAGCGCCCTTCCAAAAATGGCTCAGGGCGGTTTACACAGAGAAATAACAAACAAATAAGATGGCTCCCTGTCCCCAAAGGGCTCACATTCTAAAAAGAAACATAAGATAGACACTAGCAACAGTCACTGGAGGTACTGTGCTTAGTCTGGATATCAGCCAGTGAAATAAGTCAACTGATGTGTCAGTAGAATGCTACTATTAAAATGTGAATATCCTGCCACTGAATCATGAGTAATGGAAAAATAGCATCACTGTAAATGCAGGCAGTTACTGAGGGCCCCTTGGCCAAATCCAGTCCCCTAATGTGCTGCTTATGCCCCAGTTGCTGACTTAGAAGCAAAAGAGATGTTGTGAAACTGGCATCTGTGGCAGTAGAACTTGTCAGTAAACTATTTTAGGGGGATGAAGTTGAGAAGCCCACCACTTCTCACCCCCTTTAAAAATAATCCTCTAGGAAAGCCAGGTTTTTTTAAAAACCCGGTCTCTATTTTCCATGTGTGCCATGTTGTGTGCTTGATGAAACTGTGTATTCTGCATGGCAAGCAGTAAATGTTCCTGTGAGGATCACCTCCATGTGCTGATTCTAATTTAAAGCATAGTGTGAATCTCAACCATCCCCTGTGGTTTTCGATAGCACTAGAAGAGGCATTGGCATGTTAATGAGTGCTTTTGGCCGGGGGGCGGGGGGCTTTTTGCTCTGACTAACCTTGTAAGCCAATAAGGAACACACACTCTTTGGCTTGTTCTAATTATGGTCTTTGCTGTCATAAGTATAGTGTTCAGCTGTCACTGTGGTGTCTCCTTGAGTCATGCTCATGAGAGCCTGAGTCACATGCATCTTTTCAGAAAGAAATATTCGGAGGGTTAGCAGCAAATGTCTGCTTTGTTAAGAACTCACAATGAGAAGAGCGAGGAGGAACCTGGTTGTTTTATTCTAGGTACTAGCTGTATATGAAGGTTAAAATTGTCTAAGAGAACTCTTGTTAAAACAAAAAAAAAACAACCTGCATCTATTTGACATCATATGCACCCTTCCTTATTAATAAACCTTAATAGGTGCAGAACAGAGAGCCAAAATGATCAGGTACTGGAGCATCATACTTATGAGGAAAGGCCGTAACATAAGGGGCCTTTTAATTTGGAAAAAGAGGGACTGGGGCAGGACATGATTGAGGCTTATAAAATTAGCAATGATGTGGAGAAAGTGGATAGAGGAAAGTTATTTTCCTTCTCTTACAGCACTAGGACAGTGAAAATGGCTGAAGATTTACAGCAGACAAAAGGAAAAGAGTTCTTCACATGGCACATAATTAGTCTATGGAAAGGGTAGGTGGAATGAGGATGGCATAATGGACATTTTCCCTTGCCCAAGGTGCCTATATACTCATAAGACCCCAGAACACCAAGAGTTGGAGAATGCATCGTCTTTAATGTTATGAAATTGGGGCTTATCAATATAGGTGGCTTCAAATGTTTCGACCAAGTGGAGGGAAACATATATTGGGGCTTTTCTCTTCCATCACTGCTCTGATAATACTACTTGAGGATTCTTGTTGAGTGCTGTTAAATATATGTGGAGACTGGTATATATACACATTTGTATTTGTATAAATATTTGTCATGCATGCAGGCATGTAAATATATGTATTTTCAAGAAATGAACACTTGCTAAGTGAAACTATCTAGTAGGTTCCCGCTTCTTCTGACCAAGTAAGATCTCTTTCCTGAAGGTTCCTTTTGCTCATGAATCAAGTCATTCTCTTTAGCTTAAAAACAAACAAACAAGTTTAGTTCAGTGTTTTTATTGAATGAATTTGTCAGATTGATGAAATTAAGCTAAGTAAATTTGCAAAATTGTTAACAGTTTCCATTGGAACATTGGAACTATTATAGAAGAGCCCCTTGTGTACTGAATAAATCCAGTTCACTTGTTATAACCAGTTGTTGTGGGCCCTCCAAAAGCTGTGGATATGTGATAGTCAAGACTTTTGACAGCCATGTTTGCATGTTTCCCCAAACTTGTGTTTAAGTTTTCAAACTTTAGAATATTTTTTTTCATAGGCCCTGCTCTTGTTTTCCTTCAAGGCAGTGTCCTGTTCATAGTGACTTTACAAGGTGATCTGTCAAAACCTTGATTGTTCCACATTTAGTATTTCAGCAGTGAACTGAAATATGCAGGGTTATATTTGCAAAAACAATATTGACTTGTCACACCCTGCTTCAAATTTAGAATACGGAGAGGGCTATGTGTGGAAGTCTTTCTTTTTCTGTAGAGAGTTGTCTCCATATATATGTGAGACACAGTTGTTGAGTTTTTAAGAGTTCTTCAGTCCCCAATACAATTATTTGACCTTTAAAAAAAATAACCGTTCCTTTTTTAAATGAAAGAGAGGATCCATAGTTCCAGGCTGAACTAGACACATTTAGAAAATTCGGTTGTGTATAAAATGGAGACGAGGCTTTTATTTTATTAGCAAGAAGGAATGTGTGGGTGAAAGTTATTAAACTACTTCCTAACTCGCAGATTACAACAGCCCCTCTCCAAGTGCTCTTCACCCAGGCAAGATGCATATGTCTATCAACATATGAAGCTGCCTCAGACTGAGTCTTATCATTGACCTACCTAGGTCAGTATTGACTAACGTTTGAACAAAGCATGTGCGCATGAACTGGGAAGAAGCCTTTCCCATTCTGAAGAGCTTCTTCAGTTCCAGAGCAGCTATCTTGTAAGTTGGGGGTGATTTTTGTCACTTTTTCCTTTCTCCAGAACTGCTCAGCACGATTGGAAAATATGTCCTGAGGGTCACGCAGTTCTCAAGGACATATTTTTGGGTGGCACAAGATATTTCAGGGGAAAAGAGAGATCTGCAAAATTAGGCACCCTTTGTGTGATAGGTTGCAGAACTTGGTAAGCTTTCTGCAGCAGGGATGCTTCTTTCCGGTGCATAGGTGCATGCTTAGGATGTTGGCCACTCTCTGTTCTGATTGGCAGCATATTTCCAGGGTCTCAGAAAGGTCACTTTCAACGTACTTAACCTTTTAACTGAAGAGTAAAACTCTGAGAGAGAGTCAAGGTGACAAACCAATATATGTCAAATGTATTCAAAATAAACAAGAAAAGTATATGGAAGTATGAAGATATCCAATAAATAAATAAATGACTGACTGACTGACTGACTGAGAGCTTGGCTGAGAAGAACAGAACTCAGGGAGAGACGCTTTGAGAAAACAGCCATGTTTGGGAGGATAGTTCAGTTCCCCACTGATGTGCCCCTTTGTTAAAACAGGACTCCCATTCTCTTTCTATATGATGGGTTAAACACATGGAACTGCTACTGTCACATTTAGTTTGTCCCTCATTGGTGGAGCCCATGCCTCCCAGGCAAAAAGTTCCAGATCTAAAATGACATCTCCAGTCAGAAGGATCTCTGGTGATAGGGTTGGGAAGGTCTCTGCCTGGGAATTTGTACTGCTAATCAATCAATAGTACACAGTTCTGGTCTAGATGGACCAGTGCTTTGCTTCATCATAAAGCTGCTTCATATGTTCAAGAGCTGAAAACACCATGAAAGGTTTTGCTTGGATAGACTGATTCCACATATCCTTTTTATGCCCTGTAAACAGATCGATACATGGATGTTTTGGGAAGATGAATTCACATCTATCTCTCTCGTAAATCATCATAGCAGTATATTACTTGTTCTGTTATTGTGTCTGTCTGTCCATTTAAGTCACTGGAATCAATTAATTGCTATGTAAGTATCAATTCCTCGAGGGGGGAGGAGGAGATGTTACATTATGTAGGAAACTGCTCTTTTCTGAAACAAGTGTGCTGGGCCTAGATTACTAAAATGCCCAGGTCTTGTAAAGTTGGAGAAAGGTGCAGATAGTAACAACCTCCAGTAGCAAGGAGTTTTTTGCTTTGTACGTTAATTAGTTTAGTATATGCCATGAGAGATCCCATAATGAATATAAAGTATGGAGTTATTAAAAATGAGCGGAGACCTTTGTAATGAGCATTAATATACTTCTGCTGTAAGGCAGAAACATTGGGAACATATTCTTCCACTACAAATAATTTGATTAGATACATGTGTGCATGTTATGCAGTAATCTTGTTTTAAACAAATAGATGGTGTGAATGGCATTTTTGGCTTTCAAAGATGTCAAGAAATAGCTTCCCCCAGTTTCCTGTTTTTTAAATGGTATCTACTTATCAATCAATACAGCAGATGGATTTTTTATTTTGCCTTTTGGCCTGCACTTCCAGCATTCTGTATCTGCTTGAGATACAACTGTAGATTCATAGAGAAATGCTCCTTAGCATCAGCTTGCTTGTGTTGTGTTGTGTGTGTGTGTGTGAGTGTGTGTGTGACTAATAGTAATTGCTTGCTACTGCAGTAAGTTAATTCATTGCTTTCTTCTGAAGAACTGGAGAGCCTTATAATGATCTAAAAGGGACATGACAGAGGATGGTTTGCATGGGGCTAACTGGGCCCCCCAATTAAAGTTACACAAATCATAGTAGTGACAGAATGAAATGACCTGCTAAAATCATTCATCCCATCTGCCCACATTGAAGGAATTATTGTTGCTGGGAGAACATTCCTTGGAGATTTCTCCAGTGTCATTTTAAATATTCCAAAAATTGGTCTTCAATTGGTCTTCATTGGTAAATTATAATAAAGTTTGCTGATGCCCACAATGATTACAGGTTAGAATATGAACCAAAACAATGCAGAAAATTTCAACCTACATTCTCAGAAGTGTTATAGATCTGCTCTGGCATTCAGCTCGATTGTATTGACTTTCTAATGCACTTTTAGATATAAATTGCATTTTAAAAGGTTCATATTTTAGTTCAGGAAGCTTCTATCCCACCCAGATACGTTCTTTAAAAATGAATGTTTGTGTGCAGAGAAATGAGAAAATACTGCATGAGTTACATTGATTGGCTTTGTGTTTACATTTTGACATAATTAAGAATTCTCATCCTAGGAGGTGGTCTTTACAAAGCAGCAGTGGATAGAAAATACTGCTGACTTGTTTATTGAGAAATTGGGCCATGTTTGTATGTTTCAGTTGCAGATGGAGTTTTGTAAAGATCCATTAGTCAGTGTTAATGGGGAGACAGAGAAGTTCATTTAATGGTCACTCACTTCATAAGTGTTCCACATGTTGTGCAGCAACCATCCACTGCTGTAGGGGAGCTTCGTCTCTGCACAGTGAGGTTGCTCCAAGTTCAACCAAAGTTCTGTTGAGCAATAGTGTATGCAGCAGGGAGGGGAGAGTGATATTTTACCAAGTCCCCGAGTCTCCATTAATGCTCGTTGCTATTTGGCAATATGTCCCTGAGGGTCTCACAGCTATTAGGGACGTATTTCTGAATAGCAAAGAGCACTAAGATAGGCAGGGGAAATTAGCAAAACAATTTCCATCCTTGCCCACATGTGCTTCACAAGGGTTTGCTGAGCTTGGAGCAGCTTCACGCAGAGACACAACTAGCTTATGGTATTGGATAGGTGGGTGACATGTGGGCTGGTAAGTTTAGGACTGCAACTGAGATGACTGGGAACCTACAACAGAGGCCTTGAAATATTTGTATTGGGTGATCCTACTAAAATAAATGAAGCTGAAGGAAAACTGCATGAACCAGAGCATAAGACCCTTGCAGTTTAGTCCTGTGCATATTACTTGAAATCTTGTTATATTGCTTTAAAAAGGACTTACTTCGAAGTTAGTATGCTTAGAACTGAGCCTTGGAAGCTGTAGTGAGGCTTGGATATAGATTTGATTCTGAATGCCCATGCACAGACAGTGACCCCCTATAGCTCTTTCCGGTGGTAGCAGGAAGATTGGCAGTTGTCATATTTTAAGGCTTTCCACATGAGCAGCGTGGGGAGCCTGCAGGGGGTATGTGGGGAGAGCGGGCTTGTCCCGCTGTACCTGCACACAAGCTGGCAGCTCGCCTTGGGTGGCCGGATTGACCACCCACATGATTACCAGCTCCATCACAGAGCTGGTTGGTGCAGTGGGGTTTGTGGGCATCCTGGCCCCCACAAGTTCCAAAATGCCCCACGCAAGTGCAAGGGACATTCTGGGGAGCCCTTCGGCACCAAGAGGCTTGTTGTAGCTAGCCTCCCTGTTGGGGGTCTACTCATGAGTCTACCTACACATGAGCAGTGAAACGTGGTTAGCCGAGCATGCACTCCACTAACCTCATTTAATTGGGGGAGGCAATTAAGCGGGCTTGCAGCCAGGAGCAGCATGGCTCCTGTTGCAGCACACAACCCGCCAAACTGGGCTGGGCTCCCTGAACCCAGTTTTTATGGGTCGTGAGAATAGCCTCTTTGCCTTTTTGTGAGCTGGTTTATCAAGCTGTGCGACATTGTGTAATAGCATTTGGTAAAGAGATGTGGAAAGCTAATTTTGAACCGGTTCCTTCTGAGAGGACGTCCAAGCACCACAAGAGTTATTCATAGTCACTGGCCACATTGAGATCTAACAGCAACCAATGATGGTAATACCAAACATGGGTTGTTGTTACAAGCCTACATGACTCTTGGGGTCATACATTACGTCCTCCTCTTCCCATCATATTTGAATAAGGCAAACTATGTTTGTTCCTAAACCGGGATCAGATGTTGGTTTGGCATCCTGGTTTGAGAACAACCTATGGTTTGTACAAACCTGGTATCATATTCAGATGAAATGACAAGCAGTGGTTTGCTACCAGATTATATCTCATATAGAAATGTAATTATAAAAATCACTTCTAAGATGTCTGTTTATGGGCATTAGTTTTTGTTTTGCAGCATATCCTGACATGACAGGCCCTATGTTGATATTAAGGATCCATCAAGGCTTCTGTGCAACTTGAAAGACAGCCCTGATGGTGTAGTTTGATGGGACTGTGGCAGAACAACTTGACCTGTTTCCGGGCAGTTGTGCAGTGCTCCTTCCATTGGAAACTATGGAAGAACTGTTGCATGACTGCCCGGAAACAGTTCAAGTTGTTCCATCGCAGCCCCATCACTCTACACTGTTGAGACTGCCTTCTATGTCATGCAGCAGTTTAGCATCAACATAGGGCTGCCAATTATGTTGGTCAGACTTGGTCCCATTAAGGAGTTAGTGTAGCATTCAGTAAAACCCTCGGAGGGTGAGCGAGCCTCTTTTCAAAATTGCCCCTTGAAAAGACTCTTAAAAAGAAGCCAGACTTGGGTTGACTTCTGCAGGATAGAATTATTACACAGAAATTGTTCAGACTGTGCCTGATTTATAATCTCAGCAAAACTGAAATGAAGTGGCTGTGTCTGTCACACACTGACAACCCAATCCTGTGCGTAATTACTCAGAATCCCGTCTCATTTAATTTAGTGAGGCTTTCTTTCAAATAATCTAGACTTGAAGGCTGAATATGTTAAAAATGAAATTTAAGTGAAAATATAACATTGAGATGACTATTTTAGACGACTACTTTAGTTGTTAGGTACTATTGGTGTTAGATTCCTGTTGGTGTGTGAAGCTCATACAGCACATTCTTCAATTAAATATATCTACCTAAGATATATCTAAGTCCAGAATTTCTCCACTACCTGAATCCAATATTGTTAATAGTTTTTCTTTTAAATAACCTTGAAACAATATTGGATTCAGCAGTGGAGAAATCTTCAGTAGGCATTTGCGGGTGCAGATATTTTGGGATGAAAGGACTATATGTTTCATAAGTCTAATTTTAGATACTAGTTTTAGAACCGTTGTTAACTGGCAGTGTGTGGCAAGGAAAATGACACGCATAATGGCACGCACAAAGTGAATGGGAGTATACATTTCTGGTTAGATTCTAAAAGAATGCATCCATTTAAATAAACCCAGTTCATTTTGTACACTAGAAAACTCGGCATGAAAAAGCTAAGTTTATGATTTTTCTTTTACATAAATGTTTGCTTAGAAAAAGATTTCCTTTAGGAGCTCTCAGACCTGGGATTGAAAGAAAAGACCGAATTCTTTAGTGTAAATAGAGAAACTCAGCCCAGTCTCTGGTGCAGACTGTTTAGTTCCATGTCTGATAACCCATTCAGGCTGTAGCATGTTTAGAAGCTTTCTTTAGTTTCCTTCAGCTCTGATGTCAAATTTCTCTATACAAGAAAGCCCTGCTATAATAAGCTGAATACTTGATCAGCACAATGCCTTGAATTTTAATGTTGCTAACTTTGTTTCAAACAGCTTGAGAAAAAGGAGAGGAGTCCTCTGTTCCACGGATTGCAAATCTGAATTGCTTTTACTAGTTAAAGTGAGAAAAATATGATTTAAAGAGCAAATTAGGTCAAGTGCCAAATGTGTCGCCTTTATACCTTCTCTCTCTCTCTCTCTTTTTACAGATTTATACAGATTGGGCCAATCACTATCTAGCAAAATCCGGCCATAAACGCTTGATAAAGGACCTGCAGCAAGATGTGACCGATGGAGTTTTATTGGCTGAAATCATCCAGGTTGTAGGTGAGTAAGTTTGTTATCAGCCTCAACAGCTTGGTCAGTACCAGGTCTTCTATCAAACAAATAAAAAGCAAGCACATATAGAGTCATGGTTCTGCCACAAAGCTGTGATGATTAATTTTAATAAACTTCATATGTGGAATGTTTGTGCTGGGTAAAATGGTGTTGCAATATCATGCAGAACAATGAAATAAATAAAAAACTGGTAAGAACCTTTGTTTTATTTCACTATGATTGTTACTTTGTTGTTACTGCCATTTCCCTTTTACTCCTTTTATCTCTGCTTCTTGATTGGCATTGATAGAATTTAATAAATTAGCTAAGTTAAGACTGCCATTGTTCTAGCTTGAGAAACTTCTTCAAGCAGATATAAGATAGTAGGGTAATGGTTTGATGAATAGTGAGCTATTGGGTTTTTTAAAAAAAATGATCAGCTTTCTAAAACAAATGGGTTGACTATCCTGGAAGCTCTAGAACATAATAGGGTTACTATTAGAACAAACTTTGAAAAGAGAGATGATGTGAGTCACTGTATAAGGCAGAGATTTTATGTTGAAATTGCAGCATAGCCTTGGGTTTATCTGTGGAAATATCTCTGAGCACCATCTCTAAGAGCTGGTTTACAATTTCATGTTTATCACTTGATTATTACAATAATCAAGCAATAGGTCGTATGAGTAAATGGGTTATAATCACTGAGCTAACACAACAATCAGAGCCTTCACATTGCCTCATTTTACTTCAAATACCATGCAGATGTCAAAAAAGCTCATTGTTTTGCAGAACAGACCTCATCCGTTATTACTTAAAACTGTTCAATTGTACTTGCATGGTGCTATGTACATTATTTCCAATGTATATAGCACTGCAGGAGCAGTGTTGAGGAATTATTAGTAGCTGCAGATGAGCCCTTTTCCGTAACAATGTGGGTGTTGCTTTGGATGCCCGCAGTGATGTTAGTGGTTCAGAATTAGCCATGTTACCCTGTGCAGCATGTCAGCCAGTTTATATATTCACTTGCCAGTGTGCCTGTATTGGGTATCCAGTAATCAAGAATAGAGTACTTGCATGTATGAAGAAGCCCTCAATTTTAGCTGTCTGTAATAAAATGGGGTCACCTTAAGTGGTGCAGCGGGGAAATGCTTGACTAACAAGCAGAAGGTTGCTGGTTCAAATCCCTGCTGGTACTATATAGGGCAGCAGCGATATAGGAAGATGCTGAAAGGCATCATCTCATTCTGCGAGGGAGAAGGCAATGGTAAACCCCTCCTGCATTCTACCAAAAAACCCCACATGGCTCTGTGGGCGCCAGGAGTCGAAATCAACTTGATGGCGCACTTTACCTTTAAATAAAATTGGAGTCATTGTAGCCAACCTTGCAGATTAAATGGGAGTCATGGTAGCCAACCTTGCAGAGTATCAAAGTATTCTGGCTTATCATTTGGTAATGATAAGAGGTCCAATTCTATGTGATGTTGACATCCTTAGCTCATCATGACTTATGTAGAAATGTAGATACTCTGTAGATGATAATCTGTATCTCTGTAGATACTTCTGTAGATACTCTGCAGCTTACTACACTGGAAAATTTGATCCTCTTGCCTGTCACTTTTACCACCTCAGTTTGTCAAATTAATTATTTCCTTTGGAGATTAATCCATATGGCATGTCACCCGTATGGATGGAAGAGAGAACTGGATGCTCAAAAAGGCAATTAGTATGAATTAGAATGAACAAGGGCAAAACTTTGACATTTGACATGTTGGCACTTTCTGCCAAAAGCACTTGAGAGAGATACTGGTTCTTCATTGACTTCTGGGGACTTCTTGACTTCATTTTCTTACTTGTTCCCCCACCGCCCAGGGAGGCATGTCATATATGTACAAACAAGCAATTTCATCAGTAATGATTTAGCTATTATTCTCCCTGCCACCACCAGTTTTTTCATGTATTAATATAGAATCAATTGATTTTTACATAACCAAGTCATTCTTTATTCACAATTTGTGTGCAGCCTTTATTGCTCACTCCCAAAGGCTACCACAGTTCAAAAAACAAAAGCAAGAGCACATCCATACAGATCCAGCCATAGATAGATACTTTGCACTACAGGATAAAAACAAACACTATAAATCCTTTCCATTTTTTAAATATGTTTTACAGTGTTATAATAGGATGTTTAAAACTCAAATATCTCTTAAATGGTAAATGTCAAATAAGATTATGAGGAACACAACACATTCTGTAATCTTTATATGCTGGCCTCAAATTTTCTTTCCTGCCAAGGCAATTTTTGCAACCCTCAATGTGAAATCTTTGATTGAATTAAAAATAACACAGTAATTCAAACTCACAAACATACAGGCACACATTGTCAAAAAACATATACCTTTTTGATAGGAGAATCTCTGACCGGTCTTACATTTATCATAAGCCATGTTAAGATGTGCTGCTCCTGACACAGGGAATGTGTGGGAGGCTGTGGGAGAAGACACCAGCTAGCAAGCCCCTTGTGCTGATGCGCTCCCCTGCTATGCCCCAGCTATTCCTGCATCCAGCACTTCAGTCTACATATGTACAGAGGTAGTATGTACCTGTACCTAGGAATAGGGCTAAAGTAATTCTGAAATGGTGTTGGGTCCCATTCCAGGACTGGCTAGAGCAGCTCATTGAGAGGCTTCCTTTTACAGAAGGAGTTTATTTTTATTTATTCATCACCTGCAGATAATGGTGGCTCCTAGAGGTGCTTAGTATGCTCCTTAGTGCATGGGCAGGTTTCTTCAGAAATTGGTCTTCCTTCATATAAACAAATCCCAAACCATATAGAACTTACAAAGCCAGGACCAGCACACTGAACTGAACTCAAACAGACTAGGAACCAGTGAACTTCTTGTCACACTGCTGAGATGTGTCTAGGTCCTAATTACACAATATGGGTCACAATACAACTGCTCCATTGCTAACTGCAATCAAAGTCAACCCCCTGTAAAATGCATTACTGACATAACTGCTTGAAGTTCTTAGAGTGTGGCCACATGGCTAGGCTATCTCTGTTCATGAACAGTTGTAGCTGCACGTCAGTATCTGGTGAAAGGCATTCTGTGCCACTGGCCACTGTAGTGATCTAGGAGTACTGTGACTATGATCCTTTAGGACCGCCTAAAGTTCATTGTACAGAATAGAATGAACACTATCTGAACAGATAACACACAGAATCTCTGTGTTGTTGGGACTGAGCCTCAGCTTATTGGGCCTTATCCAGTCTATCTGTGCTTTCACACCCCAGTGCAGCACTTCCATAGTTTTACCTGATTTAGATCAAATATAGACATATAGCTAGATGTTACTAGGATATTGGTGACACCACAGCCCAATTCCCTGGATGCTCTCTTCATATAAATGTTAACATGAGAGACAGAATTGAATCCTGTGAGACCCCATAGCATAAAATGACATAAAGCCAAGCAGAAATTGCTGCACCACCACCTTTACAGCTGTTTCCCTCGTAAATACAAAGCAATGTTCGTTAACTAAGACTTTATTCCAGAAACAACCCCATTTTCTCCTCCTCATTTCTCTCTCTCTCTCTCTCTCTCTCCCCCCCCCTCTACGGGAGCCCCACTGGGACAAACTTTTAATCAACAAAACATATAGGATTGCTAGTCAGAATACAACACATCCCTCCCCTTTATAACAAACATAATTAAAATTTGGTGACAAAGTCTCTATGTTTTCTAGGTGGTCTCCTGTCACACACACACTTCTAATTCTTGGGGTCTCTGGCACAGGAGCTCTTAGTTATTTATTTTCTGGTACAGAGGATTGTCCATCACTTTCATCAGCCTCATCTGTGAAGTAAAGACTGGAGGCAAGATCAAATTCCTCTACAGTTTGTCTCTTGAGATGAGATTCCCTTCTTTTTTTCCTCATAGTATGCATGCTTGCAAGTCTTGAACTGTTCCATTTCTTTCCCTCATCCAATATGTCCTCTGATTCTGATAATTTGTTTTGGTCTAGAATATCAGGAACATCCCTTTCTCATTTTATAAGGCAGTCATACTTGAACAAGGTCCCCCACCTGAAATGCTCACTGTTTTGCATCTGTTTCTGATTCACATACAACATGTGTTGTTTCTCCCTTATCTGATCTCAAATCTCTGTGTTGGCCGGGCGAGATGGCATGGAAAGCCCTATCATCAGTTGTTGCCATTGGGTAAGTTGGGTGGTAGCTTTGTGTTCCCTTAGCAGTTCAAAAGGTGATTTCCCTGTAATAGAATGAGGAATAGATCAATAAGCAAATAGAGTTTCACAGTTTGCCTCTTTCCAGGGTTATTCTTATCTAGCCAGTTGTAAACTTCCTTTCATTTATCTGTTCATTCTTTTCACTAAGCCATTCCTTTGAGGGGGTTACAAGGAAATAGTCTTGTGTTGTATCCCATAATTATGCATATATTGCTGCATTTCAAATGAGGTAAGCTGTGTCCTATTGTTAGTCACTAGTTCTTTAGGAAGACCTTCCCTCGCAAAAACTGCATCCAGGAACTTAATCACCTTGTATGTAGTAATGCTGTCAGGAACTGAAACTTCTGGCCACCTGGAATAGTAATACTCCATGACTATAACAAATGTTTGTTTTGTGGGTTGGTTATCAAAAAGCCCCATTATATTAGGGGCAGGTTTTTGCCAAGGACTATTGGGATACCCTACTGGAATCAAGGGGATGGTAAGATGGGTTTTACACCACTGTGAGATATTGTGCATCCCAAGAACACCACTGATTGTGTATCAAAACAGACATTTCTCTGCAGAGATAGTAAGTCTGTGTTGGAGTTTTCTCAAGACTTCTGTCAGATTAGCATTGTGCTTCTCAATTGTTTTTCCAAAGTGGCTGTATAATGTATACTCAGACTGTGCTTTAGGTCTCATTGAGGGATATGGAGTTGTACAGCCGTCACTCACCCCACCTTGCCCAAGAAGGGGATATTTGCAACTGGCTGATAATATTTATAGGGGGGATTTTTTCCTAAAGTGTATTTGTTTAGGAGCAGCTTCACAAGCACCTCTTTTTGACGAGACTGGAATTCTTTCCTTTCTCAGTTTTCTCCATATTTGCATAGTTTTTACCCATACACACTAAAATAAGGAGGGGAAAGAAATTTGTGTGTTTTCAGAAGTTGAAACACTTGATTTGATTATCCTTTGCATATTCCCACTGCTGCATTAACATTTGGCTTCATTGTTTAAGCATACTATGAAAGGTGAATGCATAAGGCGAAGGATTTCATTTTTTCTCCAAATAATCACTTCCACTTTAAAAAAAAGCCCCATGTTGAAATGCACCTGCTCCTATTTCAATCTCCCAGATTGGCACTGAAAGAATAATAGTCATTTGCATCTAATATGTAATAGCCTTAGGCAAAGTGAATCTCATTGCCACATCTGAAGTGTTAATATACACCTATGGTGGCAATAGTAGCAGCTTTAGAATACTGATTAAACAGAAGTTAAAACGTCACAACTTGTCCAGATAGATAAGATTTGTTATTTGGGAAGCCAGGGTGACAAAGTAAAATAATTTGCTTCCTTCTGGTTGCTGCAATCTACTCTGTTCTGTACAGGGGTGTAGGAAGTCGGTGGCTGCCTGTTTCCCCCCCCCCCCCCCCGCCGCCATTGCTGGTCCCCGCTGTATGTGGGGACCAGTGCTAGCCCTTGCATGCCACCGCCTGCCTTACCATACTGCCTCCTGCCTCTTCTTGTTGCTGCTGCCATTATGTTCTCATCCCCTCACTTCCCACTCCAGGAACCTTCTTGGAGTTCCCGGTGGGCTCTTGGAGGGCTGGGTGAGGGGATGGGGCACGTTCTCTCTCGCACCGATGAGACTGGATGCATGGCATCCCTCCACTCACCTGAAACAGTGGACAGCGTAATGGCAGCAGCGGTAAGAGGAGGATGAAGAAGCAGATGGCAGTGGTGAAAGATGGAAGGAGGAGGAGGAGGTGGCAGCAATGGTGGCAAAGGGAGGAGGAGGAAGTAGGAGGTGGAGCAGGCAGCAGCAACCCTGGGGGTGTGGCAACTCGTGGCTATGCCCAACCAGTGGCTATGCCCCAGCTCTGTACTTAGAAACAAATAGAAGGTACTACTAGTCCCATAGAAGAATACATATTATATCTTAAGTTCTTTACTGTTTCTTCAAAGGGATAAACAATTTTGCCAGTTTCTTTGGCTCTGCAGTTGTGCTGTCCCAAACTGTTGTTACTAAAAACGACTCTGGGACAGCTATACCAGTGGTGGTGGGGAATCGATGAAGATATAGCATTAGTAGGCCAGTGGGTCGTTACAGGGAAAGGGAATTCAGAAATTTAATTGGTGTTGCCCCTTCCAGCAGGCCTACCATCTCTTTGGCCTTGGAGAGCAATGCCACCCACCCATAGAACCTCATCTTATTACTCTGTAATGCCAGGTCAGTTCAAAATAAATCTGAGGTAATGCATGACTTGATCATGCATGAAGGAGCTGACCTCATATGTATCACAGAGACTTGGTCAGGAGGGCTAGTGGTCCAGTTTGGTCCCAGCTTATTTCTCCCAGAAGCTTATTCCATGGTAGAGCAGGTGAGAGGATGTGAGTGGGGAGGTGGGGTGACTGTGCTCTATAAGAATACCATCTCCCTTACCAGTATCCCTGTCAGGGATTTGGCCTATATTGAATGTATTTACCGAAGTCTAGGGACCAGGGATAGACTGGGACTTCTGCTGGTGTACCAATCACCCCGCTGCCTAGTGGAGTCCCTAACTGAGCTCACAGACCTGGTTGCTCAATTGGTATTGAAGTGGCCCAGGCTGCTGGTGGAGGAGAACTTCAATTTTCATTTTGGGGCTGGGTTGTCAGGAGTGGCTCAAGAGTTCATAGCAGCCATGACGACTGTGGGCCTATCCCAATTGGTCTCTAGACAACAGATGATGCTGTTTGCATGCGCGATATGGTCTTTTGCTCTATCCAGGGTGGTCCGTGGGTCTTGTGACACTTGCCCAACTTGGCTTATCTCATCTGATAATCATATGGCCTTATCCACCCCAAGCACAGTACCTCAAGTGACAGTTGATGGTGTGTATCTTTATGTTTCTTTTTCGATTGTCCCCTTTGGGAACAGGGATGCATCTTATTTATTTATTATTTAACCGCCCTGAACCATTTTTGGAAGGGCGGTATTGAAATAGAATAAATACAAATAGTAGTAGTAATAATAATAATTATTATTATCAGAAATGGTCTGGTAAATATTATAAATGCTTATCTGAGGAAGGGCAGGATGCCTCCTTGTTTTAAGGAAGCTATTATTAGACAACTTTTGAAGAAAGCTGCACTGATCCCTTGGAGTTAGTAAATTACAGACCTGTTTCTAACTTTCCATGGTTGAGTAAGGTGATTGAGTGGGTGGTGGCCTCAGCTCCTGGCAGTTCTGGATGATGCAGATTATCTAGACTCATTTCAAACTGGCTTTCGCATGGGCTATGGGGTTGAGACTGCCTTGGTCGGCCTGGTGGATGATCTCCAACTGGCTATCGACAGGCAGTGTGACTCTGCTGATTCTTTTGGATCTCTCTGCAGCTTTCAATACCATCGGACATAGTATCCTTCTGGGGGAGGTTGGATGGGGTGGCACTTTTTTACAGTGGTTCCACTCCTACCTCTCTGGTAGATTCCAGATGGTGTTGCTTGGAGACATTTGTTCTGCAAAGTGAGGACTAAAGTGTGGAGTCCCACAAGGCTCCATATTGTCTCCAGTGCTCTTTAACATCTACATGAAACCACTGGGAGAGATCATCAGGAGGTTTGGTGCTGGGTGTTATCAATATGCTGACACCCAGATCTTCTTCACCATGTCAACCTCATCAGGAAATGGCACATCTTCCCTTAATGCCTGCCTGGGGGCAGTAATGGGCTGGATGAGGGATCACAAACAGAAGTTGAATCCAAATAAGATGGAGGCAGTAACTGTGGTGGGGTCGGGACCCAAGAAATGGTTTTGATCTGTCTGTCCTGGCTGGGATTACACTCCCCCTGAAAGATCAGGTACCCAAAGATCTTGTGACCCAAAGCTCTCCCTGGTTCTCAGGTTGAGGCAGTGGCCAGGAACGCTTTTTATCAGCTTTGGCTGATACATCAGCTTTGTCCATTTCTAGAGGTAAATGACCTTAAAACAGTGGTACATATGCTGGTAATCTCCAGACTTGACTACTGTAATGCATTTGATGTGGAGTTGCCTTTGTATATAGTCTAGAAACTACAATTGGTACAGAATGCAGCAGCCAGATTGGTCTCTGGGACAACATGAAGGGACCATATAACACCGGTTTTGAAAGAACTGCACTGGCTGCCGATATGTTTCCAGGTGAAATACAAAGTGCTGGACATTACTTATAAAGCCCTTAATGGCTTGAGTCCAGGCTATTTAAGAGAGTGCCTTCTTTGTCATAAACCCTGCCGCCTTTTATGATCTTCTGGAGAGGTCTGGTTATGGTTGCCACAAGCTCTTTTGGTGGCGACACAGAACCAGGTTTTCTCTGTGGCTGCTCTGGGGCTTTGGAATATACTCTTTGCTGAAATAAGAGCATCTCCTTCTCTGTTTTCAGGAAGACCCTCAAGACTCTCCTATTCTCGCAAGCTTTTAATTATAATTAATTATAATAATTTGTTAATAACTGTTTTATACTATTGTTTTTATTGTGTCTCATCTATTTTAATCTGTGTTGATTTTTAAATATTCTAAATTTTGTACACTGCCTAGAGATGTACATATCAGGCAGTATAAAAATATGAGATAAAAACAGACATGGCTCTTAAGGACATAAGCAAAGCAATACTGGATCACACCATTGGCCCATCCTGCTTCATGCAGTGGCCAATCAGGTGCATCTGAGAAGCATGCAAGTGGAGAAGAGCATGCAGGGATATGCTCCTACTGATGAAAATATACAGCTGATAGCCATTCATAGCTCTATCCTCCATAAATTTTTCTAATACTTTTTGAAAATCAGATAGGTGACCACATCTGTTGGCAGTGTCATGCTGAAAATTCTATAGTTGGTTTACACATGGTGTAAAGTAGTATTTTCGTTTGTCCTGAATTTCCCAGCATTCAGCTTCAACAGATGACCCTCACTGTCTTCGAATCTTATGGAAGAGGAGTTTTCCTCTCTTCTGGAGTTTGATTAATTGAAGTTGTGTGCTGTATTAATGCAGTAAGACAAATGTTTGGATTCCTTCACAGGAGGTATTGTGAAGACACTTTTCTGCACATACTTCAGTGTTTGTAGGTACTCTGGAAAGGGAAAGTATATTTGTTTAGTGTCATATTTATGATGGACAGAAAAAAGAGCTAACAATTTCCTGCTTGTTCTATGTACTCCCACCTGTGCGTCTAGTTTCTATTAGATAATTTGGTTTAGTTTGTTTTTCTTGGAAAATTCTGTAGATGACTACAAATGTTCAAGGATTATTCTGGCAAGGAAACATGCAGTGTGTTTTTAGATGTTTACCAGAGCACTGCATGGACTGTTTTCCTTCACCACAGCACCTTGTACATTTACCAACATGCTACTACTAGTACAACCTATACCAGGGGAAAAAAATCAGTATCCATTTCTTAAACCTTTCTACATGACGCTGACATCACCTTTGACCCTTTCTTGTGGCATTTATACTATCTGCAAATGTTGTTAATAGCTTGGGGAAAGACTGAGCCATAAGTAAAACCTGGGTTGGAATAGTCCAAGATTATGGTGTACTAGAACTATAGAAAACACTTTACTACTATGAATATTTATATGCTGTTCTTCAGCCAAAGTTCTCAAAGAAGTTCACATAAAAAAAATAAACAATACATAAATAAGATGGTCCCCTGTCCCCAAAGGGCTCACAGTCTAAACAGAAACATAAGGCAGATACCAACAACAGTTACTGGAGGGATGCTGTGCTGGGTTGAATAGGGCCTCCTGAATTAAAAAAAACCCAAAAAACCCACCACTGAACATGGCGTATAGGAACATAACTTTAATTATCAAAAGCAAGGATTAGGACATAATCAAGAAAAACAAGAATAAAAGCAATATATTAACAACAATTGCAGCAGATAAAAATAATTCCTCTACCCAATTCATATCTGTCCCAGAGCTTGGTGGATAAAAAGCCCACTTTTGGCTGCCTTCTAAAAGGCCAGGATGAAGTAAATATGCAGATGTCTTAGTGAGGGCATTCCAAAACTAGATGATGCCATTGAAAAGGTTCTATTGTGTATTCTCATGCACTACATTTGAGAGGTGGTGGGGGCACAGTCTGCAAAGCCTCAGTTGCTGGATGAAGCATCCAGGCAGATTTTTATGAAAGGAGATGTATGCATTCATTAATTCATTCATTCATCAAACTTATATACTGCCCAAACTTTCATCTCTGGGCGGTTAACATAAAACAATTAAAACACACATAAAAGTTAAAACAAATCAACAGTTTAAAATTAACCATAAAATTAAAACAGACAATTTTAAAAAGCTGAGAAAGCTTAGCCAAAAAAAAGGGTTTTCAGGTGTTTTTAAAAAATTGCCAGAGATGGGGAGGATCGTATCTCAGCAGGGAGCGCATCCCACAAACTTGTGGCAGTGACCGAGAAGGCCCATCTCTGTGTAGCCACCAAACGAGTTGGCGGTAACTGGAGACGGACCTCCTCAGGTGACCTCAGTGGGCGGTAGGGCTTGTAGTGAAGAAGACGCTCTCTTAAATACCCAGGGCCTAAGCTGTTTAGAGCTTTATAAGTTACAACTAGCACTTTGTATTTTGTCCAGAAACCTATTGGCAGCCAGTGTAGCTCCATCAGTAAAGGAGTAACGTGGTCTCTCTGAGATGACCCAGAGACCAACCTGGCTACCGCATTCTGAACCAATGGAAGTTTCCAGACTACATACAAAAGCAGCCACACATAGAGAGCATTACAGAAGTAAAATCTGGAGGTTACCAACAGTTGTACCACTGTTTTGAGGTCATTGATCTTGAGAAACGGGCACAGCTGGCATATCAGCTGGAGCTGATATAAAGCACCCCTGGCTACCACCTCAACCTGAGAAACCAGGGAGAGGTGTGAATCCATAAGTATTCCCAGACTGCGAACCTGTTCCTTTTGGGGAAGTGTGACCCCATCTAGAACAGGTAGATCAAAATCATCTCTAGAGTTCTGACCCCGCATAATAAGTACCTCCGTCTTATCTGGATTCAGCTTCAGTTTATTCTTTCTCATCCAGCCCGTGACTGCTTCCAGGCGGGCATATAGGGAAGATATGCCAGCTCCTGAAGAAGTTGACATGGAGAAGTAGATCTGGGTGTCGTCAGCATACTGGTAACACCCGGCTCCAAATTCCCTGATGATCTCTCCCAGCGGTTTCATGTAGATGGTAAAAAGCATTAGAGAAAGTATGGAGCCTTGAGGGACACCATACTTAAGCTCAGATTTCGAAGAGCAACAATCTCCAATCGACACCATCTGGAATCTATCCGAGAGGTAGGAGCGGAACTACTGTAAAACAGTGCCTTCCACCCCCCAACACCCTCAGATGTTCCAGAAGGAAACTATGGCCGATAGTATTGAAAGCCGCCAAGAGATCCAAAAGGACCAACAGAGTCAATTATTCTTAAGATAACCGAAACAATTGGGAAAGGATAAGACCAGCACTTCAAATTGGCCCAAAAGCAAACTGACAACCAGTACAGCTAATTTTTTACCCCCAAAATTAGCATTAATGTATAAAAATGTTCCAAACAAATGTTGGAAATGTGGACACTGCGAAGGAACTTTTTTTCATATGTGGTGGTCTTGCGGGAAGGCAAAGGCCTTTTGGGATATGATATATAATGAGTTGAAGAAATTTTTTAAAATGACATTTCCTAAGAAACCAGAATCCTTCCTGCTGGGAATAACGCAAGGAGAGTTTTCCAGAAGAAATTTAACATTTTTTTATGTATGCAACCACGGCGGCCAGAATAGTATATGTGCAGAAATGGAAGGACAATGAAATGCCCTCAAAAGAAGATTGGCTGATAAAAATTTTGGAATATGCTGAGATGGCAAAACTTACAGTACTGATAAGGGATGAAAACTTGGAATGTTTTAAAGAAGATTGGAAACCATTCTTACTATACTTAAAGAACTATTTTTCTAATATCGATTTTTCAGCAGGGTTTGAAATTTAGTAATAAATAGCAGGTCGGGTAGAGTAAAATTGATTTTGTAATGTGTAGGATATATGCTTTGAATTGTTATAGCAATGGTTGATTGTATAGTTAATGAATCGCACAGATTGGTGTGCAGGAAGTCAATATTTACTTAATTAGATGTAATGGGATTGTTAAGAGATTGTAAAAACCAATAAAATTTTAAAAAGCAAAAAAAAAAAAAAGAAGAAGACAACCAGTACAGCTGATACACCAGGACTGATACAGTCTTCATACGGAGCCAGAACTGAACTTTAGAGATGTCTTTTAGCCTTGGGAGTCATGTTCAGATCCTGGTTTATTTGGAAACTCTGACTAAAATGAGCCAGGATCGCCTATCTCAGAGTTTCCCAACCTGTGTACTCCAGATGCTGCTGAACTACAACTCGAGTCATCCCCAGCTACAATTTATTGTGGCTGGGGATGATGGGAGATGTAGTTCATCAACATCTGGTGTACCACAGATTGGGAACCCCTGGCCTAGAGTATTCTAGCTGGTTTGGCTGTCACATCAGGTTCCAGCTTGTTCTAACCAGGGTCTTTCCTCCCATTTTATATATGATGTAACTTATTCATGTATCTGGGCGGTTTACAATACTCATGTCTCCAGGCAGTTTACAATAAAAACATAGATGAAAACAAAATTAAAACGATGGATTTTAGAAGTCTAATTAAACGTCTGGATGAATAAATATGTTTTAACCTTTTAAAAAGCTCTCAGAGATGGGGAGGCTTATTTCAAAGGGCTTTGAGGGAATTCCAAAGCCTTGGGGTAACAGTGGAAGAGCCTCGTCCCTGAGTAGCCGCCAGACTAGCTGGTGGCAACTGCTGATGAACCTTCCCATATTTTATTTTATTTTATTTTATTTTATTTTATTTATTTATTTATACATACATACATACATACATACATACATACATACATACATACATACTATTAGTACTACTTCTACTACTACTAAAAATGTTATACTCCACCCCTCCTGTTTGGAGTGGCTCACAATATTAATAAAATAAATAAAATGTAAAGTACAAGATTAATAAAATTATACCAGTTAAAAGACCAGCCGAAAAGCACATTTAAAATGGCATATTTTTAAGTTTCAAATTAAGTCATTAATAAAAAGTTAAAAACTGAGAACGAAAAAACAAATGATCTCACTAGTCAGTCCATAATGGAGAAAGTATTCTCTTAAATACCCTTGTCCACAAAGGGGGAAAGGCAGAGCATACATCTTAGGCTAGTAAACCAGGCTTAAAACTTGAATCCAGGCTTCAAACCTAAAATTTTTGCAGTTTGGTCCAAATTCAGACCAGACCGTGGTCCATGAACTGGTTCAGTCAGGCCAGCCAGTCCAGTCCATCTGACCGAACCCGTTCTGTCATGGACTAGTTCATCACACCCCTTACCTGGATCTGTGCAGTGTTTGAACTGGACATTGGTGATGTGAGCAGCCTACAGTCTGGATGCTGCATTCTGAATCAACTGAAACTTCTGAATGTTCAAAGGCAGCCCCACTTACAGCATGTTACAATAATCCAGTCTGGGCACAGCTAGGGTATGAATGCCTGTGGTCAAGTGTGAATTCTCCAGAAACGGATGCAGCTGATGCATCTGCCAAAGCTGCTGAAAAGCACTCCTGGACTTCTAAACATTATAGAAAATGTCCACTTTTAAGTGAAAGTACATTCTTTACTCATGCAAGATTTAAGCAAATATTTGTCATTAAGAAATTGGTATGAATGATACCATCCATATGCCTACCATGAGTTTCTTAAAACAAACAAAAGGACCTGATGCATCTTTTCTAACAGAAGTGTACGGAATTAGGAAGGAAAATTTCCATTTCTGTGGAAACTCCAGAAAATTACATTGCTGGATCAGACAAATATGACAGATCTTTTGCCCTGGTTGGGCATACAAGTCAACAGCCAGTTTATGCACAGGCATATGTATTTCACGTACTTCCAGGCCACAGCCTCCATAATGTCAAAATATTTCACTGGGAGTGAATATAAAAAAGACCCTAAAAGACCTTATTAATGTGATTATCTCTTTGAATTGCGAACACCCAGAACACAGCATTCAGCTGCCACCACATCCTGGAGCTATCGGCATACATTATTATCAAGCTTTGCCAAGACCAGCGGGGTAGCATTAATCATGGTATAGAGAGCAGTACCTCTTGTGTGTATTTGGAGGTCACATGTTTTTTTGTTTCATGAGAGAGGAACTGCAATCTGGTCATAGCACTGGAAGTGATTCTCTGACAGGGCTGGCATTAATTTTTCATTGCTCATTCTTGGTCTCAACTCATCTGGCTTCCTGCCATTACTCTGCACTGGGGAAGCAGGAAGAGAAGACTTTAATATAGCAATTTTGTGGTGGTGCTTGTTGATTGGCCATTGTGGAGGGAATGAGGAGAGCGTGGCACTCTGATAAAAAGTCTTTGCTGATCATGGATAAATATCCTACCAAAACTTCCAGATTAACCTATTGGATCCAGATCACAGCATGCCATATGCAAAGATCAGGGCCAAGTATAGTTCATCATACTGTTACCAACAGACAGGGAACACTGCCAAATAAATATTGCTCTCAGAACTTTCAATTTGCTGTAAGGAATTTTGTTTGCAGAGGACATTTATTTCTATATATAAGTTTGGGAAAACCAACAGCTGCCCTGTAAAGTTATTTAAAGAATACTTCACTGTAGCTTATAGTGGAGAGAAGACTCCACTATAAGCTCAACTGTTTCCATATACATTTGATTCTAATACACCATGTCTCCATGTAGATAGTAGCCTTGGAATGTGTCTGCTACTGAAAAGCTGCAATCAAACATTGCTTTCTACTCTCTTCCAGTGTTGTATTCAGATATTACTCATTTAAGAAGCAAAACAAACAAACAAAAACTAGGCTAGTCTGCACACTTCTTTAATATGGAGCAGAGCCATTTTTGCATGCTCTTTTGACATGGTAAAAGAGGAATCATATATCATATTGTGGGAGTGTATGGAATTAAGTTGAATGCAAAAGAGGGGTAGTACCCAGACAAAGATGCAATACGAATACAAAAACATTTTCTGTTAGATGCTCCACTAGATGCATTTGTTCCCAGAAGCATTTGTACTTGGAGTTCAAGATGCACTTATTTGGTCACCTTTTCCCACCTATAGCATGGTAATCATTTCCCCTCTACATTGCTCTCTCTTCTGCTTGTCTTACCTCTTTGATTCTATTAACTGACTGCCTTTTTTTTTTGGTTACAGTGGGTCTCTTTGACTCTTGAAAATGTTACCTCACACTAATCTTGTAAGGCTTTCTAATTTCAGAGGACCTAATGGATATCCTAGGTGTGATGGCCTTTCTGCCTGCAATGCATTCACTTGTTATGATGTCACAGGAGTTGTGATGTCACCGACTGCTTTGAAAACATTGAGAGACTTGACAATATGCTCAGGGGATCCTTTAGAGCTGAATCCCAAGTAACGTCAGCAACTGGACTAACTAAAGAGTAATGGAATGTATTTGCAACATGGGCTTTCACGTTTTATGGGTGCGGGCTGGTGGTCCTGAAATGTTTCATTAGAAACAGTCAGACATTGCCTGCTGCTTGTAAAGTAAATGAGGATTTTCTCTTATTTACATCTGACTTGTACATGTGCATGGTTTATTAAACAGAACAACCATGCACTCATGCATAAAGAGTGATGCGGCTTCCAGATTTGAAACAATCAGCCTGGTAATTTGTAAAGATTACCCGTCACTTTCAGAAATGCTGTCAGTCCAGTTGTCTCCTTTTGAAATGGTGGTGACCTTCTCCAGCTGTCTCTGGAGGAATGGCTCAGTAGAAGAATTCAGCCGGATGGCTCTCGGTGTTTCACACATTTGCTTTGATTGGGCAACCACAGCTTTAGACTGTTTGATTTAATTGCAACAAGTGCTCTGGGAATAACTGCACCAGGTGTCTTTACAACAGGTTTTAAAAATCATTCTTTCTGCTCATTTTTAGCAAATGAGAAGATTGAAGACATCAATGGCTGTCCAAAGAATAGATCTCAAATGGTAAGTGAAAATTAAGTGTTTTAACTATAGTTCATTAATTAAGGTGTGCAGTCCTAGCGATCAGGAAATGCAGTGAGATCATATGAGCTGAGTAGGATTTTATGTTGTTACGTTGATATTCTGTTGGTTTATATTTCATTTTAAAAGTATATATTTTTATGGATGTATGTTTGTAATCTTTAGATCAAGCACTGTGGAGCCTTACCTGCTGAACTTAATGTCATAGAATGAAATGGTAGAATAGCTATTCAACGGAAGATCAGAATTAAGCACTCATTTGAAATTATATTTTATAGTCCATTATGTTTTAAATGAAGGCCTTTGCCTTCAGTTTATGGCATTTAATTCTAAACTGTTCACAAACTGTGCACCAAATACTGAACTGAGGCTTCAGAAGCCCTAGTTTATTGCATTTTTTACAGTCTTGGATGGGTGGTAGGAAAGTTTAAGTCAGAGAGAGCATAGCAGAGGGATACCAGTGCTGTCACTGGAGTCAGAAGGAGTTTGATTTGACGCATATAATATATTATTATATCATATTATATCAAATATATTATTATATTATTTTATCATTTTATTAAACAAAGCCATGACCCAATTTCAGGATAAGGTAATAGATTGATTTACTGAGTCCAATTGCAAATTGGAGTGGGAGTGGTGGCAGTTAGTAGTTGCAATTACTCTCATTTCTATATCTGTCATGTATAAACACACACCGGTTGCAATTTAAAAAGCATATAAAATTTATGGAGGTGGGGGGAGAACATATACATGTGCAACAGTGTCCAGGAAGATATTGGTATCTCTGTAGAAGATGTCACAATAGACATGCTCTTGGCATGTCCCTTTTCTAATCACATGGGCTGTGAGGTATTATCCAAATTGTCCTGGTGACAAACTGATACCTAGGAAAATATGGGCATTGAGCAAAAGGGGGAAGAAAACATTATGGCTATGAACATAAAACAATAGAAGTCTAGTTTCATAGACTGTGATTCCCATTAAACCAGATTTTCATTTTTTAAAAAGTATTTTTACAGCAGTTAAAAAACCAAGCATGAGGAAAGTTCTGCTACATCATGCTAAGGCCTAGTTGAGCATTCCATTTCCCACAGTGGTCCACCAGATAGTTCACAAGTAGGAGGTGAAGGCATACACTGTCTTCTGCCATTGCTCCCCTGCTGCTGGATCTTATAGACATGCTGCCTCTGGACCTGGATATAGCATATCACCTTCCAAGCTAGTAGATGTTGATCAACTTGTTCTCCATGAAGTTGTCTAATCCGCTTTTTAAAATAATCAAAGCCTAGTAGCTGTCATATTTTATGGCAGTGAATCCCATCGAACAACCCTACACTGTGTGAAGTATTTCCTTTTATCTGTCCTAAATGTCTTGCCAATCAATTTAGTGGGATGACCCTTGGTTCTAGTGCTGCGAGAGAGGATGAAAAATGTATCTCTATCCACTGTTTCCACTCCATGCATAATTTATAAGCTTCATTCTTGTCCCTGCTTAGTCATCTTTTTTTGGAAACTAAAAAAGCCCCAAATGTGTTGTCTTTCCTTGAAAAGAAGGTGCTCCTGCCCCCGAGCATTTTGGTTGCTGTCTTCTGCACCTTCCATACAAATCTCATTGTATGCTCATTGTTGGGGGCCATAATCTGCAAGATGAGATAGATCTTCCTGTTCTGGATGAGGTTACACTCTTCTAGAAAGAACAGATTCATATCTTGGGAGTGCTCTTGGACCCAGGTCTCACCCTGGTGCCTCAGGTTGAGGCTGTGGCCAGGAGTGCTTTTTACCAGCTGTGCTCCACCAATTCCAACATTCCTTGAGGAGAATGACCTGGAAACAGTGGTACACCAGCTGGTAACTTCCAGGTTAGACTACTTCAATGTGCTCTATGTAGGGCTACCTTTATACATAGTTCGGAAACTTGAGTTAGTCCAAAATGCGGCAGCCAGATTGGTCTCTGGGGTAGCCTGGAGAGACCAGATTATGCCTTTTCTTAAACAGTTGCACTGGCTGCCAATATGTTTCCGGGCAAAGTACAAAGTCCTTTAAAGCTCTGAATAGCTTAGGTCCAGGTTACCTGAGAGTATCTTTCTCTACAAGATCCCCACTGCTCATCAAAATCATCAAGAAGGGTCTGTCTTCAGGTGCCACCAGTTCATCTGGTGGCGACCTGGGGTTGGGTCTTCTCTGTTGTTGCCCCTAGGTTGTGGAGCGTGCTCCTGTGGATATAAGAGGGTTATCTTCCTTGGAGACCTTCAGGAGAGCCTTAAAGACCCATCTTTTAAGCCTGGCTTTTAATGATATCTAGTTTTAATGAGCTTTAATCTGGTTTAAATGTTGTTGTTTTTAATTTTAATTGTTTTATTATGTGTGTTTAATTTTAATGTAAACCTCCCTGAACCACTATAGGAAGGTGGTAACTTGGCAAAAGTTAACTTAGCAAAGTTAACTCTTGCTAACTTGGCAAAGAGGCACCTTTTAACATGGTGATAGCAGGGAGAAAGTAACTGGCCCTATCCACCCCCAGCACAGTACCTCCAGTGACTGTTGCTGGTGTCTATCTGATGTTGCTTTTTAGGTTGTGAGCCCTTTGGGGACAGGGATCCATCTTATTTATTTATTATTTCTCTATGTAAACTGCCCTGAGGCATTTTTGGAAGGGTGGTATAGGAATGAATGCATGAATAAATAAATAAACAATCAAATAAACTGGATGAATGAATGAATGAATAATAATCATTTTGAGACACAGTGACCAAAATTGTACACAGTATTCCAATCTGGTTGCACCATGGATTTGAATTAAGGGCATTAGAGTATTACTAGTTTTATTTTCAATCCCTTTCCAAACCATTGAATTCCTGAGCGTGGGATTTGCCTTTTTCATAGCTGCTGCATGTTGAGTTGACATTTTCATTGTGCTATATACCATGACCCCAAGATCACTTTCTTGGTTAGTTACCAACAACTCAGATCCCATCTGAGTTGTTGGGATTTTGTCCCAATATGCATCACTCATTTATTTTGGACCACATTTGCCATTTTGTTGCCCATTCACCTTTTGGAGTTTTTGCAATCTATTTTGATTTCCATCACTCATTGGCCTGGTATCATCTGCAAATGTGACCTCATCACTGCTTATCCCTACACTCATATGCTGGGCAGGACAAGCACACAGACTCCAAACCACTGTAAATTTGCAGGATGTAGAAAATGGCATGAGCAGGCAGGTGTTGGACTTGTTATGTATTTTTAAATGATGTCATGGGTATTTCAGTCTCACCATTCAGGGACTGAAGGACATCATCACAAGGACTATCTCCAGAGGAAAAAATAATAATAGTGTTTGCTGATTTTTTTAAAAAAAAATCAAGTTTCCAGCAAATCCAGTTAATGGTTTCAGTACTGGTAACCAGCTGTTTCCCTCTTGATGGTGGTAGGTGAGGGGACAATGTTAGCAGGGTGACTGAGAGATGGCTACATAGCCTTGTTACACAAATAATAATGGAAAGCCAGAGATATATAATAAAACAATAAGT
This sequence comes from Hemicordylus capensis, assembly GCF_027244095.1. Taxonomy (NCBI): domain Eukaryota; kingdom Metazoa; phylum Chordata; class Lepidosauria; order Squamata; family Cordylidae; genus Hemicordylus; species Hemicordylus capensis. Next base: position 101,063,376 of record NC_069657.1, read on the forward strand.
GACAAGCTTTGATATGGAAAAAAAGGTGAAGTTGGCAAAATTTAGGTACCAGTAGAGGATGTGAAATGGAGCAAGGGAGAATGGGTGAATGAAAAGAGAGAGGATTTAACCACAAGAAACGGGAGGAAACAGTGGGACATCTGAACAGCGATACTGCACAGACAGGAAGAAATGCAGTTGAAAAACAGACCACAAATTTATCTTATAATAGAACAGGTAATATCTGTGGTGGCTGTGTGGTGCTTGTGGTAAAGAGGCAAATCTGAAGTGTGCAGAGCTGGCATAGATGGTCACAGAGAAGCTTTGGTTTCACTATGACAATGGATCCATTTGGATATAACATTGAACCAGAGGTAAATGTTTCAGAGGTTTGAGTTTGTGATCATACAAAGTGGGACACCGTGGTTTCGTCACCCAACTGCAGCTCCATGTTTGCTCCCAAACCTGATTTTGAACCCTCTGTTTGTGGTGGCCGCGTTCCTCACTGGATGCCTTTGTGAACTGATGACCTGCCAATTTCCATCTCCTTGCTCCTCCTCCTGCTGCTTGGCAACAGGAATGCCGCATCTCTGCAGTTTCTGTATTTAAAGGGATGGAACTGCATTGGGGAAAGCTTTAAATAAAAGGAGAATAGACACATGTGAAAGGAGCCCTTTCATTGACCTAACACCCGATCTAGTCCCATGCCTGGGCTCTCGGATCTTAGCTATGGAGTGTGGTTTCTTTATGTACACAAAGGTGCAGGGGAAACCAGACCAAGGGACATGACCAAGAATCCCGGGGAAAGATACCAGTTGCTAAACCATGGAAGGGCCAGTACTGCTCTTCTCCGTATCTTGCACCCAACCCTTCCAGATTTCAAAATAGTCCAGGCCACTTTGGGTGCTTGAGAGGTTTCTGGTTTGGAGGGCAGACAAGGAGAGACCACAGATGAATCCTGTGTCCCAGGCTAATTAGTACGGGCAGTGCAGCCACTGCAGGGCAATCTGGGATGGGACACCTTGGGATTAGAATGGAGCCTGGCTAGCCAGGTGACTGTGAACAACAAAACTGAGTATGGAGATTCTTTTAAGAGGTGCTTATATTCTTGGTTCCCGGCAGTCGCCGGGACTGGGAGGGATGTTGCTGAGGGGCCCTTCCTAGAGCTTTGGTGGAACTGTCAACTGTGCTGGGCAGTAAATGTTCTCCAGCTTGCATTTCTGTGTCTATGGCTGGGCACTCTCATAAGAGAGTGGTCCGTTCAGGAGCAGCACTGCTCATCTTCAGTGCACAAGAAGAATCTCTCTGTGTGATTTAATCCTGCTCTAGATGTATGGTACTTCTCATGATGTTGGGCCGAGACCAAACATGCTTACACCCATGCTAGCCCCCCTTCCCCTACCAAGTTGTACAAAAAATAGAACAATACAACCAAATATCGAAGGGGCAAATCCTTAGTAATCTCAGCCTATTCCTAGCATTCACGTCCTACCCATACATACATAAGCACTCATGCACTGATAGGGATGGGGGTCTGGGTGATGGGGGTCTGGATAGGGATGGGGGTCTGGGTGGGGGAGTAGATGTCCTTGGAGAAATGGGGAGGGGGGCCATGCATCGCCTTCATATCTGCTGGATATGGTTTGGTGTGGGTGTGTCACAAATGGCCATTGCCAGTAACAAACTCATTCTGCAAACATATGAGAAAAAGTAGAGGGAAAACTTATGCAGTCCATCTCTAATCAGTACAAGTGGGAAGAGAGGGACCCTTCCTCCCTAACTGCGTAAAACAGTGGGGTGAGGAAAGGGTTAAAATGTCTTTCCCTGCTCAGGGTGGGTGAACACTTCCAAAATGGCATGATCATGCTGAGCATGCCCTTTCTAACATTGCAACCAATGATTGCAGGTTCATTAGCATGCTGATGCCTTGCCCACCACAGTCTGGTGATGCATGTGGAATGGGGCTTGCTGGGAAGCAGGCTGGGTGGACTAGGAAGAGGGAGGGTTTCCTCTGCTCAGAAGTTGGAGGTTGCCAAACCACAGTTAGTCAATCATCTGTGGCATAATTCTCAGCTTCACAGATTAGCCAAAGCTTCGTCTACCGGAGGTTTCACACTATGTCTGAATGGGGCCCCTGTATAGACGCCTAAATGTATTTTCTTCAAACTTGACCTGGATGTATTGAAATGTTATACTGTTATGTCCTCAAGAGTTAGCTTGGATGAAGGTAGCCAGCTGTACTAACCTTTATAATGTATTCTCTCAGGAGAATTTCATTTTGGAGAATGAAATCTCCCTAACACAAAGGTTTAGCTGCCTTTGAAAGCCGTTGTGGAAATGAGGGAAGCTACAAAAAAGTTCAAACAAATCTGAACACTTTCCCCACCTTTGTAAATTCTAAGCAGAAATATGTTTGGAATCACAGAACAGCAGTTTAATTCAGCTGTAGAATACTTCATCAGATGCTGTCATAATATCCTCTGTAGACTATTGCCCTGGACAATATATTTAAAACTGAGAGTACAGTTCTCTTTCTTTGTTCCTAAACATTTGCTGGTGATTACCATTCTAAGGCTGCAATCCTATGCCCAATTTCTTGGGTTTGGGTTGGGGGAGCTATTTAACTTGGTGGGACCTGTTGCTGAGTTAATATAAATAGGATTGGGCTAGAAGTGTTTAACTTGGCAGTAACCAAAGCTATAGTTGGCATCTTTATTTTGGTATCTCTCAGTTGATCTAAATGCTTGTTTGGAAGGGGAAGCAGTGCCTTGTGTACTGCCAGATTGTATATTTCAGATGCCTGCTTTACTTCTAGGGCTGCTTTGTAAGTTGTTGTGTCGCTGCTGGAGGATCTCAAGGGCAGAGGCGTATCAACGGAAAATAGCGCCTATGGCAAACTCTGAAATTGCACCCCTGTCCAGACATCTGACACCCATCTTTCAGATAACTTTACCATAATATCAGCTCAAAAATACAAGTCAAGCTAGTTAATTAACAAATTATGGCACTACATGAAAATTATAACTGCACCTTCCTTGCTTTCACTGATGCAAAATGGTCTATGATGTGATCACGACCTGGTCTGCAGATATTAACAGATCACGACCTGGTCTCCAGATATTAACAGAACATGGACAGCATCTGGACTGAGTTAGTCATGGCTAAGTTCCATTGAGATTAATGGGACTTGTTAGTCATGACAACCTTGTCACATTGGGCAACATCTAGACTAATGTTGCCCTTAATAACATTACTGAGGACATTTTGTATGTGCAGTCATTTTTGCTGACCCCACCACCACATTCCTTCTGCTGCTCCTGATATATGTCCCTATGTTGTTTTGGGCAAGGGTCAGCTTTTAGCCTACCTGCACAGATGGTCCAATTATTTGGGATCCGATGTATTTTCCTCTGGGTCTGTCCACCCTTAGGTTAGAGTTTGCTTCCAAAGCGGCTTCAGGGCTGTACTTGTCTGTAGCTTTTGGCTACTTGTGTTCTTGAAGTGCCGCTCACCCACAAGACTCTCAAGGGCAAAGTGCAAAGTCACTTTGGCGCCAGCACATTGAAGGACCAGTGCAGGCCAGCACCCTATCAATATGTAATCTGTGACCAAGACACTAGCCCGCTCCAGATGTTAGTCCCTGAAAAGGCGTTCATGATTACAGCACTGAAAGCAGGTAGGAAGTCCTGCCCCAACACTGTCACTCATTCCCAAAACTTGCTGCCCATGGTTACAGTGGTGTTTGTGTGAAAAAGCACATGCTAAAACCATGATGGCTTCCGCTTCCGTAATCGGCAGCCTCGGGTGCCCAAGGCTGCTGATCATGGAAGTGGCAGCCATCACACTGAGTTTTTTCCCATTTCACACAAACTTTACTGTTACTGTGAGTGGTGAGGTCTGGGGGGTAAGTGATAGGGTGGGACTACCTACCTGCTTTTGGTGTACTAACGGTGAGCACTTCTTCAGGGATTAATATATGAAGATGGCTACTTCATCTTCAGATGGCTACTACACATTGTCTTCTACAATAAATACAAAATGTCAGGATTTTTATTTTATTAATTTTTCAAACAGGATAAAACAATTTTAACAAACCTACATTAAACCGAAAAAAGGAGAAGCTGATACAAATTTCATTTTTCAGCACAAGAAAATATTTCCCCCTCTCAACTTTATATATAAATATCACAACTTTCCTTAAAACTCTCCCCCATCAATAAACATAAAACAAAACATAAAACAAAACAAAAAGAGACATGAGTTTCCATTTTAGAATATATTGTTGCCTGCCACCCACTCACAAGCACACCCCAGGATTTTCAGGATTCGAATGTAGAAGCTTCGGGTTTATCAACTCCGGCATTTGCAAAGCAAATGTGTTTGCAGACAACTAGCACCTGAAGACTTTTCTTTGTTTTACAACCCCATCCCCCCCCCATATATTAAGATGTTTCATTATTTATAACAATAAATAATAAAATGCAAGAGTAGAATGGCAAGCACAATCCTAATCCACAACACTTCCCAGGTAAACCTTTGGATGTTACAACTCTTCCTACCATTGGTAGGACTACAAAAGATACCTGATCATGTTATATTGCTATGAATTATCCCTTTTCCCCATTTCTAATCCAAAATTGGCTCTTTATGAACTGTAATTATGGGGGCAACTTTGTTGTTATAGTCCATTAAACCATGTACAGTGAGACGTAGAGGCAATTCTCATGGTCATACCAAATTGGGCTAAGGGAGCCTAGCCCGATTTGGTATGCTCGTGAGAACCACTGGGCTCGAAGCCAAGCCCGGTTGTTCTCATGCGGGTCACCCACTTGAATGCCCCTCCCCTTAGCCAAGGTTAGTGGAGCAAGCGCTCCGCTAACCTGGCTTTTTTTATTGTGAGTTGCCTTGGTGCGGCTCTGTGCAACAGCAACTCACAAGGAGGCCCCCGGTGGGGAGGCTAAATGCAGACTCCTGGCTCGGGGGGTCTCTCCAGCATGCCCTGCGTACTTGCTCGGCACTTGCACAGGGCATGTTGGAGCTTCTGGGAGCCGTGCATCCCCCAAACTCCTCAGACCCCACCGGCTCCATAGTGGAGCCAGCAGTTGTGTAGGCAGCCGGATCGGCCGCTCGCAGCCAACTGATGGGTCGTCTGTGAGGAGAGCGGGCTAAGCAAACCTTGCAAACCCCATCTCAGTGGTTCCCACTGATCATGGGAACTGCCTCATAAAGTAATTATTCATGCCACATCGAAATGTGACATTCCCCCCCCCTCCTCATCAGGGTTTTGGTTTAGAGGGAGAACCTGTTAATACATCTGTTGGTTGCACCTAGGATGCTTTGATTGTTTAAATGTGCCTCTATTTAAAGAATACCTAGTACTAATGTTTTTTGCACGTGGCCATTCAAAGTGATTCACACATAACAAAGAATTCTGCTGAAAGCAGAATAATAAAGTTTTGGTTTTTCTGAGCTTCTAGAAGTTCTGTTTTAGCATGCAAATTGTGATTTAACTTTTGTTTTTGCAAAGAGGTGGGTTTTTATTGCCACAATTAGCACTGGTCAGTCAAGCCTAGTATATGAAGCTTTACTGTGGCACTGTCCTGTCTTATTGGTGTGTTGGAGAACAAATAAAAGTGAGGTTCTTGCCATCCTGATAATTTTAGAAAAACTGTCCTGAATGTATACACATCAAAATTTGCGCTCCTATATACACTTACCTCTTTTTCCCTGAATCAAAGGCAACTCTGAATTTAAGATGATCCCCTTTAAAAAGTTGAGGTTAAATACAGGTACCTGTATTTATTTGAAAGGAACAGGACTCTGAATTTAAGATGACCTCCTGATAGCTAATATTAAAAAAAAACCTGGAAAAAACCTTGTCTTGGATTAAGGTAAATACAGTATCTGGGGGTAAGCTTCACTGAACGCAGAGAGGCTGACTTCTGGGTAAAGAAGCTTTCATAGGATTGCTGAGCATGAAAGAATGACTTTTGAAAGTTCCAACCTAAAAGTTCATCCGCTTCACACTTTACGTGGCAGGCCAGGTACGATGTATTCTCCTGCAGTAAACAGCTAACATCTGAATAGGAGCTGTGTTTCCAAACACTTGGGGAGGGAAGTGCTATCCACCTTTGGCAGTGGCTTCAAGGCCACATGTTTGGGAAGTGCATGTCAGCTTCAGACTTTGTGTTCTTCATCTCCACATTTCTACATGCTAAGACTTGTAAAGGGCTCCAAATCCAAATTTTCTTGTGCGGTCTTATATAAACTTGAATGTGCTTCTCTGCTATTATGAACACAGATAAGGACAGAAAGTGAGTTTGTCAGTTTTGTGGTGAACAAAATCTTGTGTGGCTTTCTTTTGTGCAATTTTAGTAGAACTGCATAACTGAAAGTAGTAGAATAAAAACTGAACCATCCGCCTCTTCCAAGTTATTTTGGAATGAGCACAAATGGGAATTTGCAGTGGGATGGGACACATACACAATTCATGTATGCTTTTGAAGGATCTGAGCCCAGAGTTTCCAGAATGTTCAGTCAACAAGGAAATGAGATTTCCCCTAGCAGCAGGGAAATAAGATTTTCAAACTGTATGGTGCATTTTTCATATTTCTTTCCCACGATCATTTCATAGTATATCTTTTTTAAACAGATAAGGGCAGATAAGATGGGTTCTTTCCCCTGGAGATTCAATTAAGACTGAAGTTGAGAATGTTTTAGGGACAGGATAGGGACCTGTTTGTACACCCATTGGCACATATTTATTTTTCTAGGTATTTATGCTCCACCTTTCAGTCACAAAATTACTCCCAAGATGGCTTATAGCCTTATTAAAAGGATGTGGTGATAGCCATTAATTCACTATGTGCAGGTGTGATTGTATTGACACTGGCATATCAGCAAAGAGATTTCAACCTGTGTTATAATTTGATTGGTGTGTGGGCTAGGGTGATTGTCCTGCATAATGACTGCAGGATTGAGTGTCTCTTTTTAAGCCTTGCTCTTCTTCCCACATGCCAGATTTTCCACAATGTGTGTCAGTTTTGATAACTGAACCTCTCCTCTCCTCTGGCGTACACCAGTGATATATGGGAAGAGAGAGTACTCCATGAGCAGAAGACCAGTCACTATGTGTTGAAGTAGTTTATAGGCCATAACCAATTTTTCTTTTTGGACTGGAATCAAGTGGTTGGTTTTTGCAGAAAACGAATGATCTGGTCAAAATATCTCCTGTACAAACATCATTGAGATGAATGGCATTGGTAGAAGATAGTGCTCTAATGCAGCTACCATTAATTTCAGTGAAGATTATACAGGAAAATATCCTGCTGGACTACATGTCTACCTATTTGTTAAATATGTGTGTACATATTAGACAGAAATTTATACTTACATTGAGCCTCCAGGTCAGAGTAGATATGAGTTTGTGCAAATAAACTAGTATAGCTACTGAAATGACAAATGTAATGGAAAAAAGGAAACTCCCACTGTATTTTTTAAATTTTCAAGAAGAAATATAATGGCATCTGTAAACAGCAAATCTTTTTTATTTGCCTGTTACCTTGACTATTATGTTCAGCTTATAGGCATATGTTCTCTAATTATGATTATTAATACTGAGACAAAAATCAAAACAACATCTCTGACAGTGCCACTTTTCATCCCCCTCCCAGTATGTGTGTGTGGATAAAATGCTTGATCAAAATGGTTGATTGAAAATGGTCATCAATCCACTTTTCCCGCTGTGCTGTACTATAGAGCTGCCTGCAGCAGGAGGAAGAGTAGGGTTGTTGAATAATATGAACTGGTTGCCAGACTCATTCAGAGAGAAAAAGAAAACACAGAGTCTCCTTCTGGCAAATCAACACATCTTCTTTTGTGTGTTTTGGATCATATGTCCGCTTGGCCTGGATGGAAACCCTAGAAATGTCACTAGTGTAGCTGTAAACAGGGAAATGCCTGAGTATAGTTCTCACAACAGGAGGTTTCATGGTGGTTGTCTTTTTACAGACATGTAGCAGTGGAGTGATCTGCATATTTACAGTATATTCCCACAAAAAGTACAGGTGGCCCTCGTTACCTGTGGTCCCAGCACCCATAGTTTTGCATATCCATGGACAGGTCTTAGAGACCCGGTTTCTTTATCTGCTGTACAAAAATAGGATAAAATTCGTGGTTGTTGAGCCAACCCCTCACAGAGCATCTGTGTGCTCTTTGAGGCCAGTGGTTCCCCCTCCCCCCTCCTTCCCCAGTCTCTCCTGCCCTCCCCCACCCCATCTCCTGCCCCAGTCTCTCCTGTCCTCCCCCACCTCCTGCCCCAGTCTCTCTTGCCCTACCACACCCCACCTCCTGCTCCACTCTCTCCTGCCCTCCCCCCACCTCCTGCCCCCCACTCTACCTCCTGCTTAGTAAAGGGGACGATTCATGCTTGCTACCACAAGACCAGCTCTCCTCTCCAAGAGAGCAAGGTACCGTTCATTTTTAACAGTTATTTCTCCCCATCTCCCACTTCTTTGGCATTGTGCGTGTGGGAACATAACCCCTAGATTCCCATAGGGGTAACAGTCCTTTATTCGCCATCGCCATACTCGCGGTTATTGGTGAGAACAGAACCCCCACAAATAATGAGGGACAACTGTACATTAAACCATCAGACATTAATCTCATCCAAAGTCGGGTCAGGAAGTAGTGTAGTGTAGCAGCTAAGGCCCAGGAGGTCAATACACAAAAATAATGCTAACTGGGCAATTTTTAGTAAGCAAAATTCAGTTGTGACAAAATTGCTAAAACTTTGGTTTTACTTAAAGTTTACCTATCTGGGAGGCCCTGCTCTGAGGGTCCAACTAAAAGTGACGAGGGAACTCTGAGTGTTGAACTCCTGACATTAAATAAATACAGAACAGCTACAGGGGGTGCATTTGGATCAGGGCTGTGTCATGGGGGAGGAGGATCTGACCCTTTGGTACTGTGCTGATTTCCTGTTAAACTGATGTGCCTGCTCAGGTCACCCCTGGCCCCCACCCCTTGGCCGCACACATGGTGGATGAGATTGGGGGGGGGAACTGGAGATTCAGCGTGGTGGAGCAGCAGTGGGGCAGGCATGGGTGGCTTCAGGAGCCCCCTGGCCATTTGGAGGGCCCCCCCAGACCTTGGAGGCCACGGACTGTTGCCCCAAGGTCCGGAGGTAAAAGTGCCTCTTATGGGAAATGGGGGGTTAGGTTCCTGAATGGACAAAAAAGGTGAAAACCCAGCAAAAAAATGCCAGCAAAAAAGGCAAAAATAATTGAAAATGTTCACTGTATGTAGACCCTTCACAGGATCTACATGTTTTCAGGAATGCCACTCCCAACTGTGAAATGTCCCCAACTGGCAAAAAATTGTGAGGGGGAATACCTTTTTTTTTTTTTAAAGGAATGAGTCACAAAATGGGTCCTCCCAATAAAATGGCGGCTGGAAGTGACCTCCACAATCATTTCCTGCCCTCTAGGAACCATGGTCACATGGGCTTTAACCCTTTCATAACCATGGATAATGTAATCACGTTTTGATTAGACACCCACGAATACGTGGAAGCACAAATAGCGGTTCCACGAGTAACGAGGTTTGCCTGTACATGGGCATTGGGGATGTAGAACTCTAATTTCTATTGATTTAATTTGTTGATTAGGCAATTCTTGGCTGCCTTCTCTGCTGTAAAGAGCACCTAAAGTGACATGCAAGTTACTTTATATGTAATACCATTTTTAAAAAATGGTTTGCATGAAACCTGTTGTTAATTATGGGTGTTCTGTTTGCTTTAATGGCATTTGTGGGCTTTATTGAGGAGGACCAGTTTATAGGTTAAGAGGCAGGGTAAACAGGTTTAAATAAACAAACCAAATAAATATTTCAGGCAGCCACACCTTCGTGCTGACTGTTATAGTAGTTCTGCTTTTAAATATATTGCTTTTCTGTTGTCATCCATGAAATGCTGTGTGTTTGCTTGAGGCAGCGCTTGGGTTCCCCCTCCACCCCACCCCTCCTGTGTGGATAATTTACATGAAGTTGTCACGTTAGGTATTCCTAGGAAAATGATACCATGACAACTGCCACAACAGATGGTATTTTTCCTGTCTCTTAGATACAGAGGAGAGCAAACATTCTGTGCCCTGGCCTTTTATGATTTGTAAAAATATTTGGGGGATCCCCTCAAAATGTTATGAATCAAAACAGGTTTCCTGGAAGAAGTGTGATGGTGACAGTCAACAACTAGCTTTCAGGTTGAGTTAATAAAGAGATGTACAAAAATAGAACTACATAGAACAATAGGGCTACTGAACCTTATTCAACGGCTAGTAAAATGACTGAAAACTTCCATCAACATTTAATAGTAGCTTTTAGTTTAAGCATGACCTTTAATTGAAACTTAAGAAATATATATAGGTTTGCCCTAGTAAATAAGCAGCCTGAATGTTTGATGCTTCATTTTAGTTTACAACCAATTTTAACTCTGCTTCTTAAAACAATGCTAAAAGTTCCTCTCTGTAGTGTGAGATCACAACATGTGCAAAGCTTTTGACTTGTGAGAACAGTAAAAATGATATTCTCCATCCTCAATCTGAAGTGGTACAGTCCAGAATTCTACCACTGCATTCTGTGTAATGTGCAGACGGACTGGATGTATGAGACAAATTAAGATCTTTTTTGAAGGGAAAGAGTATCCTTTTTTGTTGGTTCTGCCCTTTTCTTCTTTGAAATAACAAAAGCAACAATCAGTTGAGATAACTGAGTAGTTGGTATTAATTTGAAGTGGGAGCTAGCTTGCCTTTTAATAGGAGAAAGAGAGAACAAAACATTTTACCTCAGGACTACTGGAAAAATGGTTATCCTATAATTTCAGTATAGGATAACCAGTTCAGTATACTTTCCCCACCCATCCCATCCTACATGATTAAGACATGAATGTACCATTTTGAAATTGTGTGCAATTCATCAGAACCACCCCCTCTACATATGATCCAGATAATACTTTGGAATATGTGTAGAGGGGTACTTAAGGGAAACCAAGCCCCATGCACTTAAGAGATGGTATGCTGGAGAAGGGGAGATATGCACAGTCACCGTCCATATCTTAATAGCACGTGGTTGGTAGTAAGGCAATGTATAATCCAAAGTGGCCCAACCATTTTTCAAGCCAAACTGGCCAAGTGATTATTTTCCACCAGCCAAATTTAGGGCTTTTGCTACTTTACTGGGGTTGCCTAGCTAGAGATAATCCTCATTTCTGGCTCTCATCATGAAAAAACCCACAGACAGTCATGTTCAGCTTGTGTGATCAACTGGAATCCTACATGTCTTACTTAATAAATACTCCAGTTATCTTCACTTAGATGTAAAGGAGGTCCAATGTGAGAAACAGCAGTCTTCTTCATTAATCAGGTCTACTATTCATAACATCTAGAGAATTTTGTGAGTAAACATACTCAGGATTCCAGTTGAGGTTTCTAGTTTCCTTACTTGAAGGCTATGGCTGGAAATTTCTGCCAGCTGTCCCGCTTTGGATAAGTGGGAAACTTTCCTTACATCAAACAAATATGGTGCCCCATGTTTATTTTTGGCAGATAGCAACAAGAAACACTGGAAGGCTATTCTTGGGACCCATTCTTGCATTATAGTGGTGGTGGGATCCAGCTAGGAGTACAAAAGAGAAGGCATTTTGTGGAAGGGGCTTCTTATGTGGTTCAGGAAATCTTAAACATGCCAACACACTCACTCAAAAATAGGAGTTTGGCTGTTATGTTTAGGATCACCGGAACTTCACGGGGAATCCCTTTTGTAAAAACAGTTTTCCGCATGTGCTTGTATTTCCAGCACCAACCAGTATAACTTAAAGAAAGCCATGAACTCTGGCCTGCTCAGGAGATGTCATGTTGGTATAGTTCTGGTATTAAGCATGCCTGACCCATGTAATGAATCTTTCAGCATGAAACACAAAGGAACTTCTGCGTGACAGGCTGATTTTGCATGCACAGTAAAATGAAGTCAGAATGTTGCTGTGATGCATTCTCTTTCACCTCTCATTTTCTTTCCTCTTTTAGATTGAAAACATAGATGCGTGCCTGAGTTTTTTGGCTGCCAAAGGAATAAACATACAGGGATTGTCGGCAGAAGGTGAGTCCACTTTGATGGCAAGTTTTATTTTGCAATGGGGAATTGTGCATCTGCAACATTTTTGTTTGGGACTGAAAGGAGGTAGTGAACATTTCAATAATAATAAAGTTAATAGAGCAAGAAGACAATTCAATATATTATTATAACATCATTATTCATAAAGTGCCATACATTTCTATTAAGAAAGAAGTGACTGCCCTGAGGTGTTTACAATCTAAAATTCAATACAGGGATGGTGGAGGAAGGTGAAGATGAGTATAAGCAGTGGAAGAATATGTTTTGAGCTCAAATACATGATTCAGTGGTGATGACTATTAAGGGTTGTGACAAAGGTTTCACAAAAAATGGTGGGTTTTGAGAAGGAGTTTGAAGGAAAAGAGAGATATAGGCTTCAGCATGAAACTATTCTGGACAGTTACAGGCATAAGGCGAGCACGCAGGGCATACTGGAGAGACCTCTGGAGCCGGGAGGCGGCTTTTCGCCTCCCCTCTGGGGGCGTGTCTCCTCATGAGTAGGCGTGGTACGGAGCCATGCCGCAGCTACTCACCATCTTGAAAACCGGGTTTGCGGAGTGCTCGATCCACAAACCCGGTTTGGGGGGAAGGGTACTTGAGCGGGTTACCTGCTCTAGAACCACTGGGCTCGCAGCCAAGCCCGGTGGTTCTCACAATTACAGAAAATCGGGCTAGCAGAGGCTAGCCCGATTTTCTGCAATTGTGAGAATAGCCTCAAAGTATTGCTGAGGGAAGAGATAACAAGTGTGAACGAGCGTTTTCTCTGAGGAATCAGGAGGAAGACCATGAGGCTATTCACACACGTGGAGAAACTGGGTTAAGGGAGCTCAGCCCGATTTCCTCCACACATGTGAACTGCTGGGAGCCATGTGGCTCCTAGTGGCTGGCCTGCCTAATTGCCCCCCCCCCCCTTTAAACAAGGTTAGTGGAGTGAGTGCTCTGCTAGCCCCATTTTTGTGATTGTGTGCTACCATGGTGTGGCTACATGCTGCAGCAACACACGAGTACACCCCCGACTGGGAGGCAACAACAAGCCTCCTGGTTTCGTGAGTCCCCCAGAATGCCCCACACACTCCTGTGGGGCATCCTGGGACTTCCAGGGGCCGGGCAGCCCCCGATCCCTGCTGCCCCTACTGGCTCCATGACGGATTGTGTGTAGAGTCTCCATATTTTTGTAGTGTTGTACAAACAGAAGCAACATGAGTTGATGATGTGTTGAATATATGAGCAGACACTGGAGTCAAAGATAAAGACAAAGCTCTGTAATTGCTCATCAAGGTGGATGGTGGCATTTCCAATGGATGGAGAATATATGAAGAGATGGAAGCAGGGAAGGAAATATAAGAAATTCAGTCTTGGACATATAGTATGAGATTGTGATGAAACTGGCAATGACAATTATTCCTTTTTGGACTTCTGAAGCAAGCAAAACTTGTGGAAACAATTCCAGAGAAGGGACTATAATCCCCTCAGATTAGGATTATCAGAATGCTTCAATAACTTGTATTATATAGAGTTTTTCCAATATAAAAATTTCTAACCTAAAAAAAGCCTGTTTTAATTCCTTTTAAAAGTGGCCTTTTACAGTGGCCCAAGGCCATTGTGGCAGGGGGTGATGGAACTTGTAGTCCAGCATCTGGGGACCCAAGTTTGAGAACCCCTGTTCTAGTGAATATTTGCTTCCGTATCATTTATTCTTTATCCCTGTATTCATTCAGTTTTTCAAGGAAATATTCCTCCTGCCCTTTCAGGTCTATTATAATCCAGTATAACCCTATATCTTTCTCATTTAATAAGTATAAATATGGTCTAGTTGGTTATAGTCCTTGCAATGACTACAATGCCATTATGGCTATGACAGAATTAGCTAATGTTTGTACTGATTCAGCTACACTAGATTCAAGAAGATCAATTCCTAATTCGCTTATAGAGACCATGTGACCCAGAATTTCTATATTAAAATAATTCATCATAAATTCTTTTTCTGCTTAAGAATGAGCTGTGGAATTCTATTTTTATCACAGTTGTGGGCACTCTTGATGCACAGGCAGGATGGGCACATGGATCTGTCCCTGAAGTGAAGTCAGTAGGCAAATTTTTGTTTTTATACAAGTTGTGTGCACAAGAGGTGATTGGCCTGACACTGGAAAGCCTTTGTGTGCTAGTCTGGGTTCACCTTTTACTTTCACTTGCATGTGCAAGAGGAAGCAGGGACAAACCATCTCAATAAATGACACCTAAATCTGTTGCTGACTTTTCTACTTTGCACCTTCCTCCCTGTTCTCAAAGGAAGCAGTTGGATTTGCAGGTACAGGTGAGATGGTTTTCTTGGCTTGGTCATTTGTCTGTAAGACAGCTTGTGAGCCTGGCTATTCTGCAAACTACTTATGGATAAGATATTTGTATTAGTTAACCAATCTCGCTTGGCAGCAAAATCTGCAGCTCCTTCCCCAAGTTCACGCTGTTGTTTGAATATCATCATGAATTTGTGAGCACATTTATACATGTCAGCTGCCCAAATGCTTAAGTGTAAGATCAGCAAATTAGCAAAGCTCCTTCAGCTGATGTGGGAAGGATTTTCTTTTTTCTTTTCAGTAGTAGAATCCTGGTTGCCAGCAAACGGAATCCCCTGGCTCCAAACGTTGACACACAGCACTAGGGGAATCCCTGCTTCTATGTCAATGGACTTTAGAGACTTTAAAAAAAAAACGCCTTATTTTTTTCACCCAAGCTTTTAAACTGGACTGTGGTTTTAAATTGTCTTAAGGTCTTTATTTTTAATCTGTTTGATGTTGTTGTAAACCTCCCAGAGAAGGAATGAACAGAATTCTCAAAGAAATCAAAACAAGGAGCCTATGAACACAATCAGTTGATTTTCCTTTTCTTTGAACAGGACATAAGTAGTCAGTCACCCTTTTTAGGATGAGAGAGTGCTTCCAGTAAAGGGCTGTTCCTGCATGCCCTTTTGGCTCTTGATTTCTCAGAATATGATGACTCTCACAGCTGACTGTGTGAATTGACTCACTGCAAAGTGGTGTGAAGCGATCTGAAAGCCTTGTGTGGGATTCTTAAATATGTATTCACACATACAATTTGCTAGTTTATTCCCCCCACCCCTGCACTTATTTCTCTCTCCTATTTAGCTTAATACTGAGCTTCTTGGCTTGTTTTCTGTGTGCCTTCCTTTGCTTCCAGTTGAATTTTAAGTGCTATGTGTCTTAAGAAAAATAGATTAATATAATTTTTTAAAATGGGGTAAAGGAAGCTGAGACAACCAAGACAACCGAAACTCCACGGCATGGAAGCCTCTAAACACCAGACTGAAAAAAGAAACCTGCCTTGCCCTAAAAACCAGAACATCTGGTAGTATTTGTTTTCATCTTAGAAAAATACTCTTTTTTGTGGCCAAAATGGAAATTACTGGGTTATATGCTCACACTGTCGAAACTGTGTGATATACTTAAACAGACACACAAGACAGAAGGGAGCAGCAACAGGAAGTAATTCAGACTATACTAGTTGGCAGAACACAAAGAGGTTGATGTGCCCTCCATGTCCAAAGTCCCATGGCAAGGTGCCAGGTGAATTACCTCAGTCCATCTCTTGAGATAAGAGAACAAGAAATGCATCTGAAGGGCTTATTTGAAACAGAGTTTATGGATTAACTGTAAAGAACTAAAAACCAGCACTCCACAAAGACAGCTGTTCACTGAGAATGAGTCTAATTTTTAGGGTATCCATTTTTCCTGTATCCTCTTCCTGAAAATTCATGTAACCAGGCAACCTATAGTTAGAATCTTGTAATAGGTGGCACTTACCTATGCATTATGGCCACTGCACGTAGGGTGGGCTCCTAAGAATGTATTCTATGAACAGAGACTTCAGTTTGCCAATCCCGTCTTCTCTCCCTGAGGCTATTCTAACAATTACTCAAAAGAGGCTAAGGGAGCCTAGCCTGCTTTTGGGCGATCGTGTGCTGCAACGGGAGGTATGCGACTCCCGGCAGCAAACCTCGCTACGTACACCTCCCCTTAGACGAGGTTAACAGAGTGAGCGCTCCGTTAGCCTCATCTTTTTGCTCATGTGTTGCCGCGGCATGCGGCGACACACAAGTAGACCCCTGACTGGGAGGCTGCAAGCAGCCTCCCGGGCTCAGGGGTCTCACCGGGATGCCCCGTGCACTTGCGTGGGACATCCTGGAACTTCCGGGTGCTGCGCCACCCCCGATCCTTGCAGCCCCTGCTAGGTCCACAATGGAGCCTGCAGTTGTGTGGGTAGCTGATCTGGCCGCTCAGGGCTGCCTTTGGATCATCTTTGGGGAGAGCAGGCTAAGCCCGCTCTGCCCGCAGACCCAGAAGAAGCTCTTCTCACTGATCGTGAGAAGAGCTTCCCTGTGTCGCTCTGAAAATCTGCTCCTGAGAGGAGATCATCACAAACAGCTTGGGGGGGGGGGTATGCTGGAAGCTGCAGAGGAGGAAAGGAATCATCTCATTTCTGATGCAACTCCTATTTAAGAAATACAGTGGGATGGATCCTCATTCTTAGGATCCAACACACTGGGGCTAATCTCACGATTAACAAAAATCGGGCTAGGATAGCCTAGCCCGATTTTTGCTAATCATGAGAACCACCAGGCTCGGCTGCGAGCCCGGTAGTTCTCGAGTGGGTAACCAGCTCCTGTAGCCCTCCCCATAGCCCGGGTTTTCGGAGCAAGTGCTCTGCAAACCGGGGCTATCTGATCGTGAGTAGTCGTGCTGTGGCTCCGTACTGTGGCTACTTGCGAGTAGACCCCCGGAGGGGAGGCGAAAAGCCACCTCTCAGCTCCGGGGGTCTCCCTAGTATGCCCTACGTGTTCGTGCAGGGCATACTGGAGCTTCCAGGGGCCATGTGGCCCCCGAGCTCCCCAGCCCCCGCTGGCTCCGTTACGGAGCCGGCAATCATGTGGACAGCCGATCCAGCCACCCAGGGCTCCCTCTGCACTCGTGTGTGGGGAGAGCGGGCTTAGCCCGCTCTCCACACCCACTGCCACAAACCGGGTCTCACTTATTGTGAGACCCAGTCCACTGTATTTCCAAAGACAAAGAGCTTTCACTGGAAAAACAAGTAGCACAGACAAACTGAAAAATGGGGTGAGGAGGACTCCAAAGAGCTTTCTGTCAATCAGACAGAAGATTGTGATTCATATTTTGCTTTCCTAACAGCCCATTCCTTTATTATTTCTAGAATATTTTTAACCCTGTAACTGAACAGAAAGGTATTTGTTCTGATTCTTAAATGAACCTGTGTAGAGCTCCACTTGTGCATTTAGCCCAGGTCTTCTGAATGATTCAAAGTTGATGGAAACATGGGCCTCTCCCCTAACCCCACCCTCCCACCGCAGCCAGCAGAAGCTCCCAGTGTGAGCTGGCACCTCAGTGTGGATAGCCTATTTTGCAGAACCTTGTTTTTATTTATTATTTATTTATGTAAAGCATTTTTATACCACCCTAACCCAAAGTCTCAGGGCGCTGTACAACAAATAAAAACAAAACATTAAAATCAATTAAATATTAAAAACAGCTTAAAACAAATCAATAAATAATCCAGAAGTTTAAAAGTTACAAAGTTAAAAAGCTAAAAGGCCTGGGTAAAAGTCTTTAGAGAAAAGAAAAATAAAAGTCTTTAGAGACTTTTTAAAAGCTGCTAGAGATGGGGAGACTCTTATTTCCACGGGAAGCGTGTTCCAAAGTCTCAGGGCAACATCAGAGAAGGCCCGTCCCTGGGTGGCCACCAGACAACATGAAGGTAGCCACAGACGAGCCTCCCCTGATGTACGCAGTGGACGCTGGGGATCATGCAGAAGAAGACGCTCTCTTAAGTACCGTGGGCCTAAGCTGTTTAGGGCTTTATAGGTTATAACCAGCACTTTGTATTTTGCCCAGAAACTTATTGGCAGCCAGTGCAACTCCTGTAATATAGGAGTAATATGTTCTCTTCGAGATGACCCGGAGACCAACCTGGCTGCCACATTTTGTACTAATTGCAGTTTCCGGACTACGTACAAAGGCAGCCCCACATAGAGCTCATTGCAGTAATCAAGTCTGGAGGTTACCAACAAGTGTACTACTGTTTTGAGATCATGAACCTCAAGAAACGGACGCAGCTGGCATATCAACTGAAGCTGATAGAAAGCACTTCTGGCCACTACCTCAACCTGGGGAACCAGGGAAAGGTATGGATCCAGAAGCACTCCCAAACTGCGTACCTGTTCCTTTTGAGGAAGTGTGACCCCATCTAGAACAGGTAGATCAATATCGCTTCCCGAGTGACGACCCCGCACAATAAGTACCTCCATCTTGTCTGGATTCAGTCTCAGTTTGTTATCCCTCATCCAGCCCATTACTGCTTCCAAGCAGGCATTCAGGGAGGATATGCCTTCTCCTGATGATGTTGACATGGAGAAAGAGATTTGGGTGTCATCAGCATACTGATTACACCCAGCACCAACTCTCCAGATGATCTCTCCCAACGGTTTCATGTAGATATTAAAAAGCATTGGAGACAGTATGGAGCCCTGAGGGACCCCATATAAAAGCTCAGATTTTGAAGAGCAACAGTCTCCAGTCTTTTTAAAAAAGGAAATCGTGTGTGCATTTAGGGATCAACGAGGGTGCACGTAGTTGGAGTATTGCCAACATTCACATATAAAGGAGCAATATATTTATCTCCCTATATTTACTTGATTTCCGCAGGCAAGAAATAGTTAATTTACTTGGTGCTTGCTGCCCAGCTTTAATCAACTGTGATAGCAATTAGGGTTGCAGGGACTCTGTCATATCTTAAAGGGTATATTACATCCTAAAGGAATGTAAAGATTATGACAGCATTATGAACAGCATCATGGCTTAAGCAAGCAATTCCATTGAAGTGAAGTGCATTGGTTATTGATATAAATGACTTTTACAAATTGCCTTGCAGAAATCCGGAATGGGAATTTAAAGGCCATCTTGGGCCTTTTCTTCAGTCTGTCACGGTACAAGCAGCAGCAACAGCAGCCCCCCAAACAACATTCACAGCATCATCCATCCCAGCAACCTCTCACATCACCCCAGCAAGTAGGGCCTCAATCCCAGTTCCAGGTTGGGCTACAGGAGCAGCAGCAGGGGCCAGCTTCTCCCCAGGCACAGTGCCAACAACCCCAGCAAGCACCACATCTTCAGTTAAAAGCACAACCAGAAATGCAGTCCAGGTGGGTTATCTGTTCCAATACTTTATTTGCTTTTTTTAAATGGAAGGATTAGAAAAAATCAAAATAGCATCTAGGAAATCTTTGCATTTAGAATATGTATATGTATATATGACAAGAGAAATGGATCTTGGGTTTGTGAGTCTGTAAATCAATGTAGAAGTCACCTCAACTTTTAAGCTGTCTTTATCAGATGGAGATGGAGCAAAAGAAAGCCGCCTAGACAATGCAGAAAATACAACAGTCAAGCTGATCAATGTTTGGCAGAACACTAGGAATATTTGGACCTAAATCCAGTACTTCCATTCCTGGTCCTGAATAGCTGATTATGCTGACATTATTTTACTCCCTGGGCTCCACATGTGTAGATGGTTGGGTTGTAGGTGGAAGAGCTACGTGTGCAGCAACCATTTGTGCATAGGGTTCTAGATTTAGCTAGGAATATGAGTGTATGTGCTTATGACACACCTAGCTGGATTAGAGCGAGTGAGTGAGTGAATGAATGCCAGTGTGATTGCCATTATTGGTTGGAGAGGTCATATTATGAACCTTTACAAGTGTGTTGCTTCATGCTGCTTTAGAGTTCTGTGCATAATATTAATGTTATGGGTCATCTTATGTAGCCATATATTTTCAGGGGCTAATCTGCAAGTGATACAAGAGTTCAATTATCAGATCACTCAAAGTCTGTTTTGAAATGTAGAAGCAGACTGGCTCAGGGCAGCACCACCAAGGAAGGAGGTGTTTAACCCAATCTCCTCTACCATTTTCCCAATTGTTAATTCCCTCTTCCTCTCCCTCTTTCTGCTAGGGATAATAGCTAGTCTGGATGTGTGGAGAAATGGTGTGAAGTTACCATTTAGTGTGGGGAAATGGTGTGAAAGTTTAAATACCCATCACCCATTCCCACCCCTGTTCCAATGCCCCAAGCCAGTGTACACCCCCACCCCCCGCAGCTACTTGCTTTATTAAATACATTGGAAGATATAATCACAGATCTCCTGTATAATTTATCTATATATAGCTATATCTAGAGTGTTTTCTTTTGTGCTGAGTACTGGCCTAATGCACTCAGCAAGCAAACTTCTGCTTTCCATCCCCTTAGGAACATAGGAAGCTGTCATATACTGAGACAGACCATTGGTCCATCTCTAGCTCAGTATTGTCTACACAGACTGGCAGTGGCTTCTCCAAAGTTGCAGGCAGGATTCTCTCTCAGCCCTGTCTTGGAGATGCCAGGGAGGGAACCTGGAACCTAGATGATCTTCCCAGAGCGTCTCCATCCCTTAGGAGGAATATCTTACAGTGCTCACACTTCTAGTCTCCCATTCATGTGCAACCAGGGTAGACCCTGCTTAGCTAAGGGGACAAGTCATGCTTGCTACCACAAGACCAGCACTCCTAACACAAGACTCTCCTCCTCCCCTTGTTCACTTGTATAGAGATTATGGTTAAATCAGACTCAGATCTTCTCTCTTTTGATTAGCCATGTTAATTTGGAGTTCATATAATTTCCAGACCTGTACTGCAATGGCATACAAAAGAGAGGAAACCACCTCCCCTCACCCCACCAATTAAAAATAATAATACACACCACTTTGCAATTCATTCATACAGAAATTGTGTGTTTTCCTGCATGGGAAGCTGTTTGCATCACTTTTAGCATACCAGTATATGTGATCTCTGCTAAATATTACATTCACATTTTTTTAAAAACTAGGAATCAGTAAAATTCTTTTATGGCCCTACAAATTGTTCAGACTTCACTTTAGAAATTGGATTCAGATTAAAATTGAACCAAGAATCAATAACTTATCTGTGATATTTGTATTATTAAATTCTCATTTTATATCAAAACTGCAAAAATTGATTTTGACTAGTTTCAATTGCGCTTCTTTGGTTTAGCTGAATGTGGGGATCATAAATATTGAGTTTTAATTTGCTGTTTAAAGTACAAGTCTTTCATTAGTATTATTCATGATAAAATCTTTCAAGCTAATTCCATCATTTTTCACAGCAAAGCTTTAGTTTTATGGAATGCACCCTCATATGGTGAGATCTAGTATTTACCTTAACAGGAAGAATTCAACTAAAGCAGTCTTGCCTGACTTTTCTGGTCAGGAGTACTGTTGAAAACTGAAGTGCTAATTGACATGTTGAATATTAGATCATACAATCCAGTGGATATTTTGCTATTTTAGAAATTTGAGAATTGTGCTCAGAACATGCATACTCTCAACACATTGAGATCATGTTGGGGCTTTGGATATATCAGTAGAATATGACATTTCATATAAACTTGAAATAAATTTTGTGCATGTGCTATGCCTCTGTAATCATGACAGCTATGGATACAAATTATTAGAAGGCATCCTAGATGAAATTTTGCATTGGGGAAAGGGGGGAATTCTTTTCTCTCTCTTTTGAAACATCTGGATGAGTCCCTTATCTAAAACCTTTGTCAGCTCAGTGAGTTGACATGTGTGAATGTTTCTTCTCTGCTCACTCACATCTTGCACTTTTTCCCCCTTTCTTGTTGTACAGTGCATCATCCAGGGACTCATCTCAAAGCAAAATCATCCGCTTCACTCTCGGTCAGAAAAAGACTTCTAGGTTAGCGCATCTTCCTCTAATGCAAAGCATGGCTAACCCTCCTTGCAAGACCTCCCAGTTTGCATGTCTTAAGACTCACCTTACCAATGTGTTCCTGTTAGCTTCAAACCAAACATTTAAGAATAATTAAAGCAGAGAGAACTGTTTTTATTGATCATTTTTATTATATTTACACAGAGGCGCTCTAATCCTCCGATCTTGGGGACCTGGCTACTGTGGCCTACAAGGTCGGGGGGCGGCGCTCCAAGGGACCACATGGACCTCCTGCTGCCACCCCACCGCTGCCCTGCTGCTCCAAACCACCCGAGGTTACCTTATTTTTAGCCACTAATATGCATGGATGGGGGTGGGGGGATGAGCCAAGCAGGTCTCTCCCCTGTGGCAGTGGTGGGTGGAGCAGCCTCTGAGCCTGCCTGGCTGGCTCAGCGGCCCTTGAAAACTGTGAGGTGCTCCTTTCTGCATAAATGTGCTGGAGCGCCTTGCAGTTTTCAAGGACCACTGGGCCAGTCAGGCCCAGTGACTGCACTGCTTCCTGCTGCTGCCACAGGGCAGGGGGAGGCCTGCTCGGTTCATCTATTCATCCCCCGACTGCACACATTGGCGGCTAAAAATAAGGTAACTTTTGGACGTTCCGCACGGTGGGTCAGGTGCAGGGTGGTGGCAGGAGTCCCCCCCCCGCAAAAATGCAGGGGTGCCATGTGAGTGGTGGGGCCTCGTGGTGGGGGTAGTCCAGGCACCATTTTTACCAAGGTGCACCACTGTATTTATGCCCTTCCTGATGTCACGGGGTCAGGTTACAGCAGCTTGGTCAATATTTGTATCTGTTCCCAGGCGACTTTTCTTATAACTTGTAATTCCCGTTTAATGGTGATTGGAGAAGTGACTTGGAATAAGTTTGGAATCATTCATAATATAGTTCTATATATACATGACATAGTTCCTGTGTATTCTCTTCTGGAGAGGGAGAACAAAAGTGTTTGAGGAATCTCCCATTCCTCCTGCCTGCCTGCCTTCTTTATCACTGATACTTCTAAAGTCAAATTCATTTCCTCCAGGGTAATGAATAGTGAGTAAATCCATTGTGTCAGGTGAAAGTGCACAGCAGCACATATATACATGTCATTTCTATTCTGGATTCTATTATCTATTACTATCCTGTAAGATGAACACAGGAAGCTGCATTGTGGTGCATAGGACCATTGGTCCATCTAATTCAGAGTTGTCTATACTGACCTTGCAGCAGTTCTCCAGCGGTTCAGTCTCTTCCAGCCCTTGTAATGGAGAACATCTAATCTCCCGAAGAATGAATAATAGATATTTCAGTCTGTACATTCTACTCCAAGTTGCAGCTTGACATGCATTCCGACTCCTACAAGCCCCTTACCGCAGCACTTCAAACTGCTGCTCTAATCTTTTTTTAATACCTGTGGCATTCATCATATCACCTGTGGCATTTTTGTGATTAATGTTACTCTTACCACGCTGCCATGTGCATTTCATTAGGCATGGCCCAATAATTCTGTATTATGTAAGGCACCATTTCTTAACCTTCTTTTGTGCACAAACTGTAGCATATTAGCTTTGCCCCAACAATCCACTGCAACACTGTTTGGTACAGGGAATGGCACGGTGTTAAGAGCTGCTCTCCTTCATCACCCTTTCTGTCATGTTTTATCTCAACATTTCAGTTCTTTACATATTTATGTTTTCTCATTTTATCCCTGCCTTCCTTATCTATAAAACGCTTGGTGTCCGTCCGTGGACGGACACCAAGCGTGTGTCCGTGCCTCCCTGGCCTCTTCTGGGCATGTGCGAAGCGCATGGCCAGAAGAGGCCAGGGAGCCAGGACCGCCAGCACCCGGCGGCCATCTTCAGGGCGGCCGCGGGGGACACTGGCTGAGGCGGCGGCAAAGCCGCCGCCTCGGCCAGAGGAGACGGCGCGGCCAAGGAGACGGCAGAGCCATGGCCAAGGCCTGGCCGTGCTGCCGCTTACCCAGCTTCTTCGGGGCGGCCGCTTCTGGCCGCCCAGGATGGCCGCCGGACGAGGCGGCGGAGAAGAATGCGGCGGTGGGCCCGGGCAGCGGTGGACCAGGCCGGAGCCACGGGCGGCGGTGGGTGGCGGGCCCAGCCGGAGCCGCGGGCGGCGGTGAGTGGCGGACCCGGCCAGAGCCGCGGGCGGGAGGGCTAATGGCGGTGGTGGTCTGGAGCGCAGAGCTCCCCTAGCGCCCGTTATCCAACGGGCTACAAAACCACTAGTAGCTCTATAAGTTAACAAGTTGTCAAACTGGGCAAGACACAAGAGTAATCTCCCAGTATTACTAAAATGCAGTCATGGATGGTGGGCTATGAGTGGAGCCAGTGGTCTGTGCTTAACTCTATTCCCCTGGGCCATTTTTCTGATCAAAACTGCCTTCCTTCCAACTGGGAAAAAGATACAGGGTCATGTTACTGATAATGTGCAGACTGAACTACTGAGCAATCTGGTCACAATTCACCAAGAAGACCTCCTGCAAAAACCTCATTTCAATGAATGGGAGCTGTGCAAGATTGCTGTTATGAGCTCCCGTTTAGTTTAAAATAGTTTGTACAGGAGGTTGTCTTGACAGACTTTCCCTTGGTTTTAGCAGTTTCTTTCACACCCTCAAATTCTAATCCTGATCTGAGAGAGCATTTATACTTTATTTCCTACCAGTTCAGCCACGATTATCATTATCTCATACCAAAAATTACCCAACAGATGAGGCTGGGGTGAGGGAGATCTCCAAAATGACATTTTTCTCAAACACACGTTTTTCATGTGCCGACTTGGGACTGACTGTAGAGTGGCTTTTTGTGTCATGCCCTCTTGTCTACTCTATTCCCATCTCTGCCACTCCTCTCCAAAAGAAGAGAGATGTCTAGAACAGAGGAATATTTCAATTAATCCGGCCTTGATAGCCCCAGATTCTGGTCGGTTGGATGAGAAAAATGGCTTATTTTTACCCAGATTTACTTTTCCATGCCAAAAATGGAAATGGCATATTTTCCCTAAATGCCTGCCTGGAGGGAGTAATGGGCTGGATGAGGGATAACAAACTGAGGTTGAATCCAAATAAAATGGAGGTACTGACCGGGGTGGGGGGGGGAGAGGACCCGAGAGATGGTTTAGATCTGCCTGCTCTGGATGGGGTTACAGTCCCCCTGAATGATCAGGTATGTAGCTTGGGAGTGTTCCTGAACCCAAAGCTCTCCATGGTTTCTCAGATGGAGGTGGTGGCCAGGAGCACTCTTTATCAGCTTCGGTTGATATGTCAGCTACGTCCATTTCTAGAGCTGAATGACCTTAAAACAGTGGTACATATGCTGGTAACCTCCAGGCTTGACTACGGTAATGCTCTCTATGTGGGGCTGCCTTTGTACATAGCCCGGAAACTACAATTGGTACAGAATGCGACAACCAGAATGGTCTCTGGGACAACACGAAGGGACCACATAACACCGGTTCTAAAAGAACTGCACTGGCTGTCAATATGTTTCCAGGTAAAATACAAAGTGCTGGTTATTACCTATAAAGCCCTTAATGGCTTGGGTCCAGGCTATTTGAGAAAGCGCCTCTTTTGTCATAATCCCTGCCGCCTGTTACAATCTTCTGGAGAAGTCCAGTTACGGTTGCCACCGGCTCGTTTGGTGGTGACCCAGGACCGGGATTTTTCTGTGGCTGCCCAGGGCTTCGAAATAAGCTTCCTGCTGAAATAAGAGCATCTCCTTCTCTGTTTCAGGAAGAACCCCAAGACCCTCCTTTTCTCTCAGGCTTTTAATTAGAATTAATTTTAATAATTAAAAATCATTTTAATGATTTTTTCCTGTTATTTTTGTTATGTATTTTGATTTGTGACTTTTAAATATTTTAAATTTTGTACACTGCCTAGAGATATACATATCAGGTGGTATAAAATATGATTGATAAATAAATAGATTATTTATCACTAATATCTGCCTTGTATATAAGTGAGATTTTCTTTAATATTTGTATCTTCCCATCGCTGTTGGGTTCCTCCCCTTGTAAAACATTTGAATAATAGGATGCTCAAAAAGATAGCTTTGAGTAAAACTGGGTGAAATTTCCTTAATGAAATCAGTATTTCAATTTTTTAAAAGCTATCTGTATCATATCAGTATACGAGGCATTTCCATTTCATTTTCATTGGTGTTTCAATTCTTCAGTGTTGCTGTAGTAAGGTCATTCAAATAGTATCTTTTCCTTTTATGGAAAGAGATTTCTGAATTTTGTAACGCTTGTGCTATAACAAAGCTTTGTCATATATTTGTCAGTTTGCAGGCCGTCAGCTAGCTCCCTGACACTATCTTTGTCCAGTTGTTCTAATGGAAGAGCATTTTATATGGCCCCTTTTCAACCTTCTTGCCAGAAATAAAAATAGTTAAAGTATTCTCAAGTCATGTTCATGTCATAATTAGAGGAGGAGGGCTAGGAGAAATGCATAAAGTAATGATTTCATTTAATTCTGTGCACTCCTTACCTATTGGGGCTGTTTCTCTTTACCTTTCAACCAGCATGAGCTCTGCATGATGATTTTTGTCCTGTCAACAGGAGGTCTTTTACAAAAGCATGAAAAGTTGAAGGCAGCTTTTTTGTCCTTTTCTTCTTCCTAACTCTTCCATTGCTACTTTTCTCTGGCCTCTTTCTGTATCCAGCGAGTGAGTGCGCACACGTTCATGTGTGAGTGTATGCTTATGATGATTGCCACATTCAACTTTATAGGATTACTTCACAAACTTTTGAAAATCAAAGGGTTTGTCACTTGACAAGCAGGCCACCTATAATTCTGTGCTTTAGAGGCACAGTGGTCAGTGGTGATAGTGATGTAAATATATTGAATTATGCTTGTTTTCACCACAATCTGAGCTTTGAATGCATGTGCATGTATTTGTGAATGCTTCCATGCTCTTCCTCTTCTCCCTTTCCCCTTCCTTCCCTGGTTAACCTCTGAATTTTTTGGGAAGCAAACAGTGTTAACTCTCTCTTCTTCCCAGCTTTAAAGGTGTCATTGGAATAACAAAGGTTTGTAATGATCAGGGAATTCGTCCCATGGTAATAAATACTGCCAGTTTTTGTGGCCTATTGATTCTATGGTTGATTACAAGTACTTTTGGCCTGTGCTAACTGAAAAATAGTGACTGACAAGTTGTGCAGCATTTTGTTGATGCTGCGAACTGTATCGGGGCTGCTGTCGATGTGTAAGGCAGCCCTGATGCTGTTAAGAATGAGTGGTTGTGCAAGCAGTATGCTGCAGTTACAGTACTTGCACTGCAATGAATAGGAGTAACTGTGTCAATGCTACTTGAGCAACTGTTCCTTCTCAACAGCATCAGGTCTACCTTACACATCCGCAGCAGCCCCAGTGTGGTTTGCAGCATCGCCGAAATGCTGCACATCATGTCAGCCACTACCTATTACCAAGTAATGTAATCATTTCTAAGAACCAAGAGATGAATAGAAGAAGCTCAACAGTGTTTCCACTTAACAGTAAGGGCACTATCCCCTTGAAATTTCTGCACAAGTATGATGGACTAGTGCGGGAGTAATTCTGCGTAGACTATGCCCAAGATGGACAACTCTGACGTTCTGTCTAGAAAAGTGATCCCCATGTTGGTTCATGGTATTTTGATTCATAAATTTAGCCATTGATGATTCAATTGAATTACAGTCCTAAACATGCATACTTAGAAGTACAACTGAACTCACTTGAACCTATTTTAGAGTAAACATGCTTAGGATTGTGCTGAATGGCTGCAGTCTAGAGCCCTGCATGGCAACCCCACACTCTGAGATTTTGAAATGGAGTAAGTATACAGCACTAGCCCAAGACTGACAAAGGACATTGTCTCTGCTTCTAAAGCCTTGCTGGATTGAAACCATATTCATTGTTTTTATGTGCATAGATGTCAATGGGCATGATCCTTTGGATTGTATTTTATTACCATAATCCAGCAGCTCTGTAGATTTAAGTCCAGTCGAAGTCCGTGAGACCCAAACTCATGTAACTATGTTCACACTAAATGTCCAGAACAGATGCTGTACTTGTTTCTTGTAACTGTTCTGGTGTTCTGGGCTGGGCTCCTTGTCTTTTATGCCTACTACAGTAAGTGTTTTCCACAATAAATTAGACAAAGAATATCGGAACACTCTATTTGGTGGCACCTTTTCTGGTTGTTGGTTGGTTGAGCCAAAGCTGTTAAAAGAAGTCAGTTCACCATCTAGGTTCAGAACTGATAACCCCAAGTCTAGGATCTTCACTTTTCAAGAAGGTTTAAAATCAGTTAAGCACTGGTCTTTCTTGGAATTGGGCTTGAGCCACCTGAATTCATTGGGATTCCAGTTCTTCATTCAAAAGCAGGTCCCCACCCCCACCCCCCCAAATATATTTGCAGATAGCCAAATGTTGAATGTTTTTGATGATGTGTCACATGTGCACTGATTAAGCAATTCCCCATGGATATTGATGCTCTAATCCACAAGCTCCTGGAAAGGCTTGCTAATTCAGATGAGTGGCATTGTCTCCAAGCCCAGATCCTGTAAACTGTATCTCTATGGGAGTTGCTGAGCCAGCAAAGAGCTGGTAACAAACTGAAGCCTTGTGTCTTGCAATGGCCCTGTCTCTTCCTGGATTTGGAGTAGGGCTGTCAAGCTGATCCCCCTTTCCTCCAAGTACCTCCATGAAGAGGGAGGCCCTGAGCAGGTGTGTGCTCTAGATTGAGGAAGGCCCTTGTATTGGAGCTCCATCTGAGCATTTAATCACACATGCAGCTTTAGAATGGACAACAGCCTGAGGCAACGTTTTATTAACATTCTTTAATTTGCTTCTTTTAATACTGTAAACCACTTTGGGTGCCTTTGTCAACGCAGAAAGACAGTATAAAAATGTAGTAAGTAAATAAATGTTTTCTCTTATGGTATGTTTTGACCTGGCTTACTCAATTTCTTAGCACTAAGGCTTTACAGGCACCCACTTCCCTAATATGTCACAAATTTAATTTAATTTTGCCAGGGGCAGCCCTTCCATGAGGCAGAGTGAGGAGGGGCACTGCGGGAGGCAAGTGCTGTCTCTCCATTGGCACCTCCCCACAACTCTCCCTACCATCCACTGCCAACACCCTACGTCACCTCACTGGGACATGCTGTTCATTTCCCCTTCCTTGCCCCATTGATGACATACATGCTCCTTCTTCCCCCCACCTTGGATGCAAGCTAGGAATCCTCTTGCAGCCCCTGCCTGATAGTGCTCATATGCTGCTGCCACCTTAGCAGCATGATCTGAAAATGCTAAGCACCACACCCCAGATGCAGAGGTTCTTTGCCTCAGACAGCAAAATGCCTTGGACCACTGTCTTCTACTCATCTAGATTTCTTTTCAGAGCACCTTATTGATTTGTTTGTTGTTGCCTTAAAAACAGACTTCCAGGTCCTACCACGAGGATTTCAGCTGCAGGCAGCGAGGCAAAAACTCGTGGGTCAGCTAGTGCCAGCAACCGGCGTAGCCAGAGCTTTAACAACTATGACAAATCCAAACCTACAAGCCCACCATCCCTTCTATCAAACAGCAATGAGAAAGGTAAGTTGATTGAAGCATCTAGTATTCTGATCCACACACAACTTAGAAGCTGATCTTCTCTGTCTGGAAATTTATTTATTTTTTAAATTAAGTGTGGCAAAAATAGGATATGACCCAGCTGAAGTTGAGAATATTGGGGGGGGGGGGGACGGGACCCGTCCCTCTTTTTCTCT
The DNA here is from genome assembly GCF_027244095.1 of Hemicordylus capensis. Lineage (NCBI taxonomy): Eukaryota > Metazoa > Chordata > Lepidosauria > Squamata > Cordylidae > Hemicordylus > Hemicordylus capensis. The sequence continues at coordinate 101,093,141 of NC_069657.1, forward strand.
TTGTCAAATCAATGCAATTAAAATTTGCTTAATTTTGGCTGGCTAGTGCCAAAGGCCATTCCATAAAATAGTTCTTGCAAGAGACTCTCCATGGAAATAACAGGGAGTTTATTATACTGTTGGTGTCAACTTTTGCATGTGTTCCTGTATCCTGCAGAGTTCAGATAGTCTTTTGGTCTTGCCCCTCCTTTTGCACATATAAAGTTTTCATAAGCAAGGAGATGATATCAAATATGTTATACATAAAACTTGATGTTAACTTGGCCTAAATCAGCTTATATTTGACATGGACATTTCATTGCATGTGATGAAAGAGAACAGCTAGAGTTTGGACAAATACTTGGAGGTGAGGAAAGAAATATCTTGAAGAATCAGGAAATAGCAATAGCAATAGCACTTACATTTATATACCGCTTTATAGCTGGAGCTCTCTAAGCGGTTTACAATGATTTAGCATATTGCCCCCAACATTCTGGGAAATCTTGGTCCCATCAATAAACCCTTTGGAAGAAGTAATTGTATGAGTTTGGCTCCATACTCTTAAATCTGATCTCTGTATCAGAGATTGGCAAGAAACTTACTCCAAGTCCAGCTTGCAAGCAATTCCAGTTGCCTTCATTGCTCCACTTGCAGCGTGTCATTTGCTTGCAGGCATTTTGGAATACTGCACTAAGATTGTTCCTGGTTGTGAGATATTGTGGCCAAGGCTATGCGTGTTATTGACTAGGGGTAGGGGATGTCTATAGAAGGGTACAAGCCACCAATGAGCCTAGATTTTGTTGTCTGAATTTTAGCAGCCAGAATGGGTATGGATCTAGTTTGCAGTTAGGTACCATATGGAGAGGAGAGCTGGTCTTGTGGTAGCAAGCATGACGTGTCCCCTTAGCTAAGCAGGGTCTGCTCAGGTTGCATTTGAAAGGGAGAGTAGAAGTCTGAGCACTGGGAGATATTCCCCTCAGGGGATGGAGCCACTCTGGGAAGAGCAGAAGGTTTCAAGTTCCCTCTCTGAAATCTCCAAGATAGGGCTGAGAGAGATTCCTGCCTGCAACCTTGGAGAAGCTGCTGCCAGTCTGTGAAGACAATACTGAGCTAGATGGACCAATGGTCTGACTCAGTATATGGCAGCTTCCTATGTTCCTATGAGTGATAGCAACTGAAACTGATCTATCTCAAAGAGGCAAAGTTTTGCCTCCCATATCCTGATGCATGGGGACTAGGGATGTGAATGAACTGGTTCAGTGCTGTATTCCTAGAATGCTGAACTGGTTCAGAAACCACACATCTGAATCAGTTTGAATGCTGGAGGGGGGATTTCTTTAAGATGTGGGGAGGGTGCCCTTACCTCCCCCGCGGTGCTTCCCCTCTGGCGCTGCTTAAAAAACAGCAGGTGCAGGGTGGCTGTATACCCTCTTGCCGACCTGGTCAGCATAAAACTGGAAGTGGTGTGTCCAGTTACCATGCGCATGCGCGTACGTTTGCTCACCGCTTCCAGTTTTAAGCTGACTGGGCCGGCAAGAGGGTATACAAACATCCCGCGCCAACGGTTTTTGAAGCTGCGTCCGAGGGGAAGCATAGAGGGGAAGAGCACCCTCCCCACACTTTAAAGCAACCCCCCACCTCCTGGGTGTGCACAGAACCAGTTCCATGCACACCCCTAATGAGGATGAAGAATACATGCAAACACTTGTACTTCATACTCTATGGCTCATTCTCACCCATCAAAATGCAGCTTCTGGAGGATTCATATAAAATGTAGAGAAGCAATGGAAAAGTGAGTATATGCTCTGTATGGTGCTTCTCCAAAACAATTTTACCAACATCCTTTCCCTTCTCTGGAGTTCCGAATTCGTGTTTGCAACAATAAACACACATGGGATATTGTGAGGAAAAGTAACTTTCACAACACACACACACACACACACACACACACACACACACACACACACCCCGGTACTTCTCCACCTAACATCACCATCTCCCCAAACAGTTATTTTCAGGGGAAAGAAAGGTTATTGGAGATGAGCTGCATGTATTTGCACCATGTTGTTCAGCCTATCTAGTTCAGGCCTAACTCTGTGGTGGAGTGAGATAACTCATCCCTCTCATTCTTGAGTCTTCTCTATAGGTGACTTTCAATAGATAGCAAAGGAATTCTTCCTAGTTTTGGTCCTGCTGACTCTTTGAACCCTATTTTGTGCCATCTTTCTACTTTGCTCCTAAAGGAAAAGATAAATGAAGCCCTTGAATGTTATGTGTATGGCATGTCCTCTTCGAAAACAGCTGAGTGCAGCCATGGAATATCTACTCCTGGTTCAGTATAACTGAGCCAAATCCCCTCCTTGTTCTATAACCTTTCTCATCAACATGCCCATACACACCAGCAACTTCTGTGCATCTTGCTGCCCTGGCATCCGTATAATTTTGCTTTGTTTGGAGAGCAGTGTCAATCCCAGGCAAAGGAGATCTGAAAATAAGTAAGAGGAAACATATTTTTGATTAACAGGAATGAAAAAGAAGCAGTGGAGGCATGATCACTGTTTGCATGATAAATAAGCCTGTTGCCTCCTACGTCTCCTTTCCACCACCTTCTATACCAAGGGAGAAGAGCAGCAAATGTACATAATTTACATTTAATTTCAAGGACCATTGGATACAGGCTTGATGGCTGGAAAAGTGCTGTAGCTTTATGAGTGTCACAGAGAGATGAGGCATATCATCATGAAGACAAAATACAGACTGTTCTCCTAAAAGATTCTTTACAGAATTAGGTTTACTGGAAGTGGGCCTTTTGAGCTAAGTTAATAACTTGGTGGGATTCAGAACGTGAGTTGCTCTCTTAAAACTTGTGATGTGATTATATTTTTAAAGTGCACAAAAAGTTTGTTCCTGAAACAATTTGACAGACTGTGTTCATAAGTTCAATCTATTTGAATGTTGTTGAGCCCAGCATCTCTTTTCCATATAACAATTAACGAATGGTCTTGTAACTTTCTGGTTTTTTAGCCTTGAGATGATGGTGTTCTGACTTGTAATCTTTGGAGGCCCTGCACATCAGCAGCAGTTGATATTAGTGTGGTGCAGTGGACAGACTCAGACTTGAAGACATGTAGCCGAATCCTATGCATATTTACTCAGAAGTAAACCCCTTGACCTCATTTATTTGATCGTGTGACTGCAGGCACACTTGCGGGGGGGGGAGCCGAGGGGAGATCCCAGTAATGCACTGTGCATTTTTGGGGCTCCAAGGGGCAGGGCTCTGCACTGTGGCATGTCCCAGCACACCAGCCCTGGGAACCGCAGGAGAGCCGCTGCTCGTCTGGGCAGCCGATCTGCCCACCCAGGGAGCAAAGGAAAATCATCTGCGCGGAAGGTAAGTAAAACCTCCGCAGATAGCCCACTAGCTCTTCTCACCGCTCATGAGAAGGGCTTCACAGTTAGCTTCCAATCTATGTTGGTTGTAGTTGAACTGGCTCAGAGATGTCTATTCAGTTTTTCCCCCTCCTAGACTTTAAAAGCGCGGCCTAGATAAAAAAAATTGGTCTGTGAGGGACATGGCACTGGCAACAACATAAGAAAGCATCTGTCATTGGATGTTTAGCTATAGTTAGCTAATAGTTAAAAATAATTTAAAAAGATAGACTGATAAAGTAATCATCAAGTTCCTAAGAAAGTTAAAAACATACTTGAAATGTGACTGCCCTCTAGTGACAGATCACTAAATTGGTTAGGTTCTACAATATTCATTAGGATATATAACACCCTATTTATAGATAGTGTACAGTACAGAGTATGAGATTTTACTATACTGGCACAGCAGCGCCAACAGTTAAGACAAGGCGTTGTTTCAATATTCAACCATTATAAGCTGCCAATATACTATTGTTCATAAAATCTAAACTGTCTGTTCAGTCTATTGTCGCTCAGCCTGTCGCCTGCCCAGGGCTGCATTACTTTAGGGCAGGGGCAACAACGTGTGGCTCTCCAGATGTTGCTCTCACCTCATCCCCAGCTGTAATAAATTGTGACATGAGGTGATGGAAGTTGTAGTTCAGCAACACCGGGATTGCTGCACATTGCCTACCCCTGCTGTAGGCTTTGCCTGCCTAAACCTAGCACTGATTTGTTGTTAGATGAAAGTCAGTATCACAGCACAGGAACTGGACTTGGGATTCAACATCACTCCCGCTGAGAGTGTGCCTTGACATTTTACCATGTTATATGCTTACTGACTTCCAGTGTGTTGTGTGAAGGCATCCATTATGTTGTTCCCCCTGCCTGTGTATGTTTTCATTATGTTGTTTCCCCTGCCTGTGTGAGTTACTGACAGTTAGTTTCCTATCTTTTAGCTGAAGCACAAGAATGTCAATATAGTTAAAAGCATATTTTTTAAAAAATAAAGTCAATGGATCATCCCATAACATGAGGTTTGCATAATACCTCATCACCAACATTGATCAGAAATTGAAATCCAACTGGGGGATGGGGGAAGCCTCAGTGTCCCATGTGCTCTGTGCATTCTCTCTGGAAGATTAATACACGCGCCTCTTCACAAATGAATGCAAATGAAGAAATGTATTCAATTCATACATTTCTTATACTGGGTTGATGTAACCCTTCATTGTTAAAAAAGTTTTATTATTATTCTCTACACTTGATGACTTTATAATAGCAATCAGCAAGCTGGGTATTGTGTTTTGGCGTGAATTGTTCCTTTTCTTGGACTGTTAAGTTTTGTTTTTTGTTTTTTAAAATGGTCAAGCAACTGAACATAGCTGTAATTACATCTTAGGCTTGCAAAGAAAATGATGAAGCATTCAGGCTTATGATTTCTGATGTCACCCGCTTGCCCCTCTGTAATTAAAACCTTTTAATTCACATCTGAATTGTCACTGTTACTTAGCTATTGCTGATATAAATGTACTCCCTGTCTGGCTTACTTTTATTTTTCTTTACAAGAGAGCCTGTGAATAAACTGCAGCATAAGAAACATCTGCCCCCTGGAGAAGATCATTACTGAATTGTTCCTAATTACTCAAGACATTTCTCTGTAATCTAAACAAACATACCCTAGCTATGCAGAAGCCTTCTGTCCATTGTTCTGTGCTTTGTTCCTTGTTTCATATCCCTAGGGATATTTCCAAACAGATATTGCCATTTAAACAAGCAAGAAATTGTCCTAATCCAAATTCAGCAACCAAGGGTTTATTACTGTGAACATTTGATATTTCCTTCAAAATCTGAATTGCAGAAACAGAACTGCCTCTTGAGAGATTAGGATTTAACCACGGAATACAAACCACTTCTTCATTGGCCAGCTGTCTCATTCATATGGACTAGCACAGGGGTTCCCAACCTTCTTAAAAACAAGTGTACCCCTTCTGTCGTAAACCTTCAGTTCAAGAACCCCAAAGGGTGTGTGTGTGTGTGTATTTGTAAACCCTGTTGGGAACCCCTAGACTAGCAGACTCCAGCACTGAAATACAAGAATATACAAGATTGTTCTTGCTAGTTGGTGCATTACCTTTTTAAGGCTTGTACTGTATTTGACTCCTCTCATTGACTTCAGAATGTTCCACTTGCTTAACTGCTTGGTATAGTTTTCTTGGTCATGCCCAATCCATAAACTGACTTCACTGTAGAACTATGTTATACATTTGTCTTAACGGGCCTGAGAAATACTGTAAAACAGAAAACATTGCCATTATTTTCTTGAAAATTCTTCTCTTCATTACAAATACTCAGAATAACCCTGCAGGTGGCAGTAGAAGACTGGAAGTTTTTATTTTGTTTTAAGGGCATTTCAGTGAAAGTTATGTCAGTATAGGTAGTATGTTTAATTAAAAAATGAAGGTGCCCACTACTTTGTTGTATACCAAATATAATTTGTATTTTTCTACATGTGGACAATATATGTGTCAATTTCATAAGAATTAACCAAGAAGCTTAGTCCATTGTGGTTTGTATCCTTGAAACTCTATGGAATATATCGCATGGTGAGGCAGAGCCACCATGGAGCTAATGGGTTCAAAGAACCCAGGATGCCACGCCAGGCCTTGCATGCCAGCCCCGCCCCCTGCATCTGATCTCAGATGCAGGGGGTGTGGCTTTGCTTGCAGACAGGGCCGCATAGCCCCATTAACAAAATCCCTGGCAGCACTGTGTTCACAGTGTGCCCAAAAGGCAGGGAGAGTCATTTGCGGCGTTGGTGGAGGATTATGCTTGCAAATTGGGCCGTGCAGCCCCATTTGTGAGCTAAACCAGTGCCTTTTAGGCAGGGAGAGCTGCTCTGGCTGGGGGATTGTGCTCGCAAACACGGCGACATGGCCCCATTTGCGGGCAAAGCCACGCCCCCTGAGTCTGACATCAAACACGGGGTGGGGCTTAGTGTCATGTCAGAAGCAGTGGATGGGGCTAGGGGGCCGCTGCAGTGGGCTAGACCCGGGCTGCCGCTGGCTTTTCAGACCCAGGCCGTCGCTGGCCTCCATCCACCCAGATTCCATTGAACATCAGGGAGCTCTTAGAATTCTTCACACTACAGTGATTAAGGCATTTAGTTTAAGAAATCTTAATGCAATCTGACTACTGCCTTATAAAACCAAAGTGTACACACGGGGTGGAGGGAGGCCAGCGGCGGCCCGGGTTCTGCTGCCGCCATGGCCACCCTAGCCTTGTCCCCTGCATCTGACCTCAGATGCAGGGAGCATTTAGTCACGCCCCCACATCTGACATGGGGGCATGGTTTAGCTCCCAAACAGGGCTGCGCAGCCCCATTTGGGAGTAAGATCAGCCCATGCTGCATTGCCAATGCCGCGCAGGCTGATCTAATTCCCAAATGGGGCTGTGTGGCCCCATTTGGGAGCGAAATCCACCCACGCTGAATTGGCAACATGGCCAGGAGTGGCTCTCCTTGCCTTTAAAAGGCAGGGAGAGTCACTCCTGCCGTGCTGCCAAAGCAGCGCAGGCCAATTTTGCATCCAAATGAGGTTGTGTGGCCACGTTTGGGAGCAAAATCATGCCCGGCATCTGATGTCAGATGCGGGGGGGGGCGTGTCTGGGGCCGCGAATCACAGCCTCTGAGCGTGGTGGTGGCTGGGGTTCTTTGAACCCATTTGCCCAATGGTGGCTCTACGCCTCTGTACACATTACAAGTTAAGATGACAACTTCTAATACTTGATGATGCCGTCTGTGTACAGCAGATATTTTCTCAGTGGCTAATCACAGTTTGTGAAATTCCCTACCATGGAAGTAAGCCAGTCTTAGCTAAAACCTCATCTTCTTTAAGAAGTGTATAATATATGGAAATATAAAGCTGTCTTACCTTGGATCAGTCCACTGGCCCATTTTGTTCAGTTATTATCAACAAAGAATGGCAGTAGATCTCAGGCCAGCAGAGTTCTTTATCAGCTTTGCTACTTCCGATAGTTTTTCAAGTAGAGATGCGAGAGATTGAGCACCAAAACAAAACATGTGCTGTACCACTGAGCTATGGCCCTTTCCCCAACCTTTTAATCTGGACTGATGCTGAATTTCCTAGCCAAGGAGATAATTTGTTCCTTGTGCTGGCGTACAGTGGCTGTCAGTGCTATTAGGCTAGCACTTGATAAATAGTTTTGTGTTCGTGTTGCTAAGTCCACTTTGGGGTATGTCTCTTTAGGACCTCCAGAGCAGTGGCACAGCATACACTAGCAGTGCTTCTTGTTTTGGTGCTCATAAGAACAGCCCTGCTGGATCAGGCCCAAGGCCCATCCAGTCCAGCATCCTGTTTCACACAGTGGCCCACCAGATGCCTCTGAAAAGCCCACAGGCAAGAGGTGAGGGCATGCCCTCTCTCCTGTTGGTGCTCATCTACAACAGGTATTTAGAGGCATCTTGCCTCTGAGGCTGAAGATGACCTATAGCCACCAGACTAGTAGCCATTGATAATGGGCAAAAAAAGAATTGGTCTAAGCCCATTTTAAAGCCATCACTAACTACATGCGATGTGAAAAAGTACTTCCTTTGGCAGTCCTAAATTTCCCGGCCTTACGTTTCATGGGATGACCCCTGGTTCTAATGTTTTCTCCCTCTAGAGAGAGAGAAAAAGTTGTCTCTGTCCACGCTCTCCACTTCATGCATAATTTTATACACCTCGATCATGTCTCCCCTTAGTTGCCTTTTTCCAAACCAAAGAGCCCCAGATACCCCAGAAGATCTGGTCAGTCAGTGACAGCTCAGACCCCCAGTGTATATGTGAAGTTAGGTCCCCCCCGCCAATATGCATCATTTTACACTTTTTTCATTGAACTACTTTGCCATTTTGTCGCTCACTCACCCAGTGTGGAGGGATCCTTTTGGAGCTCCTCACAGTCTGTTTTGGATTTCACTGCCCTAAATAGTTTAGTGTCATCTGAAAATATGACCTCTGGTTACCCCAACTTCTAGATCATTTATGAACAAGTTAAAGAGCACTAGTCCCAGTACTTATCCCTGGGGTACCCCACTTCCTACTTCCCTCCATTGTGAAAACTGTCCATTTATTCCTACCCTCTGTTTCCTGTCCTTCAACCAATCCACACATGAACTTGTCCCCTTATCCCATGACTGCTAAGTTTACTCAAGAGCCTTTGGTGGGAAACCTTTTCTAGGAGATCAGCAGTTTCACATTTGAGTTCCTTCAGAACTCTTGGGTAGATGCCATCTGGCCCTGGCAATTTGTTTCTTTTGCGGTTTTTCAAGATGGCCCAGTTCAGCCTCCAAGCCTGAGAAGCTCATGTAGTCACTTTGCACATGTAGTCGCTTAGCTGAGAAGCTCATGTAGTCACTGATAAGCTCATGTAGTCACTTTGGCCTTCTCTCACATCTGCTTTCGCAAGCAGAACCCAGGTTGTGAAGGACATTGCCACAGCAGGGGCATTGCCACAATTAGGTGAGTGAGTGCTAAGAATATGAGCCATGGGGCCCCATAGGGCTGCACTTGATGCCCACCTTGCCCCCCATATTGATTACCCCCACAGCTGTGTTGATCCCAACTCCCCACTGGAAGCCATAGCAGGGAGAAGCAGCAAGCAAAGTGATGGAGGGGAGGAGGGAGAAAAGCGGCGGGTGATGGTGATATTGCAGCTGGGCTGCACCCAACTGGGCTACACTACTGTGTACAGTTTTATTATTATTTATTATTTATTTATCAAATTTGTACACCGCCCCAAATTTTCGTCTCTGAGCGGTTATTGCAAGTCAGAACAGTTTTGCAGGCTAGAACTAAATTCTAAGCAAGATTTTGGTCAAGGAATTCTCCTGGTGAGCATACTGTAAATAATTTTCAAGGCTTGTTGTTTGTTTGTTTGCATAAAAACATTCATATGTTCCTGACTACCATTTTGACTTACCTAGAGCAGTTGCTGCTCCAGTGTTCAGTGATAATCAGCACAAGAAGGAGAACCTATTAATACCAATAGTTTGCACATCTTTAATGTAATGATGTAAGGTACATCAAAAGTACCTTACTTTTTTAAAAAAAATCCTAAAGTTTCAAGAGATTCTTCAATATTTCATATAATGTAAAGGAACAAATAGCATTCCAATGCATTCTTAATGCTTCTCTCTAGACATTGGTTCCATTCATTTTAAAGTTTTTCATCATTCTTTTTTAATGCATTGAAGAATATGCTATGAGTTGTAGACAGTGCAATTCATTTCTCCAAGAAAGACTTTTGGCACTCTTATGTGTAAACAAACTCATTGTTGCCTGCCAATAGATATGAGAGAAATGTGTAATTGTGAAGGCAGATACCTCACTTGTGTGCAGTATGCATTAATGTAATTTCCAAATGAGAACTCAGATATACTTTAATTGATCTTGAAAAGCCAGTGACCCTTTCTGCACAAACTGCCAGATCATCAGTAAAATTGATTTTTGACTGTGCCAAATTCAGTAGCACTGAATCCAAATGTGTTAGCTGGACAAGGGAGGAGGGTTGGGGTGAGGGAAGGCTGGGAAAGTCTCTGCAACTGAAAAGGATTAACAACAGTTTGCCCAACTGTCAAAACTAAATGGAGCTTTTGAGGTAGAGATCGTCTTCGTTGTCAGTTAAAGCTGTTCACTGGTGTGCAGAAAAAAGCTAACGAGCAATCACAGAGTGAAATATTTTGGCTCACACAGCTTAAAGCTGTAAGTTAAATACTTTCCCCTTTCTTCCTGATAAGGAATGAAAGCTTTACTACTTTGTGCAGTGGGGAAATGGTGGATTTTTATCCTTGATATTTCTGGACACTTACTACTAAATGCGCTATGGTGAGTTTTATCATTTTACTGTAAAATATTCCTCACACTTCCTACTTTCAGTGAGGGCCTGTTGGTTATATTCTTTCTTTCCTTGTCTTGTTTTGGTATTAATTTCCATGCATTTGATTTTTAAAATAGTGCAATCATGAGACTTATTTTTAAATCTTGCAAAGCCATAAACATCAAACTGACAAATAATGCCAGCTAAATTGAAAACTTGGTCTGTGTTTTCAATCAAGAATATGTAATTTTAAACTATAGCACAATGTTGAGTTCACTCCTAATTTTCTCCTAATTTAAGTATTTGTGCAGCAGCGTACATTGGCACCGCAAGCCATGTGTTTAGCAAATCTTCTGCCAAAAAACTGTCTGAAGTGCTACATCCCAGTTGGGTGCTAAGCAAGTCTTACATTATCATTGTCAGAAGTTGATATCAGCAGAGCAAAAAAACAACAACAAACTACCTGAAACAAAAACCTTGCAGAAGCTGCTAAATACAGTATAGTTAATAGTTCTGTTAAAATACATATCCCAAATAAAATAGTTGTGGAGATGGTGGTTCTTTTTTTAGAAAATATTTGAACAACACTTTTAGGGAAATACCTTGGAAAGTGTATTTATAACATTTATATGTTAAATCCCTCCCTGTTAAACTACATACTTAGCAAACAGGGTAGATGGGGTTTTCTATTCTTTTTTAAAGAACCTATTTGAATAAAATTGTGTTTCTGCAAAACTGGACTGCTGATTAAGTAGTTAAAGCTGGATTGGCTTTCAAGTCCACAGTTATATAGTTGTAGGGTTGGATTTAGAAAGACAGTTTTTCTTGGAATAAGCTTTTAACAAAGGTTCTTTGTTTTCAACTTGATTTTTTCATTGAATAAGAGTTCTCAAGATCACGTGGTGTGTCTGTTAATTATCTTGGAACATCTCTTAACTGCCTTAGTGTGAATTTGTTTTCCATGATTGCATGATGATAAAGGAGGCTTATGGGTGAAATAGGAGTGCTAATGTGTTTATGACTGTGAACGTGCATCACTGTTTTTGGATGAGTGAGTGTGCTTTATGCTCTCAGAATTTGGGCAGACCAGGACAAGTTAGAATACACTACAACTGCCTTTCTGGCACACTTGTAGTCTTACGAATATGTTTTAAAGGCATATGGATTAGAGGAGCAGTGTTGAAATTTAATTTGAAGGGGGGGAAAGGAACCTGAGTAAAGTGAGCAGAGTGTGCTGGTCTTGTGGTAGCAAGCATGACTTGTCCCCCTAGCTAAGCAAGGTCCACCCTGGTTACATATGAATGGGAGACTAGAAGTTTGAGCAGTGCAAGATATTCCTCTCAAGGGATGGAGCCATTCGGAGAAGAGCAGAAGGCTTCAAGTTCCCTCCCTGGCTTCTCCAAGATAGGGCTGAGAGAGATTCCTGCCTGCAACCTTGGAGAAGCCGCTGCCAGTCTGTGAAGACAATACTGAGCTAGATGGACCTATGGTCTTGACTCAGTATATGGCAGCTTCCTATGTTCGTATGTGCTTCAGGATGTCATGGAATACAGAAACATGGATATAGGTTGAGTGGGTATTTTCAGGATCACCACTGCATGCTAAAATTACTTTAAGAGCCTTCACTATAGAATTTGAGTAACCTCACAAAGTAGTTAATATTGGTATACACATTTTAAAAACTACACATCTTCTGCTCGCTCTTTGCACAGCAGTACTTGTCATGGAGCCTGACATTTTGAATGTATACACTAGCCAATGAGACCCAAAGTGCACCTGTAATTCAGACATTTGCTTCTGAGCAGCAGTTCCTTTGAAACCACCCTTTCCCCTGTGGTGCTGGTGGTGATGATATCAGATGCAATTTATTCACCACCACTGGGTATGAGTGAAGGGGTATATTTATCTCTGCTACTTTTCCACCTTAATAACCCATCCTCTGATATTCCCACAGAATCCAGTAAATCTACTTCAGTCTGGAACAGGTCAAGCAGGAATGGCACTTTGGGGTGTGACTGCAAGATACCTTGGGGGGCCAATACAGACATACTTTGAAACTATAGGTAGGCTTACCTGAAGTTAACAGCTGGAGCTGAGAATTGCATCACAGAGAGCAGTTTCATTACTTCTGCCCACTGGCTAGAGCAGGGATTCTCAACGTTGGGTCCACAGAAGTTATTGGACTTCAACTCCCATAATCCCCAGTCCCAGTGGCCTTTGGTTGGGGATTATGGGAGTTGAAGTCCAATATCATCTGAGGACCCAACATTGAGAATCCCTGGGCTAGAGTACTCCCTTCCTCTTCCTAGTTCTCCTTAGCTCTATCCAAGCACTTGGGCACTGCTTGCATTGCCAGACTGTGGGCATGGCATCAGTGCATCAATCACCCAAGAACCACAGGCCACAATGGGAGTGGGGCGCGTTTATCCCATTTTGATTCACTCGTAACTTCTTGTTATCATTTGCAGTGAGTGGAGGTGGCGGTGGTGAGGACTACAGGTGAACGGGTGGGTGTCCCCCATTGCTCGCCTGCTCTCCTTGCCATCACCAAGTGGTGGGTAGTGGTGGCAGTGAGGACAGATGTACGCTCCCCATCGCCCACCCTCCTGCCTGCTCTGGCACAGGCTCCACTGTGAGTAGCACAGGCTTTTCTGGAATGCTGATTATTGGGTGAGGGCAGAGACACTTTTGTGGTGAGTGGAGGCAGCATCAGTTAACCATCACCCACCCGCGCTCTTTGGTGCCGCAGCTGCAAAACAACAGGGATCAGGAGCAGTTAGGGCAGGTGCACGCTCCCCATCACCTACCCACCCTCCTGGCTGCTGCGTCACACAGGCGAGTAGCACAGGCTTCACTGGAACGCTGCTGGTGATGGTGGGGGTGGGGCAGAGATGCAAGTTCCAGCTCTCAGCTCTGCAGCCAGGGTGTGCAAACTTGTGACAGCCTTATTTGCTCTGATTGGGGCATAGGGAGCCTTTTTGCATTGTCTGTCTACTATGGTTTACTATTTTGGTTTCTTTCAAGCTTTCTTGGCTTTTAGGTGCCCCTTGTCAGGAGGGGTAGTGCTGCTTTGCATGGTGGCCAATTTCATACAAGACAATCAACTATTTCATTCAACACATCCCAATGCGTAGACAAGTCAGAGGTAATCCTACCCAGAGCAGTATTGTACTGGAGGGGCGGGGTATAAATATTTCAAACAAACAAACACAAAGTTGTTTTTGAAAAAGGTTCCAAGGAAGCAAGAGGAGACATGCCTCTTAAGACTCCTCCGCCCCCATGCCCTTTTCTGGTACTGTGCCTTTAAATAAGGAAGTTGTGCATCTTGCCAGCAATGAAAGGAGTGCAAAGCTGTAGGTTGCTAGGTAGCAGAAGGTGGAGCCAAGAAACAGCCAGTGAGAGAAGCAGGCTGCGGAGAGGTGATGCATTTTGGACATGCTTTGAACCTCGTTTTCTGTGGTTGTGGGAGGAGCTTCAGCATGAACCCCATGTTACAGCCTGCGCTGAATTCTAATGGCACAGTGCAGCCAGCAAAACTCCAGTTTGGGCAGTCCAACCAACTTAAAACGGAGAGTTCAGAGGTTTGAAGGCACCAACATAGCCATAGTTGAGAAGAAATAATGCATTCAAATGGTCAGAAATGTTGACCTCAGGTGTGTTTAACTGCAGTTTGGTGTGGTAAAGGCCCTTGTCTCTATTTTTACTTCTCAGTCTAACTGGCAGTTAAGTTCATTTAAAGCTTCTATTTAAATAGTGGTATTAAAACCAGCTGAGATCTTGGTGCAAACTACTCCTTTCTGGGAGTCACCAGACAGGTGGGTGAAACAACTCGGAAGGCACCCTTGCTCTGCATGTTTGTTTCTTCTACCAGCTTTATACTCTGTTCCATAATCAAGCATTGTTGAAAATGAAAGGTATCCAGATTTCAGTTATGAGGCAGGAACCTTATGGCTATACTACATATTTCATATTTACTGTACTGGACTTCCCGCAGAGATCAAGGTGGTTTCTACTATCTCTATCTCTATCTCTCTAATGAGTAAGATAGGTAGTACCCTATCTTTGTTTTCATTCAAGCCAATGTTCCACTCTGAACACAATTTTCCTGCTAATTTCAAAATCTTAAACTTTCTGTACCTCTGTTTCAGTTAGCCCAACCTATTAGAAATGCTGCAGGACACCTCCAATAGAATCAGAGTGAAATTTGCATACATGTGACATTTGTATTAGGTAGAAGAGATTTTACCTCTTTTATCCCACACACCTCCACATTGGCTAGTGGTGTGGGATGTTGCCCATTTGACAACCCACCAGACAATGCCTAAAATGTTCCTCTGAGAAGGATGACAAATCTGGACCTAGCTGTTGAGATCTCTGTCAGGTGGGAGGGGCTGGCCGGGTTTTCTTCTGGTCTCAAGGAATGTAGCATTTAAGATGAAAAATGTGAATTGCCTTTTTTGTTAATGTGTTTGAATAGATACTACCAGCTCTCAGTTCTCTAGCAGCTCTTATACTATTTAATGTAACTTATTAACCATGTCTTAAGAGTACAATTGGCTCTCTTAATCAGTCTTGAGAGTTTGTTTATAGTGGGGATGTGGCACAGGGCTCAGTAATTCCAGTGAGCCAATGCAGTTGGAGGACAAGATACAAGCATGCAGTAAATCATGTTGCCATTTAATCTTCTGTCTCTTTTAATAAGCTACATTTGGCACTTCTTTTGGCGTTTTGAAACATGCCCAGATCTCTTACTTAAACACAGAAAGGCTAAAGTTTCAATAGTAACTGAAATAGTGGGAAGCTTTGCCATACTTGGTATAAACTTTTAGGAATATTAGAGTAAAATGAAACTATATTTAAATAAGGTTCTCCAACAAACGGACAATAGCCAAGAAATCTGTTTGGTGCCATTTTTAAAAAGGTTTAAAACTGTACAAATACATTTGTAAAACTAAACATCCAGAACAGGATCCCTAGGACTTATATGTTAAGGGGGAGCCCACAGAATACTTCTTTGTGGTGTCAGCACTACACGGTGTCTGTGCCATTCAAAAACTGCATACAGAAGTGTACCTAGGTAACTTTGGAAACTGTACCTAAAGGCCTTTGGAGGCCCCCATTGCTGGAGCCCACCCTGCAAGTTAAGCATCATCCCCCTACACACACCGTGGCACATGCAGTATTTTTAACACGTGGCTTCTTGAGGGCACAAACAGTAACTGAACTCAGAAGAATGTAAGAATATAAAACAGGTATATTTATGCAAATATGCATTAGCAGAAACATTTCAACATATAACTGAACATATTCCCATTCCACGTATTTCTTTCCCTGGTCTGTCTCTAAAGCACCTGGCAGAGGTCACAATCACACTCGAACGCCCAGCGCAGTGTAGGCCAATGGACCCAACCACACCACCCAGGACAGAATATGGCGGATTTGGGCCCCCCCAGGGGGTGTGGAGATCCTGGACTTCAGCCCCGAAGTCCAGGGGTAAGAGTGCCACTAACCGCATATCCCATTGATCAGCTGATTATGTAAGGTTCCAGTGTCTTGAACCTCGGCTCTGGCAGGAGGCCTTAATTTTCTGTATCACGTGGCAGCTTACAAGAGGAGGGGACTGCTGACTGATGTCAGCTGTGCTGCATTGCGACTGCTGCAGCTGGCTGTGAAATTATCTTCTGGCCTCCAAGCCGTCTGAGAGACTGTATAGAAGGTCTTTATGAAATGAATCTGGAATGGAGAATTCCCAGTGACCAGACTGATCCATATGCAGTTTAAAAGTGATATGATTCCCTTGTGGAGTCACTATTCCATTTCTTGACAGAGCATTTCTTGACAGCTTTTATTTTCTCGCTAAACTGTAGTGTGTAAAACAGCACTTCCCTTGTATAAAACAACAGTTCTACTTTGAAACTGATGGGACAACACTAATCAAATTAGACTAGTTAATGCTGCAGCTACTTATCATATTATTTGTGTGCTACGAGATCAGAATCCTGCACCAAGATAAACAGAGTTCAGCTCCATGAAAAGCTGAATTCTTTAACCTATATATATATAATGCCAATGAAACATATTGATTATTGCAAAATCTTTCATGAGCTTCATTTAGTACTTATGCAATGCAACTGCAGTCATACTGGCTTACTATAATGCTGGTGCTATATCAGGTAGCTGTTCTTTTATGCAGTTCTCTCTTGCGAGATTGGTTGTGCCAAATATAGAACTATGGAAGGAAACTAAGTCCTTTTAACTTGCCAGGCAAATGAATAGACATCAGTAATGCCAGATTATTACACTATCCAACAAGTGCATTTCTGTCTGAGCTCTTGCCTGGAGGGAAGAAGGTAACTTGATATCCGTGAAACAATAAATGTTTGTCTTTGAGATTTTGCAGGCATATCCCTCTGGCACTGAACTCATCTAAGGAATGAGCAGATAGTGGATTGATACCACTGATTAATGTTACAGCTTTCTCAAAGAGGTGGGATGAATAAGCATGCAAAGATTTCATACTAGTTGATGCAGATGATAGCATATTTGGGCCTGTAACGAGTGTAGGCCATGTGAGAAATGAAGAGATTGATTCTATAGTGCTTGCCCAGATACTACTTTTGACAACATTGTTTTGGAGAAACACCTTCACAGCCAGAACATAGGCAGGTGTTGATTATTCTGGTTGAGCTTAAAGCCTCCAACCACAACACTCCAATCAAACACTTCTGGCTCTGTGGGGTAATTGAACTGGGTTCTAGTCTGACTAAAGGCTAGACCATAGCTATGATCTGAGAGTGCAGTAAATGGAGCAATGAAAATTGCATTTAGGAGTCATTGAGGCTCTTCACAAAATCAGTGTGAAGAGCTGTAAGGGGGTTTGCAGGGAGAGCGGGCTTAGCCCTCCCTCCCTGCAGACGATCAAAAGGCAGCCCTGGGCCGCCAGATCGACCACCCACACAACTGCCGGCTCTGTCACGGAGTCAGTGGAGGCTGCGGGTATTGGGGGCTGTGCGGTGCCCGGAAGTTCCAGGATGCACCACATGAGCACACGGGGCATCCTGGAGAGACCCGCAACCCCAGGAAGCTGCTTGCAGCCTCCCAGTCAGGGGTCTATTTGTGTGTCGCCATGCGCCTGGCAACACATGAGCAAAAAGATGAGGTTAATGGAATGTCTAAGGGGAGGGGTACTTAGCGAGGTTTGCTGCCAGGAGCCACGTGTCTCCCGTTGCAGCACATGATCACCCCAAAGCGGGCTAGGCTCCCTTAGCCCACTTTTGGGCCATCATGAGAATAGCCTCATTGTATTGGGACATTTGTGAAGTACATTTAGCCCAAGATCCAGGGAGTCAACAAAAGAAAAGAATGGACGGATGGGATGGGTAAACAGGAAAAGAATGTGTACTTGTTTCATTTAACCATATTTAGACTTTGTTACGGTATGCGTCTAGGAACTGATGCCAAAAGTTTTGTGGAAAAGATGAGTTTTGAGCAGGGATGAATTTCTCCCCAAATAGTATAATGGTTAGTGTGCTTACCTTGAGTGGCCAACAATTACAGAGGCTTGTCGACTCCCAACCCAGCTAATGTCTAGAAGTTCTCTTAAGAAACAAATTCTCTGTTGGTAGTCTGGCAGCATAAGGCATGAGCACTGAGGGCCAAGAGAGGCCTAACTTGATTTAAGCATTACTTGACGCTGAATGTTTGGGTTTTCTGGGGACCAATAGCAATTTCAGAGGCAAAGGGTTAAATCTGGACCAGAACCACAGTGGAGGAAAAGAGTTATGCTCTCTCCCCCTAAACCATGGGAAACAGGCTGATCTTTTACTCTCCCATCCTAAACCACACAGCCCAGTATGTTTAGAGACGTTTCAGATTTGTCCATATTTCAGTTCAACCATGACCCAAGGAAAAAGGCACACTAAGGCAAGCCATTATCAGCATCTGGGGATAATGTTTTGTGATATATGAATCCCACACAGCATTATACTCAAATAGCATTTGAGCCACTAATTATGAGCTTTCTCTGTGAACAACCAAAGAGAATAGATTTTCTCCCCCTAGAGCTCTACATGGGCTTGTAATGTTTTGGTGTGTGCATGTTTTTGCAGTGCCACTTGGGAACTGTAGTGTGGCGAGCAGGCAGCAACATGATAACTGAGCTCCTGTTCATTGTGTATCAGGAGCCCAAATGCCAAGGCCTTTGATTGGAGAGAAAGAGTATAAGGTGTCAGCATCTCTGGCAGCATCAGCGGAGGTGGCAGGCTTAATGTCAGATAGTTCAAACCTTCCCTAGTAAAGGGATCCAGTTATTAATACAATTTTACTCCCAATATAAACAGTTGTTAAAAATCAAGAAGCTCATTTACTATAATGATCAATGGACTGATTTTGGCCTCAGTATAATTCAAACAAATGAGAGGAAGTTTTGGGATTTGGTGGCAAATGGCATTCATATGTATAATACTGTTCCAGATGCACATATTTTGGCAAAGGATTGGCTTCAACATTTTTCTGTTACTTATAGTTGCCCACAGAGTGAGCCAATAACAGACCATACAGATACAGATATATTTCCAGTATAGCCAGTTGTCACAGAAGTAGAGTGCAAGCAGCTGATTACTGCCTTAACACTTTGGAAAGCTCCTGGGGAGGACACGGTGCCCCACTGAGGTCTATATATTGAGAGCCAGCGTGGTGTAGTGGTTAGAGTGCTGGACTAGGACCGGGGATACACGAGTTCAAATCCCCATTCAGCCATGAGACTTGCTGGGTGACTCTGGGCCAGTCACTTCTCTCTCAGCCTAACCTACTTCACAGGGTTGTTGTGAGGAGAAACCTAAGTATGTAGTACACCACTCTGGGCTCCTTGGAGGAAGAGCGGAATATAAAATGTAAATAATAATAATAATAATAATAATAATAATAATAATAATAATAATATAAGGTCTATTGCTGATGGGCCCCATTCTGGCAAGACTTTTCAAATACTCACAACTTGTGTGTCATACTCCATAATTGGAAACAAAGTATCATATTTCTAATTTTTTAAAAATGAAGCAGGCAGGATCTCTCTAATTATTGTTCAGTTAGTCTTTTAGATGTTTTCTCCATTAATACATCATTATTGCTGATGCATGCTGGATAATTGAGAAAACCAAAGAATACCGAAAATAAGTCAGTATGTGCTTTATTGACTACAGAAAAGCCTTCAATTGCGTCAACCTTGTCAAGTTGTGGAATATCATTAGGAAAATCCCAGAACATCTCATTGTTCTCATGAGAACAATGAGACACAGGACAGGAACACAGTCCAGATGGAACATGGTAAAACAATCTGGTTCCAGATTGGCAAAGGAGTAAGACAAGGCTGTATACTTTCTCCGACTTTATTCAACTTATGGGCTGAACATATACTGAGAAAAGCAGGATTGGAAGAAGATGAGTGTGATTTTAAAGTTGAAGGAAGAAACCTGCACTATGCTGATGACACCACTCTGATAGCTGAGAATGTGGATGATCTGCAAGCTCTAGTAATGAAAGTCAAGGAGCACAGTGGAAAAATTGGACTACGACTAAATGTAAAGAAGACTAAACTAATGACAAGAGGTACAGCAACCTGCCTCATAATTGATAATGAAAGCATTGAAGTGGTGGATAGCTTCTGCCTTTAGGTTTGACCACCAACAATAAAGGATCCAGCAGTCAAGAAATATGCTGCAGACTAGCATTTGGTAGGGTTGCAATGAAGGCCTTGGAAAGGATATTTAGATGCCGTGACGTGTCTACACCTACAAAGATTAGAATCATTTGGACAATGGTTTTTCCCATGACACTCTATGGATGCGAAAGCTTTGAAGAAACAAAATAGAAAAAGTATTGACGCTTTTGAACTTTGGTGCTGGAGAAGACTTTTGAGGCTACCATGGACAGCCAGGAGAATAAACAAATGGATCATAGAACTAATCAATCCAGAATTTTCACTCGTGGCACAAATGACCAGGCTCAAACTATCAATACTTCGGACACATTATGCGAAAACCCAGCTCCCTTTAGAAGTCCACAATGCTTGGAAAAGTTGAAGGAAAGAGAAGAGTATGCCCAGCAGCAAGGGGATAGACTCAATTACGACAGCAAGGAATGTACCACTGAGAGACCTAAAAGGCCAAGTTGAAGACAGATCATCTTGGAGAATCTATCTATGTGGTCGCTAAGAGTCAAACCGACTTGACAGCAATCAATCAATATTCTCAATATCTTTTAAATAAGATGGAGGATTGCGGGGGGAAATTGATAACACTTTTTCATCCAGAGCAGACTAATTTTCGTAAAGGCCATAGCACGATTGATCATTACGCTATCCTGAAGGCCCTAATTCAGAAATATACTGATCCTGACCAGGGGCTCAAGGTTGACTCAGCCTTCCATCCTTCCGAGGTCGGTAAAATGAGTACCCAGAATGTTGGGGGGCAATATGCTAAATCATTGTAAACCGCTTAGAGAGCTTCCAGCTATAGAGCGGTATATAAATGTAAGTGCTATTGCTGTTATCTAAGAATGGAGGTAGGGTTGCCATCAATATCTGGTAGAGTTCATCTGACACTGCTAAAGTATTTTAAGAAATTAGACAGCCTCCTGGATCATCTCCTCATTAAATCCTGCTACTTGTATTATATGGATGGGAATCAGTGGAAAAATTGACTGCCCTATATTTTGCAATTGTATTTCCTGCCCTCAGTAGAGGAACTTAAGTCTTGGAGCAGAGAAAACATCAAAGACTGGCTCCTTGAGTGGGATGCTAGTTGAGATGCTGCTGCGGTATAGTTCTCAAAGTTTTCAACTTGGTACTCTCAATATAAGAAACATAGAAGTTTTTGCCAATATCTGGTTAAGTTCACCTGTGCACTGCTGAGGAAGGCTTCCATCTTATGCTTTCAAATCATGCCTACAGCGTATCTTGAAGGTAGATTTCGCAAACTCCCAGTGGAGCAGCATGGAGGACATTATCCATTATCTCCTACACTGCCCCTTTTATCATGGGATAGGAGGGGGGGGATGCTGAGGCAGATTATTGATACATTTAAGGGCTCAAATGTGGCATGTTTAAACTACCTTCTGGCGCATATAATTTCATATGTTAGTTACCAAGTTGCTACCTTTGCTTTATTGTCTTCTAAACTTACAAAGGGATTTATATCTACTAAGCCTCTCTCTAAATTTTAGAGGTCTAATCTTATTCTATATTCTTAATTTATTGATGTAATTGCAGATTAACCATATTTTAAGATTTATCCCCATCTTCTTTTCCTGTTACATTATGCTTATGTTATATTTAATGTGTTTTGCTCTGTTTTAATGTGACATTATATCTTATGTTTTATTAAGTTAAGGCCAGTGGTTATGACAAATTTACTTACTAGTTCCAACCTAGAGCAGGTGCCTGTTCCAGAATCCTCTGCTCCCTGCTCCTCAGTTGTCCTCTCCATGTAATAAAGCCTAAGACTGCTAAGCAACTGCATACCAGGTTATTTGAAGGAACAGGAATTGTGGGGCAGGTAGTAGGATTTAGGCACTGGGATTATAAAGCTACCAAGCCCCCCAACCCACCCACCCCAGCAACAGGGACACTTACATGAAGGATCAGAATTTAGCATCGGGATGCTAAAAATGCCTGGCTCATTATAAAGCTGTGCATTTTGAGCACAGGAATTTCTTAGTATGAGCTTGCTATTTACAAGCTTAGCATCAGTAATAATACTGAAATAATACTGACCTGTCTTAAAAAGCTGGTGTAATTACTGAACATAACATATATCCTGAGAAGACCCACTTTCTCAGAGCCATCTGGTCGGCCACTGTGTGACAAAGGATGCTGAACTAGGTAGGCCTTGGGCCTGATCCAGCAGGGCTCTTCCTATGTTCTAATATGAATCAGCTCTATGGTGTAACAGAACCTTCATCTGCAGCAATTGACTGGGACACTGTTTTGTTTTATGCCAGTACAGCTTTAGCTGTTGATTTCCACCTATCAAATCTCTATAGAGGATAGAGCAGGCCAAGCCAGGCTGTTTTTTGGCTAGATGGAAATCTTACACAGGCAGACTTTCCCTAAGTTGTCTTGTAATCTTATATCATGTGAATTTTATTGATGTAAACATTTTTGAAATTGCTGTTCCTGACTTCTGAGTAAATACGCTGATGTTGGAACATTAATGTTAAACAGAAAGGTGTATCTGTTGACTTATATGTGTTTCTGATGACATGTCACAGAATATACATATTTCATTCTTCCTTTATTTGTTTATTAATAAAGCAGCAACATTTCTATATGACAAGCTAGGAACACCAACAAGCAGCTTTCAATTTGAAAATAATAAAAATAATCATAATAAAACACAAAATTCCAGAATTTAAAATATCATGCCATTGCATCAGAGAGGACTGTAAGGTCATAAATTGACAGAGGAAGTGTGACTCTGTTGGTCCTTTTGAACCTCTCAGCAGCTTTCGATACTATCGACCATAGTATCCTTCAGGAGCGTCTGAGGTGGTTGGGGGTGAGAGGTACTGCTCTGCCGTGGTTCCTCTCCTACCTCTCAGGCAGGTTCCAGATGGTGTCCCTTGGAGACTGTTGTTCTTCAAAATCTGAACTTTTGTATGGTGTCCCTCAGGGCTCTATATTGTCTCCGATGTTGTTTAACATCTACATGAAACCGCTGGGAGAGATCATCAGATTTGGTGCAGGGTATTACCAGTATGCTGATGACACCCAAATCTATTTCTCTATGTCAGCATCACCGAGAGACAGCATAACCTCCCTAAATGCCTGCCTGGAGTCAGTAATGGGCTGGATGAGGGATAACAAACTGAGACTGAATCCAGATAAGACGGAGGTACTTATTGTGCGAGGTCGAAACTCTGGAGACAATTTTGATCTGCCTGTTCTGGATGGGGTCACACTTCTCCAGAAGAAACAGGTACGCAGTTTGGGGGTGCTTCTGGATCCGAGTCTCTTCCTGGTGTCCCAGGTTGAGGCAGTGGACAGAGGTGCCTTCTATCAGCTCCGGCTGATACGCCAGCTGCGTCTGTTTCTTGAGATAGATTACCTCAAAACAGTGGTACATCCGCTGGTAACCTCCAGACTGGATTACTGTAATGCGCTCTATGTGGGGCTGCCCTTGTACGTAGTCCGGAAACTACAGTTCATTCAGAATGCGGCAGCCAGGCTGGTTTCTGGGTCATCCAGGAGAGACCATATTAATCCTGTATTGAAGGAGTTACACTGGCTGCCGATATGTTTCTGGGCAAAATACAAGGTATTAGTCATAACCTATAAAGCCATAAACAGCTTGGACTCTGGGTATTTAAGAGAATGTCTTCTTCGTTATGAACCCCACCGCCCATTGAGATCATCAGGAGAGGTCCGTCTGCATTTGCCACCAGCTCGTCTGGTGGCCACTCAGGGACGGGCCTTCTCCGTTGCTGCCCTGAGGCTTTGGAATGCGCTCCCTAGTGAAATAAGAGCCTCCCCATCTCTGACAGCTTTTAAAAGGTCCTTAAAAACACATCTGTTCACCCAGGCTTTTAACTGATACTGTTTTGATTGTTTTTAATGTTGTTTTAGAGCATTGTTTAAAAAAAATAGTTGTGTTTTAAATTTCTTGTTTTTGTTTTTAACTAAAGTTTTAATGATGTTTTTATCTGTTGTGAACTGCCCAGAGACATAAGTTTTGGGTGGTATAGAAATATGTAAAATAATAATAATAATAATAATAATAATAATAATAAATAATGGCTGATAACATTGCACACACTGAAGTTAAAAGAAAAATTGGAAGTGAATACATCAGGAGAGTTAGAAAACTCCTCAAGTCCAAACTCAATGGCGGGAACACCATACAAGCCATAAACACCTGGGCTATACCTGTTATCAGATATACTGCAGGAATAATAGACTGGACCCAGGCAGAGCTAGAGACGCTAGATCGTAAGACCAGGAAAATCATGACCATCAATCATGCTCTGCACCCCTGCAGTGATGTCGATAGGCTATACCTCCCTCGCAGCTCAGGTGGAAGAAGAATGCTGCAAGCCCATCAAACAGTAGAGGAGGAGAAAAGAGGCCTTGAAGAATAGATAAGGGACAGTGAAGAAGATGCACTTCAAATGGTCAATAACGCAAAACTATTCAACACCAATGAAACAAAGCAGGCCTACAAGAAAGAACAAGTCAAGAACCAAGCAGAAAAATGGAGAAATAAGCCCCTGCATGGTCAATATTTGCACAATATAAGTGGAAAATCAGACATCACCAAGACCTGGCAATGGCTTGAGAATGGCAACTTGAGGAAAGAAAGGGTTTAATACTGGCTGCACAAGAACAGGCACTAAGAACAAATGCAATAAGATCAAAAGTCAAAAAATCAACCACAAACAGCAAGTGCCGCCTTTGTAAAGAAGCAGATGAAACCGTGGACCACCTAATCAGCTGTTGTAAAATCCAGCAGGCAGTTTATCACAACCCAAACATTTGTTGAAATATGATAGTCTTTAGAGCAGGGCTGCACAACTTCAATCCTCCTGCAGATGTTGGGCTACAACTCCCACAATTCCTGACTATTATCCACTGTGGCTGGGGATGATTGGAGCTGCAGTCCAAAAACAGCTGGAGGGCCATAGTTGTGTAGCCCTGCTTTAGAGCATGGTGAAAAGCATACAATGTGGTGGACAAAGAAACTTCCAAGGAGAGGGCCACAAGGAGAAATCACTATCAAAAAGGCCCTGTCCAGCGTCGCTACTAACCATACCTCATTAGGCAATGAAACTCTAGGTAGGGCCATATTGATCATATGGGAGAAGACAATCCTTAAAGTAAGGTCCTCCTTCTCAAAGATGTATCTTAGCGGTTAGAAGAAGTTAAAGGAACCTTGGTCTATAAGAGGCTGAAGTTTTGAATATACAATAACTATCTGTAGCTACCGTTTTCAGGATTGGCTAATTCTGTGTGTTTAAATATGAAGCTATGCATGTAGGTAAAACATTGATTTTCATATTTCAATGCCATATTCAGACTTTTGCAGACATTTCAATCACACTTTTCTATTTTTACATCTTAGTGATTATCTTCATGTTTTTGTTGCTTGGTTATTCCTCAGTGACAAAACTTGTCTAGCTTGATGTCAGTGAGTGACAGGTTTGTATGATACATTCTAGTTTTTCTAGTATCTTTAGTTTGTGTGCCAGACACTGAGCTGTGCATTTTCATCAGGGCTCAGGGACAAGCACTGTCTGCTAACATAAATGTGTAGTCCTTGGAGGGCTCTGTCAGTATGTGTTATTACAAATGAGGGAAATCTCAAAGAACAATATACAAGGGGGCAGGACTTGTTCTGTTTAAAAAGCAACTCACATATTCCATTGTTACATTGTGCTCCTAGCCTTGTTCTCAAGCAGCTGAACTTAAGGGTCTTGCAAGTTCTCTTACCACACACACACACACCCCAATAAATTGAAGTGCCTTAATTAGCTATGTAACGTCATTGAGAGAAAAACGTCTGTGCTGCAGCCTTGGCTTTTATCCTCAAGGTTGGTGAACACAGTGGCGGGGTGGAAAATCTTGATTCTTTTTTAAAATTATTATTATTATTATTATTATTATTATTATTATTATTATTATTATTATTATTATTATTAATTTCTTGTTTACACAGTCAGACAGGTGTTATTGACTGGACATCCAGATATCCAGACATCGAGTCCTTCCCAAGGACCTGGGATGCCAGAATTTTATTGTCAATTGTTATAGATATCGTCGAAGAATATAGGCTGTTCCCAGTAAAGCTGCTTTTTGTAATTGGCTGATGGTGATTTCTATGGCCCCTATGGTGTTGAGGTGCTCTTCAAGGTCTTTTGGAACTGCACCCAGGGCGCCAGTTACCACTGGGATTATTTTGGTCTTTTTCTGCCACAGCCTTTCAATTTCAATTTGTAGATCTTTGTATTTGGTGATTTTTTCTATTTCTTTTTCTTCGATTCTGCTATCCCCTGGTATTGCTATGTCGATTATTTTCACTTGTTTTTCTTTCTTCTCGACTACAGTTCTATCTGGTGTGTTGTGTGGCAGATGTTTGTCTGTTTGTAGTCGGAAGTCCCATAATATTTTTACATCTTCATTTTCTTCAACTTTTTCAATTTCATGGTCCCACCAATGTTTGGCTACAGGTAGCTTGTATTTTTTACAGATGCTCCAGTGTATCATCCCTGCTACTTTGTCATGCCTTTGTTTGTAGTCAGTCTGTGCGAACTTTTTACAACAGCTGATTATTTATTTATTTATTTATTTTTACATTTCTATACCGCCTTTCATTAAAAGAAAACCCCAAGGCGGTTTACAGAAATTAAAACATACAATAAAAACATCAAGCAATAAAAACATCAAGCTAAAAACATATAAAACAGGCATAAAAACAATACAACAGATAAAAACACACAGAAGCAGCAGTAAAAATGATTATGTAAAAGCCTGGGTAAAAAGCCAAGTCTTTAAAAGCTTTCTAAAAGCCGTGATGGAGTCTGAGGAACGAATGGCCACTGGAAGAGCATTCCAGAGTCTAGGAGCAGCAACGGATAAGGCCCTGTCCCGAGTGCACGACAGCCGGGCCTCTCTCATTGTCGGCACCCGGAGCAGGGCCCCCTCAGATGTCCTCATCAAGCGGGCAGCAACCCTTGGGAGCAGGCGGTCCCTCAAATACCCCGGGCCCAAACCGTTTAGGGCTTTAAAGGTCAAAACCAGCACCTTGAATTGGACCCGGAAACGAACCGGCAGCCAGTGCAGCTCTTTCAAAATGGGGGTGATATGTTCCCAACGGGCAGCTCCAGATAAAACCCTTGCTGCCGCGTTTTGCACTAGCTACAGTTTCTGGATATTCTTCCAGGGCAGCCCCACATAGAGCGCGTTACAGTAATCCAGCCGCGACATGACTAAGGCGTGGGTAACCGTGGCCAGATCTGCCTTCTTAAGAAAGGGACACAGCTGGCGCACCAGCCGAAGCCGTGCAAAGGCACCCCTGGCCACCGCCTCCACCTGAGCTTCCAAAAGCAGAGCCAGGTCCAGTAATACCCCCAAGCTGCCTACTTGCTCCTTCAAGGGGAGTGCAACCCCATCCAGAACCGGTAAAATCTCCTCCTCCCGATTGGCTCTCCTACTGACCAACAGTACCTCCGTCTTATCCGGATTCAATTTCAGTTTGTTAGCCCACATCCAACCCATCACGGCCTCCGATTCAGGACATCCACCGCCTCCCTAGGATCAGATGACAAGGAGACATAGAGCTGAGTGTCATCCGCATATTGCTGACAACTCAGCCCAAATCCCTGGATGACCTCTCCCAGCGGCTTCATGTAGATGTTAAACAGCATGGGGGACAAGACCGAGCCCTGCGGTACCCCACAGGCCAACGGCCATGGGGCCGAGCAGTAGTCCCCCAGCACCACCTTCTGGACCCTCCCCCCAAGAAAGGCCCGGAACCACTGCAACGCAGTGCCTCCGATTCCCATACTTGAGAGGCAGCCCAGAAGGATACCATGGTTGATGGTATCGAACGCCGCCGAGAGGTCCAGCAGAACCAACAGGGACGCACTCCCCCTGTCTAGTTCCTGGCGTAGGTCATCCACTAGAGCGACCAAGGCAGTCTCAGTCCCATACCCGGGATGGAAGCCAGATTGAAAAGGGTCCAGATAATCCGTATCATCCAAGACCCTCTGCAGCTGGGACACCACCACACACTCCATCACCTTGCCCAGAAAGGTTGATTAGGTGATCCACGGTTTCATCTGCTTCTTTACAAAGGCGGCACTTGCTGTTTGTGGTGGATTTTTCGACTTTTGCTCTTATTGCATTTGTTCTTAGTGCCTGTTCTTGTGCAGCCAGTATTAAACCCTCTGTTTCTTTCTTCAAGTTGCCATTCTCAAGCCATTGCCAGGTCTTGGTGATGTCTGGTTTTCCACTTATATTGTGCAAATATTGACCATGCAGGGGCTTATTTCTCCATTTTTCTGCTCGGTTCTTGACTTGTTCTTTCTTGTAGGCCTGCATGGTTTCATTGGTGTTGAATAGTTTTGCGTTATTGACCATTTGAAGTGCATCTTCTTCACTGTCCCTTATATATTCTTCAAGGCCTCTTTTCTCCTCCTCTACTGTTTGATGGGCTTGCAGCATTCTTCTTCCACCTGAGCTGCGAGGGAGGTATAGCCTATCGACATCACTGCAGGGGTGCAGAGCATGATTGATGGTCATGATTTTCCTGGTCTTACGATCTAGCGTCTCTAGCTCTGCCTGGGTCCAGTCTATTATTCCTGCAGTGTATCTGATAACAGGTATAGCCCAGGTGTTTATGGCTCGTATGGTGTTCCCGCCATTGAGTTTGGACTTGAGGAGTTTTCTAACTCTCCTGATGTATTCACTTCCAATTTTTCTTTTAACTTCAGTGTGGTGTTGTTGTTGTTGTTGTTGTATTTATTTATTCGATTTCTATACCGCCCTTCCAAAAATGGCTCAGGGCGGTTTACACAGAGAAATAATAAATAAATAAGATGGATCCCTGTCCCCAAAGTGCTCACAGTCTTTAAAAAAACCACAAGATAAACACCAGCAACAGTCACTGGAGGTACTGTGCTGGGGGTCGATAGGGCCAGTTACTCTCCCCCTGCTAAATAAAGAGAATCACCACGGTAAAAGGTGCCTCTTTGCCCAGTTAGCAGGGGTATGCAATCACATTCCCATTTTATTTATGACAGTTGTAATATGTCATTCATGTACCTTCTCCAAGAAGCTCAGGGTAGCAGCTAAGGTGTTTCCCCCCATTTTTAAGCTCACTTTATCCTTGTGACATAAATTACACGGAGAGTTAGTGAATGGCTGGAATATGCTTACTGAGCTTCAAGCTGAGCAGGTATTTGAAATCAGGTTTTCACAGTGTGTGGAGAAACTAGATGCTTTACTTTCTAACTGTGTGAACAACTAACCAGTTGTTTGTAATAGCTGAGTCTCAATTAAATAAATCAGCACTTATTTCACATAGTTCTACCTAAGGCAGAGCAACAGAACATGGTAATTTAGAGGATTTTTTTGACATGCTTGTGCACAACGTCATTTGAAGATGAACTGAAACACACACACAAACACCCAAAAAGCTGAAGACGGGATTTCCATCCTCCAGCCATCTGTCAATAGATGTAACTGTTGGTTTATTTCCTGTTAGATATCCTTAACATTTTATATACATGGAAGATATCCTTAAGAGAAATTCATTGAGCAGATGTGGGTGATGAACATTTGATCCATCTCACTCTCTATTGCTCTCTCCTGATGTAGCATTTCCCCTGTGATTTACAGACCTCAGACCTACAAGAAGTTTGGTGAGATTCTGAGGTCAACTGGTATTTTTAGATCTCTTTTGTGATGAGATCCAGTAGTCCCACTTTGGTTATTGCATCCGTATGGAGAAACAGAAGCATGAATTACCCTGTTTCCTCTTCAACCTTGTTGAAAGCTGAAGCATCTACTTTTATTTGCATTTGTTTCATTCAAAGCTCTGAAATTAATAAATGCTTGACTGACAATTCAATTTCTTATTCAGAAAATGGGCTAGATTCCTCTTAGAAAACGCTTTCTTTTCCTTTCCAGGATGATGTGGTAGGAAAGACTGGGGTAGGGAGATATGTCAGTATCTGGCCAGCTGAAATTTGCAGGGGAGATTATCCTTCATGGTTTCCTTAAACCCAGTTCCAGGCCAAGAAGAAAGCTAAGGGATTGGCATGGATCTTGGGAGGCTGGAGGAAACTCCTACCATCTACCTGGCTTCACTGACTTTGGTTGCATGTTCGGGGAGAGAGGACTGAGTGAATGAGGCATCTTTAAGTAATGCAGGACACTGAAAACTAACTAATTCAAGTTATAAGACCATGATATATTATGATGATATTGTCTGATGTTTTGCTGTAAAGTTGCAGTTTGGTGGATAGAAGAGCAAAAGTGATGTGGGAATTTTGTGGAAGCACCCACTACCCCTTGCTACTACTTGGAGTCATCCCTGAATGCAAAGCATTGTCTGAGTATATTTGCCTTATGAAAATCTCTAATGGTTATAAGATCTTTTTTGGGCGACTCACAGTGACTATGCCTAGAACTATGTTCAGTTATATTTAGAACTATTTTGGTCATTTCTAGCAGAGTTATACAGATAACAATAACCATAAGAGAGCAGCTTGTGTTTAGACTTAACTTGACAAATGATGGGAAAATGCATATATTTTCTCCAGCATTTATTGTAGTGCAAGCTCTCAAACATTTCACTGAACAATTTAAACCATAAGCTTCTTTTCATTGGAAGCCGTTAGGCTTGCATTTGCAGTCAAGACATTACAGGAACTGATTAAATCCAACCTAACCGTACTACAGTCTGCACTGGCATTCAAACAGGACCACCAACGTCTTTATAACAGAAACACTGGGAATAAAATAAACTGCAGGTCCAGCACTTACTTGGTCTTTGAAAGGACCAAAGAGAACACTTACTTAGCCTAACTGTATTTTGAGTATGAATGTCGTTCATTTGTCAATTAAAGTTGGCACGGGTTATTGCAGAAAGAAAATTGTTTCTGGGAAAGGGGCAGATTCATCTTGTAAAACAAGTTGAATATTCAGTGGAATAGAAGCTGGATTACCCTGTTTTGCATGACTGTGAGAACACACGCAAATCCCTTCAGCCCAACTTGGTCAAAGCAGATAACCCAGAGTTCGTATCCTGCTCTTAACCAAGGTAGGAGGAGAGGAAAGCTCTCCCACCTTGCTTTTCTGGCTGTGTGAATCCATTCACCTAGGCTCTGCCATGCTATGTGCTCACACAAATTGCATTGTGAGAAGGAGGTTGAGGAAAGGAAGCCGTGCTGCCAGATACCCCACAGTGCACCATGTGAAGTGTATGGTACATTGGGATACCTCCTGACTGCTGGGTTGCTCCTTACCTCAGTCTCTATGGCCAAGATGGTTGTCAGCAGTCCGCTTGCCCACATGACTGGGTGGTGAGGTAGGAGCCACATGTGCACATGCGTTTATGTACTCTCACACTTTTAGCCTGGTTTCAAACTTGGGCTAACCAGTGGAGGAAGGCTGGGATTGTGAGCAATCCCCGCAGTTCATTGGGATACCTCCTGACTGCTGGGCCCAACTAGGGGCACAGATGCTCTGCACCCGGGCCCACTAGTTTTTAAAAACAAATTCTGTACTTATCCCTTCTGGGGTGCTTCTCCGAGGCCATGGGAAGGGTCTCCGGAGATTCCCCCTTCCCCTGACAGCCTCCATTATGTTTCAAATTGCCCAGGTGGTCTTCGGCCCATTTCGGGCCTCGCTTCCATTGCTGTGGCCATTTTGGAGGCCACCGCGCATGCCCAATGGGCCTCTGTTTGACCTGGGTTATGACCGGCTATGAAGAGGCCCATTGGGTATGGACAGTGGCCTCCAAAATGGCCACTGAGATGGTGGTGAAGCCCGGAACAGCCTGAAGATGGCCTGAGCAGGGAGATTTGAAACATAATGGAGGCCGGTGTGTGTGGGGGGGAGTCTCTGGAGATCCCCCACAGCCTCAGAGGAACCCCCTGGAGGGAGTAAGTAGAAAAATTAAAAATAAATCAAACCGAACTGGGCAGGGGTGGGGTGGGGTTAGGTTCGACACCGGACCATCGAAACAAATAGGTTTGATGTTGAACCTATTTGACATTGATCCTGTTTGCACATCCCTATGTTCTGTGATCCTGTATCTGGAGCCACTTCAGCAAGGCTAAGTCCACCTTCTGCTTTTCATGGCCAATCAGAAGTCAGCTAAGAACATAAGAACAAACCTGCTGGATGAGGCCCATAGCTTGTCTAGTCCAGCATCCTGTTTCACCTAGTGGCCCATAGATGCCTCTGAAAAGTCTACAGGCAAAAGCTGAGGGCATGCCCTCTCTCCTGCTTTTGCTCCCCTGCAACTGGTATTAAGAGGCATCTTGCCTCTGAACCTGGCCTAAAGTCCTGAAACTAGTAGCTATTGATAGAACTGTTCTCCATGAATTTATCTAAAACCTTCTTAAAGCCATCTAGGCTGTTGGCTGTCACAACATCCTGTGGCAGAGAATTCCATATGTTAATTGTGTGTTAAATTAAACCAGCTCAAACTGAGCTGGGATCGGGGGGTTGTTCAGGGTGACAAAACCGAACTGATGGCATCATCCTACCCAGCTCATATCTCACAGGCAGGCTGTCCTCTTTGTCCCCCTCCCCACTCTGTTTGTTCTAGCATAAGATCAAAAATTGAGAGCCTGCCCAGCTCCTGGAGCTGAGTAGATGCTTGTCCTACCCAATTAATGAGCATGTGAACCGCTTTAATATCTTTACAGGAAAGAGAAACAACAGAATACATTTGAGCAATATTTAAAAATTCAAAATAGCAAGTTTTTTTCAGTAGTCTGACTAAAACAACAGAATACTTGGGGAGAAGGAAGACCAAATGGACAAGACTGGAAGTTGGAGAAGAGGTCAAGAGTTGAGAGTGAGCAGTGAGGTATACTAAGGGTCAGGTTAGAGTAGTGGTGAAGAAGGTAATAAAATGGAGCTAGGATAGATGAAGAGAGGTTTTGCTGAACTATTCAGAACTGCTTCATAATGTATTAAAAAGTCTGTCTATACATATATCATTGGTCAATAAGTACAAACTCTATAGTTTTAAAAATAAATCCCAAAAATACTTACTAGCCTGCTGCTCAGCCATTCCTGTGGGCCTAAAAGCCAATTACCGCTTCTGGAGGAGA
Source organism: Hemicordylus capensis (assembly GCF_027244095.1). Classification (NCBI taxonomy): domain Eukaryota; kingdom Metazoa; phylum Chordata; class Lepidosauria; order Squamata; family Cordylidae; genus Hemicordylus; species Hemicordylus capensis. The sequence goes on from NC_069657.1 coordinate 101,126,246, forward strand.
TTCTTCTGCATCAAAGATAACCAGGCTGATGGCTGTTCACAGACCTGCAGAAAAGACATGGTTGATACACTGCAATACAAGCTTTCCTGAGGCAACTAGAACAGCCCTTAGTGAAGAATCTCCTTTCTGTAATTGATGCTTCTGGATTTGGATAGATCTAGGACTGCACACATGCAACATTGCACAAGCTGTAATCTGTCTATGTGTGTGCCCCGCCAATTAGATGCATTTAGCATAACTTCTGAAAGAACCTATGTGTGTTGAGTCTTGACTGTACAGCACTGTAACAGCTACCACATCCAAGGAAGGTAGCATGCATGCAAAATTACCCACTTCTGACCCGGGTAGGTAGTGACAAAAAATAATACAGGACTCTTTTGAGACCCTGTAATTGGAATGAGTACACTTTAAATTCTTTAACGAGGATCCATTGGAGGGCAAGTCTGGTGCCAGCAGTCACAGTAATTCCAGCTGCAGTAGTGCATATTGAAGCTGCTGCAGTTAAAAGCCCATAGTTGGATCTTGGGGTCAAGCTGGCAGTCTGCAGCGAGGCAAGCCACCACCTGCCCCAGCCCCTGCCTATCTGTGCTCCCTTGATGCTCTTAACTGAGTGTCCTGGGAACCCGAAACACTTACTTTGCAAAAATTAGTGTGTTCAAAGCAGGTTGGTTGCTGGAATACTCCAGCTATGAATAATGGAATAGGACTCTGATTCTGTTTTGTTGGTTTTCAGAATTGGGGCCATGAGAGCGATGGCCAGGGGCATTTGTTTTGTGCCACTAGAGGTGAATGTGGTTGCAAAGTTGAAACTTAAAGGAATTTATGGAAGGGCACTACTAGGATTGGAGACTGCAGCTTAATTTGACTCAACATGGGTCCTGTCAAAGTGTGTGACCATATCAAATGTGTGTACTTGAGTTTGGGGACCAGGTATAGACTGGGACTTCCGTTGGTGTACCAATCACTAGGGACTGCTCAAAGGAGTCCCTAACTGAGCTGACAGACTTGATCTCGGGCTTGATGTTGGAGTCCCCCAGGCTTGTAGTGGTGGGGGACGTCAGTGTTCACTTCAGAACCAATATTTATTTATTTATTTATTTATTATTTACATTTATATCCTGCTCTTCCTCCAAGGAGCCCAGAGAGGTGTACTACATACTTGAGTTTCTCTTTCACGACAACCCTGTGAAGTAGGTTACGCTGAGAGAGAAGTGACTGGCCCAGAGTCACCCAGCTAGTTTCATGGCTGAATGGGGATTTGAACTCGGGTCTCCCCAGTCCTAGTCCAGCACTCTAACCACTACACCATGTTGGCAATAGTGGTCTTGGAACCTATGCATGTTGCTGGTCACATGCTTGATCTGGTCTTTTACTCTGATCAGGGGGGTGGTCTCTGCATGGGGACTCCTGAGATTTCCCCATTGTCATGGATGGACCACCGTCTGGCTAAGGTTGAACTTACAGCCATGTCTCACCTCCACAGGGGCGAAGGGCCTAATAGGATGGTCTACCTGAGAAGGTTATTGGATCCAATAGGATTCCAAGAAGCCTTGGAAGGATTTAGTGCTGGCTCTAGACATGCTGGCTCTAGACATGCTTGCTTCGAAGTGTCCTCTCCAACCCACTTCAAAACTGGCCCCTTGGTATATGGAAGAACTATGGGGGCTGAAGCAGCAAGGTAGACGACTGGTATGCAAGTGCAGAAAGACATGATTCAAATTTGACAGATTACAACATAGAGTGCACTTGAAGACCTATGCTCAGGTGATTCTTTTCTGTTTGTATTACATCCACAAGCTCATGTCCAGCGGATTTGTTCAGGGTTGTGCGAGGGCTAGTCCGTGCCCCTCCTCCCTTGAATCAGAATTTGGAACCATCAATTACCTACTGTGGTGTGTTCAATGAATTCTCTGTGGATAAAACCTCTCGTATTCTGGCCAATTTAGACTTAGGCCCCACAATTACTGTAGTGTCTGATGTGGTTAGGCTGGATCAGTTTCAGTCTGTGATTCCTGAGGATGTGGACAAGCTGCTTGGAATGGTGCAGCCTGCTACCTGTTGTTTTGACCTTTGCCTGACATGGCTTATACTATCAGAGGAGTTGTTGTAGAGGGCCTGGTAGAGATTATAAATGCTTCCCTGAGGGAGGGCAGGATGCCTACTTGCCTTAAGAAGACAATAATTAGGAACATAGGAAGCTGCCATATACTGAGTCAGACCACAGGTCCATCAGACCATAGCTCAATATTTGTCTGCACAGACTGGTAACAGTGGCTTCTCCAAGGTTGCAGGCAGGAATCTTTCTCAGCCCTATCTTGGAGATGCCTGGGAAGGAACTTGGAACCTTCTGCTCTTCCCAGAGCAGCTCCATCCCCTGAGGGGAATATCTTACAGTGCTCACACATCAAGTCTCCCATTCATATGCAACCAGGGTGGCAGGGGCGTAGCAAGGTCGGAGTGGGCCCAGAGACAAGATTTTAAAATGCTGTGCCCCCCCCCCGCGCTCGCTCTCTCTCTCTCTCTCTCTCTCTCTCTCTCTCTCTCTCTCTATATATATATATATATATATATATATATATATCCATCCATATCCAACCTGGAACATCATCCTAAATTATTTTTTAAAAGGTTTTATAAATTGTGGATGATGCTAGTCATTGAATGGTACTAGAGAAAGACATGATGTTCTGGGAGCTCCAGGTATTAACACCCACATCAATTTCAGAGGATGAATAGAACTGAAGGAAGCCTGGGCGGGTGCGCAGCTGGGGGAGTCAGTCATGTGACTTGCCTCTGGGGGCCCCCCAAGGCAGTGGGCCCCCAGACAACTGTCTCCCCTTGCCCTATTATAGTTACGCCCCTGCAGGGTGGACCCCAGCTTCAAATACTATCAACCATAGTATCCTTATGGAGCATCTCAGCGGGTTGGGAGGCACCACTTTTCAGTGGCTCTGCTTCTGCTTCTTCGGCAGATTCCAGATGATATCCCTTAGAGACTATTGCTCTTCAAAATCTGAACTTTTATATAGTGTCCCCAAGGGCTTCATACAATCTCCAATGTTGTTTAACATCTACATGAAACCCCTTCAAGAGATCATCAGGGGATTGGGTGGAGGTGTTATCAGTATGCTGATGACACCCAAATCTATTTCTCCATGTCAGCATAATCAAGAGAAGGCATAACCCTCCTAAATGCCTACCTGGAGGCAGTGATGAGCTGGATGAGGGATAACAAACTGAATCCAGATAAGACGGAAGTAGTTATTGTGCGGGATTGGAACTTGGGAAACTATTTTGATCTGCTGGTTCTGGATGGGGTGATAGTTCCCCAGAAGGAACACGTATGCAGTCTGGGGGTTCTTCTGGATCCTGACTGGATTCTGGTATCCCAGGTTGAGGCGGTGGCCAGAGGTACATTCTATCAGCTTTGGCTGATGCATCAGCTGCGTGAATTTCTTGAGATAAATGACCTCAGAACAGGGATACATATGCCGATTTTGAAGAGCAACCTCCATACTTGACTACTGCAATGCACTCTATGTGGGGTTGCCTTTGTACGTAGTCTAGAATCTGCAGTTGTTACAGAATGTGGCAGCCAGGTTGGTCTCTGGGTCATCTCTGAGAGACCATATTATTCCTATAATAAAACAGCTACACTGGTTCCAGATAAATTTTCAGGCAAAATGCAAGGTACTGGTTATAACCTATAAAGCCATGAACAACTCAGGCCCTGGGTGTTTAGGAGAATGTCATTTTTGCCATGAGCCCTACTGCCCATTGAAATCATCTGGTGAGGTTTTTCTGCAGTAGCCACTGACTTGTCAGGTGGCTACACAGGGACAGGCCTTCTCTGTTTCTGCCCCAAGACTCTGAGTCTGGAATGCGCTCCCTACTGAAATAATAGCTTCCCCCTCTCTGACAACTTTTAAAGAGACTCTGCAGACTTATTTTTTTACCCAAGCTTTTAATCTGTATTTTGGTTTTAAGTGGTTTTCTTTTAAATCTCTCTTATATTGTAAACTGCCCAGAGACAGAAGTTTGGGGCGGTCTACAAATATATATTATATATATAAAAACACACCACTTTCCAGGGTGGGATAAACTACTACAGAGACCATCCTATTTAATGGTTTGTACTTAAGAGTAATCCAGGATTCTGAGCATTTGCCTCCTTCCTATAAAACTCCTTCCTAGCAGTGCCTCCTTCCTATAAAACAGTCATATACATTTGCTGAACCAGTTAGGATATAGCACAGTGAAATGACCATGAGCTTATTACAAGAAGAATCTCTGAGAAACCCAAATCTCTGCTAAGTCAGGGAGATGGATGTACTTGGAAATTTGTGGTGGTCTGGTGTGGATCACACAAGTGAGGTTAACAGAGCTGTATCTTTAGTGAGAGCTGAAAGTGAAGTAAAACAGCCTCTGTGTGGCTGCAGCAGCTTGTGACTCATAGAACTGCCTTCACAGTACACAGTACAAACGGCTGGAAGCATTTGCTCAAAGTCTCTGTTTATTTTTAAGTTTTTTTGAAAAAACAAACCAAGAAGCTCGACATGCCGTTTATGGCTGGAGGATACAGTACTGCAGGTAAAAGCCGTTAATCCCCCAACAAGCTGCTGGGCAAGCTAACAGTCAGAAATGACAAAAGTTAATTGGAAACATGACCAGCGTAACAGGAGACATACTTGCAGTGATTGAGATGTAACATCTTCAGAAGAGAAAGTTTGTGAGGAGTAGCTTTAGAAAAGGTGGCTCCCTGTAGGTGAGTAAGTTCTTGATTATTCTTGATTATCCTGTGATTCTAAGTTCTCTCTTTAGCAAATGCAGAGTAATGTTTTCAAACAAATGAAATAAAAGATTTGGACTTATGCAGGAAGCATTTTCTGTTAGGTCTTATTTCTCCAGCTGGTTTCAGTTAGAAGATAAAGATGTATCGTTTACTATTGCGGCCCAAATATGAGCATTTTAGTTATGTGGATTGGGTTCAGTTCAGTTTTTAACTGGAATTGGAAACTGACAGTGCCATTATCTGACAGATATTCTGCTATATTTGCCTCCCCCTACCGTATTACATTTGGAGTTCCTCCAAGAAACTTGCTTCAGCAAAATAGTTTTGCCAACTGTAAAGGGGATTTCTTTTAGTCGAAAAGTTTTTATTTTCTAAATAGTTCTTCAGTGTGGACTGTGCAGGAATACTTTTACACACATTGGCTGTGCATTTATTTGAATGTGGTTCAGTTTGAGAGGTTCTAAAGTACATCTATATAATTTGATAAGCACCTCAAAGTAGACTAGCCAATTTATAGCACTAGAAACAGATGGTCCCTGCCTGCAGGCTTCGAACTAAAAAACTGAACGGTTTTAATGATTGCTGATTTGATCATGCTACTGCTTTTTTCTGGGAAGGAAAATAAAACTGAACTTGTTTAAGTGCAAGTAATATAAAATGTTTATCTAAATATTTCTTTGCTACTCTTAAGCAAAATTTTATCGTGAAAGCAGCTTTTTTTAAAATTGTGCAGGCAAACTGTTTATTATGGAAACAGGAGCCAAACACCAGGTTTCTTTTCTCTCTCTTTCTCTCTCTCTCTTTTCCAGAGCCAGCAGACAATTTAACTCCCCAGCCCACAGGAATGAATGAAAATGCACCATCTTCAGTTCAAAGCAGCAGTAGCAACAATGCTGCCAGTTGCAATAACTCTTCAGCTATCCCTCAACCCAGCTCTGCAGTCAAACCCTGGCGCAGCAAGTCACTCAGTGCTAAGCACACAGCCACATCTTCCATATTATCAGTGAAGCAGCAGGTTCAAGAGTCTCCAAAGCCCCCTTCAGAGATGGTCAAAACAACTGCCAATGGTCAGAAGTCCATGCTTGAGAAACTGAAACTCTTTAATACAAAAGGTGGCTCCAAAGCAGGGGGGTCATCCCTTGAAGGTCCAGGGTCTCGGGACACTAGTTGTGAAAGACTAGAAGCCCTTCCTAGCTTTGAGGAAGGTGAAGAGATGGATGCTGCGAATCGGAATGTGAACAATCCAGGACCAACATCTAATAGTCCCAAAATTGCACTCAAGGGAATTGCACAAAGAACTTTTAGCCGGGCGCTGACCAATAAGAAGAATTCCCCAAAGGGCAGTGAGAAAGAAAAAGAGAAGCAGAAAGATAAGGAAAAGGAGAAAAGCAAAGACGTTGCAAAGAGAACATCTGTAACAGAGAAAGCAGAGGTAAAAGAGGAGCCAAAAGATGAACAAACCCTACCAGCTACAACAGAGATGCCAAAAAAGTCCTCCAAGATTGCAAGCTTTATCCCTAAAGGAGGAAAGCTGAATAGTGCCAAGAAGGAGGTCTCTGCCCCTTCCCACAGTGGAATACCAAAACCAGGGATGAAAAACACCACAGGGAAACCCTCAAGTGCCCCAATATGTTCTGCAAAGGAAGGCGAGAGAAGCCGCAGTGGGAAGCCAGCTTCAGGCCTCTCTCATCAGAAGCCCCAACTAGACAGCAGGAATTCCAGTTCCACCTCAAGTTTGACCTCCTCTGAAGGGAGAGGAATAGGGGGCATGTCTGCAATGAGTACTAGCAGCAGCACCCAGGCTGTCAATGGCCCAACCAGTAGTACCACACAGACCACAGGAAGCAATACTGTGAGTGTTCAGCTACCTCATCCACAACAGCAATACAACCACCCGAACACTGCCACAGTAGCCCCATTCATGTACAGGTAGGAATACCTTTCAAGCATGATGTCTGAAGCCTGTTAACTTAGATTCTTCAGTGATATGCTTATCTTAAGGGAAAACATAGGTGTTTGGTTTTTTATCTCAAGTTAGCTGTAAAAGATAAGAGGCTTGTTCATATTTGCAATGTAATAATTTTACGCTAAGGGTGTACTACATGAATACTAACTGCAGGAGGAGCTGGTAATGGTGGTAAGACTGGAGTTTCACTACCTTTGTGCCAAACCTTAAAGGTAAAGTGTGCCATCAAGTCAGTGTCGACTCCTGGTGACCACAGAGCCCTGTGGTTTTCTTTGGTAGCATACAGGAGGGGTTTACCATTGCCATCTCCCATGCAGTATGAGATGATGCCTCTCAGCACCTTCCTATATCGCTGCTGCCCGATATAGTACCAGCGGGGATTTGAACCGGCAACCTTCTACTTGTTAGTCAGGCATTTCCCTGCTGAGCCACTTAAGGTGAGCCGTGCCAAACCTTACTAACATGGAATTGATCTGGGCTCAGAATGAAAAATTGTTCCCCATACTACAGTGCATATATTTGGAAATTTAAAGTAGCTTCTAGTGGTTCTGGTTTAAATGCATTTTAAAATGCATATACATATTCCAAGGGTACTAGGTTCATCAGTTAGTGACTAACAGGTTGCTGAAAATAAAATAAAATAAAATAAAATAAAATTAAAATAAAATACCTTGCAACCCAGTGGGTACACAGTCGCTTGCTTTATTTTGGAGGACCTTACAAAGTGTGCAAACATACTTACAGGATCATGACTGGAGCAATTGCTAAGCATGCTTTTCCTGATATTAATTTATTTATTACATTTCTGTACTGCCCCATCTAGTAGCCTTGGGTGGTTTACAACAATAAAACAAACAAAAAAGCATAATAAAACAGTTAAAACAATTTAAAACAGTTTAAAAGCAATTGAATGGCTATTTAAAAGAATCAAATTTTAAGGTGTCTCTTGATACTCTGATAACATTTTGAAAGCATTTATTTGGTCCCCTTCAAAAGATTTATCAAGCTCTTATAAAACTAATAATACATAAGGGTACCAATGATATTTAATAATAAATAGGAACACTCTCCAGCACAGGTCACTCTCTAGTTAATGGGTACATAGAAATCAACCAGCTACTTAACTTTGCAATACAATACATAGGTGTGTTACATCGCAGTGGCATCCAGCACATGGTAGACTAGAGGAGGAGGAGTGAAGCAGACACCTTCATTATCATTGCTACTCGGAGTTTAGATAAAATTACTTCCTGTGGTGCTTGCTATCCTGTGGTAAAAGTATTGGCATGCAGTGGCTTATTATCCAACGGGGGCATATGTTGTCTATGCCAATGCAAACCTTTCTTTTCAGATGTTTGTATAAGCATTAAAAAAAAACCTCAGCCCAACTGCACGGTGAGCCACTGCACACAAATGGCTTCCTTATTATAGTAGCTGCCCCATGGTGGTCATGATATAGAAACCAGTCCAAGAGTTCAAAGTGAAATCGCAAATAAGTTAAAGATAAACACCAGTGAGTCAGACGTTGCTTTTTTTTAAATGGCAGATCTATTGCCATATTTAATTGTCATTACCAGAACTGTGGTTGTGGGGAAAGGTGATTCCAGCTGAAGAAATAGAACTTCTATGTTGAATGCAGCCGTTCCAGCTCCTTCTACTGCCTGTTCTTAGGATCAGGGCTGAGCCTAGGGCTGGGCGAGCCGGGCGGTTGCCTAGAGTGCCTACCTCAAGAGGGGACCAAACTAAGCTTGCAGAAGTCACACAACTTGGCAACACTGATAAACTAACCAGGGATGGGGTGAGGGCACTGGAGTCAGTCTTCAACTAGGGCACTGTCGATCCTAGGTCTGGCCCTGCTCCTGCTCATTGCTGTCTTCTCCAAGAATGATGGCCATCACAGTGCATCACAGTGCACAGTTCTATTTCACCCCTGCTTTGGGCAGGAGAAAGCATATATGAATCTCACTGTCTGCCAGTGAGTGAGCAAGGAAGATGTGGCCATCCATGTGGCAATTAAGGCTACAGACATGATTCTGGCTTGGGATGTGCACAAACCTGTTCGGAGGCCCTTTTATGGGCCTCCTAACAAGTTTGAACACTGGCCAGTTGGGAGGCTTGAAGGGGGGGTGCACTTACCCCTCCCTCTGCTTTCCCCCCACCGGCGCTCCATTTGTAAAGACCCTGTTGGGGTGGCAGCATACCTCCCTGATGCCCCGTCCCCTCCTTGGCTGGAAGTGGCCAGAAGTGCCGGGTACACATTGTGTACACTCGCACGCACACCTGGCACTTCTGGCCATTTCCAGCCAAGGAGGGGATGGGGCAGCAGGGAGGTATGCTGCCACCCCGATGGGGTCTTTACAGATGGAGCACCGGCAGGGGGAAAGCAGAGGGAGGGGTAAGTGCACCCTCCTCCACCCTTAAAGTTATCCCACCCCTGTCTTCGAACCTGCCAGTTTCATGCACATCCCTAATTCTAGCATGTTGCATGTGTACACAGCAGAGCAGGAGAGCAAGCTTTGGGCTCATGTGCTCTCAAATGCTGGGAATAAAAAGTGTCATACATACCCGAACTTGCAAGCATAAATTTGTGCATAACTATATTTGTCTAGTGCAATAAGGCATGGCTGAAAGTTCTACTTGTGTCAAGATAGGGTGCGTCTGAAACTCATACTTGTCACACATACAGTGTACATGCAACAACTGTGTGTGAACAAGTGAAGTGTGTGTATTAGTCTATAGTGTAGTCTGCAAAAATTAAATATGGAAATTAATATGAGCAAGAACCCATTAGTACCCAACAGTTCTCATTAAAGCCTTGATTCATAATCAGATTATTTTTTATCTGCCCTGTTTGCCAATGACTAGCAACCACTGCTCAGAATAAATGCACAGGATTAGAATCTTAATCCCAGTTTATGTATTGAGCCCGATGGCAGTAGAATAATATGGTGGAGTGGACATCATGAGCTCCTACTCCAGTGTAAACAGGAAGGGCTGTAGCTCAGTGGTAGACCACGTGAGACTTACCTGCAGAAAGTCCCTCATTCAGCCCCCAGATGCTTCAGCTGTTGAGAGTGTTGGAGAGCCTCTGCTAGTCAATGTAGACAGTACTGACATGCATGGATCAATGGTCTGACTCAGTATAAGGCAGCTTCATATATTCCTACCTGGGTCTTCTGCATGAGCACTCAGTCACATGGTTTGTGTTCTGTTTCCACTCTTTTTTGAGGAGAAAGATTTATGTGAACAGTGCCTCCATTGAACTGGGTGTTTTTATATGTGTGTGTGGGGGGGGGAGGCACAGTTCACACTGCAGACTTCCTATGTGGCAGAGAGAAGGGCCTCATGGTGCTCTTCCATCACGCTACTGAAATGCCACCCAGCTGAACATAGGAAGCATGAAGGGAAGGGAGGGCATGAAGCATGAAGGGAACCTTGACGGGAGAGGTGGGATACAAATAAGAAACTAAATAACAGGTGACACTAAAATCCTACAGTTCATTCCATAATATGAACCTCTGTGGTCATCAGTGATAGCTGGACCTGAAGCCACCAATAGAGGTGATTGACCACTGAAGGCTAGTCTTAACACTGAAGGTATTTGAAAGGCCTGTCTCAGGGCCTGTAAAGGCTGTATTTGACTGTGAATAGCCCCCCCCCCTTTTTTTTTTTTTTTACAGTTCAGTGCTTGTTTCCATTTCTAGGACACAGCTCAACATGGGAGTAATGAATTATGTAAAGTCAGTCTGCTAGTATATCCTGGGGAGAGGACACAATGCTATATGGCGAGTGTAGTTGTACTGGTGCTGGAATTCTTTTTGGTATCGTGAATGACTACTCTCTTTCTTTCTTTCTTTCTTTCTTTCTTTCTTTCTTTCTTTCTTTCTTTCTTTCTTTCTTTCTTTCTTTCTTTCTTTGCACTTAAGATCACAGACAGACAATGAAGGGAATGTAGCAGCTGAGCCCAGCACTGGAGGAGTGAGCATGGATTCTGCTCCTTACACGAAAACTGGACAGCCTATTCTAGAAGATCTTTCTGGTAAGACTTGGGATTCATTGTTTGACACTGTTAATACTGTATAAAGGAATAAATGATGGGGTTAAGAAAGTTTCAGCAGCTACTGCTATCTTCCACTGTGAAGTGAAGATTAGTGGTTGCGTTTCTTCTTGGTGGTTCATTTTTGTGACTCAGTACAGCAGATGTGTTCAGTGGCTTCATTTCTGATGCTAGTAGTGCTCAAAATCTTATTAAATGAGGCCTAAAAACCAAGCATTATTTTCCAGGTTTGATTGCTGTTCTTCAAGGTCTTTTGTCAGTTTTTTCCAGCAAAGACTTTGGTTTTATGTCTAACTTGAGGAAATGCCAACTTGTACTTTGATTGAATCTCATTTTCAGTAAGTTGTGTGTCTTTGATTTTAAAATATTTAGACTTCTGAGTTTTAGTCTTGCTAAATTTAGCAGCTTAAAATGTTTTAAAATCTTTGAACCTGGGACACTGCTGTAAACATTGGCTAAACCCTATTTATTTATTTACAAGTGGAAATTTCTCTTTTATTTAAAGTTAGAATGCTACATATTTTTGGTTTCTCTACAATAATTCAGAGGCATAAGTTTTGGGTGGAATATAAATATGTTAAATAAATAAATAAATCCTTTGAAGGTCTGGTATCATGAAGGAGATTTGAAGCAAGTATATACATGTGCATACAAACTTTGAAACTAGTTAACTGTTAGTCTTGTAAGTATAAAATAAGTTATTAACTAGTTTCAAAGTTTGAATGGGTTTTGGCACATTAGTACAGACCACTGCTGTTGGAAGTATAGTAGTGCTACTATGTATACTAATGTGCCAAATCAGTCATTTAGTATTGTGCAAACAAACTGTAAGTTATCTGAATGTCCTCTTCATGGGCGTGCTAGAAGGTGTAGGGAAAGTATGTATTATTTTAATCCCATCCCTGCCACCCCAGCTAACTAAGTCAGCTTATTCAAACTAGAACCTATCTATTGAATCAGAGTAACAATTTTATGTACATTCTAGATTTCATGTTGCCACGAGAAACAGTTGACAATAACAACTCTCATAAGAATAAGCCCTGATTGATTATACCAAAGGTCCATTTAGTCCTGCAAGCATGGCATGAAGGCAACTCTTCACTCACTGTTTGCCACCCTGTAACTGGCATTCAGTGGCATATTGCCTCTGACCATGGAGTTATGGAGTGGGTAGATCTATTCTCCTTTGATTTGTTATACCTAACATATACTGAAAGATCTTGAAGTTGTATAATCCCACTTTAAAGCTATCTAAACTAATGACCATCAGCACATCTTGGGGCAGTGAATTCATTCTCCAGTTTTTCCATATAATACCATATAAACCCCAAATGTCTTGGCATTTCTTTCCGGGGGAAGATGCTCCAACAACCTTGATCATTTTGATTGGCTTTCTCTATAATTTTCTGGCGGTGTGATTTTGTTTTTGTTTTTTGAGAGGGGTATTCAGAACTGTCCATAGTGATAGTGTTCCAAACCTGGTTACATCATAGATTATATAATCTAATTATGATACAGGCAGTTTTATTTTCAATTCCTTTCCTAATAATCCCTAATGTGGAATTCATCTCTTTTGCTGCCAAAACACAATGGCCAACATTCAAACTGCTGAAGTGGTGTTGCACCTATAGCTGTGTACACACTATAGAGGACAGCAATTTCTGTTGATCTCTCATTCCTCTGAAGCCTTCTGTGATTCTTGAAAGTATTCCCTGAGGGCTGCATGACCCTCAGGACATGTTTTTGGGAGTCATAGTCAACTTCAGAGGCAAGATCAATTACAGTCATGCCACTTCATAGCATTAATGTAGTACTGTTGCGCCAGCACTTCCATTGTCTGGATGTGGGCCACTGAGTTAGCCAAGTTAATGTCCTTGCATACATCTCTTTGTATTTACACACACCACATTTGCCATTTTATTGCCATTTACCCAGACTAGAGAAACTCTTTTGGAAAACTTCGGGTTCACTTGAGTTTTCTTCATCCTGACTAATTTGGAGCAATCTCCAACTTTCCTGGATACTGTAGCATTATAGGAAGGCTTCCTTATTGTTCATGCCTGAGTACTCATAAATAAGTTAAATAATATCACTTGCCTGTAAAATCCTTGAGAACACCCAGTGATTACTTCTCTCTATTGCAAGAACTATGTACTGCTTCCTGCTCTTTAACAAGTTGTTTATCTATGAGAGGATCCATCCTTGTACCCCATGTCTACTAAGTTTGACGTGGGATCTTCAGTACTTAGCAGAGACACTGTCAGAAGTATTTTGGAAGTCTACTGGAAGTCAACCAGAACATTCCTATCTACTTGCTTATTGACATTCTCAAAGTACTTCACTTTCCAGAAACTATGCTCATTCTTCCTCAGCAAGGCTTGTCCTTCTCTGTGTTAAATAAGCTGTAATAATCTTTTCACTAACTGATTATTGCAGCACAGTAGGCTGCAGTTTCCCAACTCTGCCTTGGATTTTTTTTAAAATTGGTATCATACTAGCTATGTTCCAATCTTCTGACAAGGAGGCTGAATTTAATGATACTTTGACTATTTTTGGCAGAATATCAACCATGTCACATTCAAGTTCTTTAAAAATATTTGGATATACAGTACACCATTAAGCAGCTTTTTAAAATGTGTCAATTAGCTTGCCATAGAAATTACTCTCTTTCTCAGTTCTAATTGATTTAGACTTTGTGCTGTCCCCCACAAAGGTCTTCAGATGTGGTATACTGTATGTCCAACATCTTCTTCAGCGAAGCAAACTCAACTAATTCATTCAACTTTTCTGTAAAACTTTCCTTTAGCACAACTTAATCTTTAGCACACCTCCTTCCTTTTTGATTTCTTGTTTATTATATGTGAAGAAATGTGTATTAGTTTTCTTAAGATTTTTACCAATATGCTCTTCACTGGAGTTTAAAGTCCATGCCTGAGTATCATTCAATATTTTCTTATTTAGGCTGCCCTTTGGTGACTAGAAAAGTTGGAGAAATCTAAGGGTTTAGATTTATTCTCTTTATTTTGCTTGGTACTAACTTTGTTCTCACATACATTTTTAAACTGTTAAACACTCCACACTTTAGATGTGGTGAATTGGTCAGTTGAGGAGACTGACCTTCCAATTAAGTATATGGTTCTGCTCTTTGGGCTGCTCCTAATACTCCCCTTTTAACAAAAAGCACCAGAGTGCACATATAGAAATGTACACCCAGTTCTTTTGTAGTAGAAGATCCGGCAAGTCTCCAAACATTTAGATGTTCTGAGTTACACATCTACTAAAAGTAAATAATAGCTAACTCTGAGTGGTCTTTTGTCTTTAGGTAAGATGCTGTTTAAATAAAAAAAATGGAAATGTTATCTTTTAGCACACTGGAATTTGTGATCCATCAACATGTAAAAAAGCGGGACAGATTAACTACCTGCATAAAGGTAGATGGTTAGTGCAATTTGGTAGACAGTATTTTTTTTAAAACAGTAGAGCCATTAACAAAACATTTATGGACACAGGAGGAAGCATTAAAAGGGAATAAATGAAACTGAGTCCATACAGAAAACCCCTGCTACCCTAAGACAAGCACTCTCATCTCATCTTGGGTAGCCATATCAAGCTTTATCCAGCTTAAAGAACACAACAAACGATTTTCCCCCTTTTAATCTATGATACAATCTATGACTTCTGCCTTGAAATATATATATATATATATATATATATATATATATATAAATTTATTTATATAAATTCTATTTATAAAATTTATTTATATATAAATTTATTTATATATATAAAAGTGAAGAAAAAATTGAAAGTTTTTCACCATCAAGTAGCCCTGTGTGCTACCTTGATTAAGTGCTGTCAAGTCGATATAGACTCTTAGAGACCACATAAATAGATTCTCTCCAGGATGATCAGTCTTCAATTTGGCTTTTTAGGTCCCTCAGGGGTGCATTCATTGCTGTCATAATCACGTCCATCCACCTTGCTGCTGGTTGTCTTCTTCTTCTCTTTCCTTTAACCTTTCCCAGCATTATGGACTTTTCAAGGGAGCTGGGTTTTCTCATAATGTGTCTGAAGTATGATAATTTGAGCCTGGTCATTTGTGCCTCGATTAAAAATTCTGGATTGATTAGTTCTATGATCAAACTTTTTGTTTTCCTGGCTGTCAATGGTATCCTCAAAAGTCTTCTCCAGCACCAGAGTTCAAAAGCGTCAATGTTTTTTCTATCTTGTTTATTCAAAGTCCAGCTTTCACATCTATAGAGTGTCACAGGTAAAACCATTGTCCTAACGATTCTAATCTTTGTAGGTGTAGACACGTCACGGCATCTAAATATCCTTTCCAAGGCCTTCATTGCAACCCTACCAAGTGCTAGTCTGTGGTGTATTTCTTGACTGCTGGATCTTTTACTGTTGATGGTCAATCCTAAAAGCCAGAAGCTTTCCACCACTTCAAAGTCTTCATTATCAATGTTGAGGCTGTTCACTGTACCCGTTGTCATTAGTTTAGTCTTCTTTACATTTAGTCATAGTCCCATTTTTCCACTGTGCTCCTTGACTTTCATTACTAGAGCTTGCAGATCATCCACATTCTCAGCTATCAGAGTGGTGTCATCACCTTAGTGCAGGTTTCTTCCTTCAACTTTAAAACCACACTCATCTTCTTCCAATCCAGCTTTTCTCAGTATATGTTCAGCATATAAGTTGAAAAAATAAGGAGAAAGTATACAGCTTGTTCTGTCTGGACTGTGGCTTCCTGTCCTGTGTATAGGTTTCTCATGAGAACAATGAGATGTTCTGGGATGCCCATTTTCCTAAGGCTATTCCACAACTTGACATGGTCGACACAATCGAAGGCTCTTCTGTAATCAATAAAGCACATATTGACTTCTTTTTGGTATTCTTTGGTTTTCTCAATTATCCAGTGGGGCACCTTAAAGATTTAGCAATAGCAATAGCACTTATGTTTATATACCGCTCTATAGCCGGAGCATTTACCTTAATGACTTGAGTGTTCAAGTCTGTGCAGAGTTTGCCTTATAATGTCCTTAATAATGGTAATGGCTGATTTGTTCCTCTTTTCATAGCATGCTGGAAACAATACTATTATTATTGCTGATATTTATATTTCACTTTCAACAAAAGTTCACAAAGCAATGTACAGAGAAAAAGAAATGAGAATATAGTTCTCTACCTCAAAGGGGCTCACAATCTGAAAAGAAACACAAGAGGGCTATATGTAGGCCCTCAAGGTTTTAATCTTAAATGCTCTGATTATCTAGATAACATTTTAGTATCTAAATTTAGGAGAGCATTGACCCTGGCCCGTCTCAATGTACTTCCTACTGTGGTCTTGGAGGGAAAATACAAATACCTTATGTGGCGCGCCTTTGCTCCTGTGGTGCAGGTGAAATAGAGACTACTGCCCATGTAATTCTGTATTGTGAATTTTATAGGGATAGTCGTTCTAAGTTTATTTTACCTTTGCTAAAGAATTGTCCTGGCCACACAGATCATTTCTTGGACTATCTGCTGTCCAATTTTGAACCTGGGATGTCTGTTAATGTGGCCAAATTTTGTTTTACTGTATGTGAGCTTCATAAAGCCTGTATTACTTAATCAAATATTTTGTAAAATGTAAAGATTAGCTGGTCTGTGACCAAAATAAACTTTATCTATCTATCTACAAAGTAGACATCAGCAATAGCCACTGGAAAGATGCTGTACTGGGGTTGAATAGAGACAATTACTCCTCTCCTGCTATATAAAAGAAAATTATACTTTTTAAATGCCTCTTTGTTCAATTAGCAGGGGCAAGGGCTGGTTTAGAGGACATGTGGAACCACAGTTAAAGCCTGATTCTGCTCAATGTCCTTGAACCTCAGCAGCACGCAATCCCCCTTTTCTTGCCTGTGCGAGCCCAGAAGAATTCTACTTTCAGTTTAGGTTAGAAGCAAGCCAAGATCAGCCCTTATGACAAATCTCGGTTTATTTTTTACCTACTTACTTGAAAATGTGAAGCCATGTTTTGAAGTGGATTCCACAACTAGGTTTATTTTAGGGAAGTTAGACTAAACCAAGATTGGTTCAGACATCACAACTGATCTTGGTTTGTTTCCAGCCTAGAGTCCCTGTTTTCTAGTTTAACAGATCTTGGGTCAGTTCTAATATTTCAAAGAGGTATTCGAACCACACACATAGAGGGCAGTTTGGCTGACACCCCCGCCCCTGTACAATTGGTTGTCAGAATGCTGGGGCTGGGAGTTTTGCACACCCCCATCTGTCACATTGTGATAATGTATTATCTGAACTGGTCAGATGATGATCATTCTTGGCTATAAACATGCATTTTGAATGTTGAAAGCTTTTGCCAATGCATATGTTTTTGTCGTGAAGTGTTTAATAAACATGATTCTATTAAATGGGTTGAGAAAATCTGGCATACTGCCCTGATGACAAAATTGACATACCAGAAGAAACTGCTAGAAGGGCATGGGCAGGACAGATTCCTATGGAGATGGAGCCTACTTATAGGCTATTGAAATAACATCATGCAGAATGAAGATTCTGTGCCCTCAAAGCTTTCCTTTCTTTAGAGGGTATAAAGAAGTTTAAGAGACTGTGAAAGTTTGGAAGTATAAAATTTTAAATGAACTTTTAATCTTATAATTTGTAATTTTGGCTTAATTCTGTGCAATTTGTAATTGTATTGAGAAACCATGTGTAACACTGTGATATATTTTATAATTAATAAACTTTATTAAAGAATAATAATATTGTTTATAGAAAGCTGTTCCTTTGGGAACAGAGTCTTATTTTTAAAATGGTAAATGGTACTTCTTGAGGAACTAAAAGTGGAGGTAAAAACCCAGGTACAAACTCATAATCCTCTTCAAGTAGATAGATATTTTATTTACAGCCAATGGCCAAAACAAAACAACAACACAAAGAATAAATTCCAGCATTCATCATTAACTCAGTCATTAACTTTAGCATCAATCAATGAACTACGAATTATAATGGCGATGTAACAAAATTTTGCTACAACATGAGAGATGCAAAGTACATTATCTTCAAGTAAAAATTTCACCAGAAAATTATCTGATTGATGTTGTACCTCTTCAAGTGTATACTAACCCCAGGAATCTCTGGTACCGAAGACAATCCATGCTGATAATATTTGATTTTTTTTTATATATCCAAAATGCATTTGGTCCCATTAAAAAAAAAACAACAACAATCCTCGAGACTGCTTCACAGCAAAACACAATAATTTACAACCCCTATAAAAATAAAACAATCAGTGAGACCCGGTTTAGGGCGCTGAGCAGGCTAAGCCCACTCTCCCCGTTCATGAGCGGGCAGGGAGCCCTGGGTGGCTGGATCGGCCGCCCACACGATTTTGGCTCCGAGACGGAGCTGATGGGGGCTGGGGAGCTTGGGGGCTGCGCGACCCCCGGAAGCCCCAGTATGCCCTGCGCAAGTGCGTAGGGCATACTGTGGAGACCCCTGAGCCGGGAGGCTGCTTTTAAGCCTCCCGGCTGGGGGTCTACTCATGAGTAGCCACGGCGCAGAGCCACGCTACGGCTACTCACGAGAGATAGCCCAGGTTTGCGGAGCACTCGCTCCACAAACCCGGGCTAAGGGGCAGGCTACAGGAGCGGGTTAGCTGCTCCAGAACCACCGGGCTTGGCTGCGAGCCCAGTGGTTCTTACAGTCACAAAAATCGGGCTAGGATTTGCCTAGCCCGATTTTTGTGATCGTAAGAATAGCCCCAATAAGTGCTTAATCTCCAGAGCTAAAGTATCAAAACACAACACATGTGTCCCCCTACCCACCACCATTCCCACATACGTATATACTAATTAAAAGCAAGGCGGAACAATATATGACTGGGAAACAAAAATTTATGTCAGTAACAAGCGTAGTACAATATTTTAGTACTTAAAAA